>NC_090652.1:304715236-305068569 GCF_040937935.1 Hyperolius riggenbachi
CCTGCTGACGTCACCGGGAGCATACTGTGCAGGTGAAGACCGTACTGCGCCTGCGCAGCCATGTCCTCGCTCCTGCTGACGTCACCGGGAGCGTACTGTGCAGTTGAAGACCGTACTGCGCCTGCACGGCCACGTCCTTGCTCCTGCTAACATCACTGGGAGCGTACTGCGCAGGTGAAGACCGTAAAGCACCTGCCCGGCCACGTCCTCACTCCTGCTGACGTCACTGGGAGTGTACTGCGCAGGTGAAGACCGTACTGCGCCTGCGTGGCCACTTCCTCGCTCCTGCTGACGTCACTGGGAGCATACTGTCCAGGTGAAGACCGTACCGAGCCTGCGCGGCCATGCCCTCGTTTCTGCTGACGTCACCGGGAGCATACTGTGCAGGTTAAGACCGTACTGCGCCTGCGCGGCCATGTCCTCGCTCCTGCTGACGTCACTGGGAGAGTACTGTGCAAGTGAAGACCGTACAGCGCTTGCGCGGCCACGTCCTCACTCCTGCTGACGTCACCTGGAGCGTACTGTGCAGGTGAAGACCATACTGCGCCTGCGCGGCCACGTCCTCACTCCTGCTGACGTCACTGGGAGCGTACTGTGCAGGTGAAGACCGTATAGCGCTTGCGCGGCCACGTCCTCACTCCTGCTGACGTCACCAGGAGCATACTGTGCAGGTGAAGACCGTACTGCGCCTGCGTGGCCACTTCCTCGCTCCTGCTGACGTCACTGGGAGCATACTGTCCAGGTGAAGACCGTACCGAGCCTGCGCGGCCATGCCCTCGTTTCTGCTGACGTCACCGGGAGCATACTGTGCAGGTTAAGACCGTACTGCGCCTGCGCGGCCATGTCCTCGCTCCTGCTGACGTCACTGGGAGAGTACTGTGCAAGTGAAGACCGTACAGCGCTTGCGCGGCCACGTCCTCACTCCTGCTGACGTCACCTGGAGCGTACTGTGCAGGTGAAGACCGTATAGCGCTTGCGCGGCCACGTCCTCACTCCTGCTGACGTCACCAGGAGCATACTGTGCAGGTGAAGACCGTACTGCGCCTGTGCGGCCATGCCCTCGCTCCTGCTGACGTCACTGGGAGCGTACTGCGCAGATTAAGACCGTACTGCGCCTGCGCGGCCATGTCCTCGCTCCTGCTGACGTCACCGGGAGCGTACTGCGCAGGTGAAGACCATACTGCGCCTGCGTGGCCACGTCCTCGCTCCTGCTGACGTCACTGGAAGCGTACTGTGCAGGTGAAGACCATACTGCGCCTGCGTGGCCACGTCCTCGCTCCTGCTGACGTCACTGGGAGCGTACTGCGCAGGTGAAGACCGTACTGCGCCTGCGCGGCCATGTCCTTGCTGCTGTTGAAGTCACTGGGAGCATACTGTGCAGGTGAAGATGTACAGCGCTTGCGCGGCCACCTCCTCACTCCTGCTGACGTCACCAGGAGCATACTGTGCAGGTGAAGATGTACAGCGCTTGCGCGGCCACGTCCTCACTCCTGCTGACATCACCGGGAGCATACTGTGCAGGTGAAGACCGTACTGAGCCTGCGCGGCCACGTCCTGAAGACCGTACTGCACCTGCGCAGTATGCTCCCGGTGACGTCATAGTATGCAATATCTGTTGACCCTCATACTACATGGAGGGGATAAAATTGGTCAGTGATTGGACAATCAGAATTGAAAGTGTATACCAGGCTTTATTGTGCATTTGCCAAACTACAAGAGAGGATGTCCATATCCCGTTATCTGCTATATTCTATCTAACGGCAGCAGGTAAGAATCTGCGAGAACAGTTCGTACATTTCTTGCTAAATATTGTTTTTTCTCCAAGTTCAGCTGAGGTTTCAAATTAAGGATTTTTAATTAAGATGTACAAGCCGATGAATGGGGAAAAGTTGTGAAGAATCCGCACTTCTTCAGACTAATGGCTTTAATGATTTCAGGTTAAATTTCGGAATGATTGCAGCACTCAGACTCGCAGCGCCTGGTAACCCTACCTGCTGGAGAAACACTCGGAATTGGGCAGAATTTGCGGTTGGAAAACTGAGTCGGGATTTAGTGGTCACGGTGGAAAGTAAAAGCTGTGTTTTTTCTAAGATCAAACTGCCTTTTTTTCTTGCCACTAGAGGTCCTCATATCCATCCTTTAACTTTCACTTAAAGTGTTGGCCTGTTGAAGGACACCTGAAGTGATAGGGATATGGAGGCTGACAGTTTTTCCTTTCAAACAATACCAGTTGCCTTGCTGTATACCTCCTAACTCTTAGAGATAAGAAAGAGGGGCACTTAAAGCGGATCCGAGATGAAAAACTAACTATAACAAGTAACTTGTCTATATATCTTATCTAAAGTTTAGATAGTTTACACAGCATATCTAGCTTCAAACAGCTTCAACAGTTTATGATTATTTATTCCTGTGATACAATAAAGGCAGCCATGTTCTGTTTGTCCCATTGTCACAGGCTGAGGGCTGGAGATGCTATCAGCTTGCCTGTGTGTAAATTCAGTCCCCGTCTCCTCCTCCCCTCTGAGTCAAGCAATCTGCATTGTTTAAAAGGAAATCAATATGGCAGCCTCCATATCACTCTCGCTTCAGACTCCCTTTATAGAGAAACCATAACTATGAACTAGGAATTGAACTTCATCCCAATCAGTAGCTGAGACCTCCATTCCCACGAGAAATCAGCGGGCTCTGTATGGCTGATATTGTGTTGAATCCCTTGTTGCATTGTGGGAAATAACAGCTGTTTTCAACTGCCAAAAATGCAAGCAGCCTCTCCTTCCAGTGACATCACCTGCCAGCAGTAAAAATGTCACCATGTGATAAATGTCAGAATGTAAATCAGGGAGAGGAAAGATTTTTAAATGGGAAACACTGACTAAATCATCTATATATATAATAGACTAAGTGCCTCAACCTTCAAACAAGAAGAAGAAGTACTTTGCATGAGAAAATTTATGCGTGATCAAACACCAAGTTTAAGGCCTCTTTTCCACGGACTGTTGAGCTGTGTGCTCAGCAAGCAGTTACCAGGCAGCAGTGAGCAGATACCAGGCAGCAACAAGCAGTTACCAGGCAGCAGCGAGCAGTTACCAGGCAGCAGTGAGCAGATACCAGGCAGCAGTGAGCAGATACCAGGCAGCAGTGAGCAGATACCAGGCAGTAGTGATGCTCAAATACCCCTTTTTAAAATTCGAGTTTGGTCGAATTCGAATAGTAAATTATTCGAGGTCAGTCGAATATTCGAGTCGAATAATTTTTACTATTCGATTCGACCTCGGACTTCGAGCTCACTATTTGAGTCGGTATTCGAGCTAACTATTCGAGCTGACTATTCGAATTGGCCTTAAATAGCTTCCCAACACTTGTTTTGAGGGTTAATGATGCAAGAAACATATTTTTTTCCAAGTGACAACAGCAAGTGATTATGTGGGGATGTTCCTTTAAAAAAAAAAAAAGGTGAAAAGAGAAGTTGTGTCCAGAATTTTGTTCAGTACTGTATATACTTCTTCTTCTTCTTCTTCTTTATCTTCTATATCTTCTTCTTCTTCTTCTATATCTTCTTCTTCTTCTTCATCTTCTTCTTCTTCTTCTTCATCTTCTTCATCTTCATCTTCTTCATCTTCATCTTCTTCATCTTCTTCATCTTCATCTTCTTCATCTTCTTCTTCATCTTCTTCATCTTCTTCATCTTCATCTTCTTCATCTTCTTCTTCATCTTCTTCATCTTCATCTTCTTCATCTTCTTCTTCTTCTTCTTCTTCATCTTCTTCTTCATCTTCTTCATCTTCTTCTTCATCTTCTTCATCTTCATCTTCTTCATCTTCTTCTTCATCTTCTTCATCTTCTTCATCTTCATCTTCTTCATCTTCTTCTTCATCTTCTTCATCTTCATCTTCTTCATCTTCTTCTTCTTCTTCTTCTTCTTCTTCTTCATCTTCTTCTTCATCTTCTTCATCTTCTTCTTCATCTTCTTCATCTTCATCTTCTTCATCTTCTTCATCTTCATCTTCTTCATCTTCTTCTTCATCTTCTTCATCTTCTTCATATTCATCTTCTTCATCTTCTTCTTCATCTTCTTCATCTTCATCTTCTTCATCTTCTTCTTCTTCTTCTTCTTCTTCTTCATCTTCTTCTTCATCTTCTTCATCTTCTTCTTCATCTTCTTCATCTTCATCTTCTTCATCTTCATCTTCATCTTCATCTTCTTCATCTTCTTCTTCATCTTCTTCTTCTTCTTCTTCTTCTTCTTCTTCTTCTTCTTCATCTTCTTCTTCATCTTCTTCATCTTCTTCTTCATCTTCTTCATCTTCATCTTCATCTTCATCTTCTTCATCTTCTTCTTCATCTTCATCTTCTTCATCTTCTTCTTCATCTTCTTCATCTTCATCTTCTTCATCTTCTTCTTCTTCTTCTTCTTCTTCTTCTTCTTCATCTTCTTCTTCATCTTCTTCATCTTCTTCTTCATCTTCTTCTTCATCTTCTTCATCTTCTTCTTCATCTTCTTCATCTTCTTCTTCATCTTCTTCATCTTCTTCATCTTCTTCTATATCGTCTTCTTCGTCACTTATTTCTCTTTTCATTTTTTTTTTTTTAAAGAAATGCAGCTATTTTTGAGCGTAACAACAAATAGCTGGTGGCGCACGCATGTTGGAAGCGCCATTGTATGTGCTCCCTGGCAGTGGAAACACACAGACAGCAGGAGGTAAATTTAGCAGCAGGAGGAGGAGGATGAGTGTGTGGCAGCATGCAGTCAATGAGGCAGGCAGCGTGACATAATAGCCCTGGTACCTAGCGGTGATACCATGGCTGTAAATAAACACAACAGGAGGTCCCAGACAGCGGTCGTGCAGCCCACATTGTGTCCAATACACAACTGGGACAACACAGTTTTCAACCCGGGCACCTCAGAAAAATTAAACCTTTTTTTGTAATGGTTTTGTAGTTTTGGTTTTACAACCAATTACACAGATATATAGCTATTTTTTGACGTAATAGCTGGTGGCAGAGTGGCAGCAGAAGGTAAATCTGTGTACCCTGGCGGTGGGAAACACAGACAGACAGCAGCAGCAGCAGGAGGAGGAATGGAGGAGAGTAATTATGTGAGCAGCTATTGTTTGACGTAATAGCTGGTGGCAGTGTGGCAGCAGAAGGTAATTCTGTGTACCCTGGCAGTGGGAAACACAGACAGACAGCAGCAGCAGGAGGAATGGAGGAGTAGTGTGAGTGTGGCAGCAGGTAGGCAGCGTGACATAATAGCCCTGGTACCTAGCGGTGATACCAGGGCCGTAAATAAACACAACAGGAGGTCCCAGACAGCGGTCGTGCAGCCCACATTGTGTCCAATACACAACTGGGACAACACAGTTTTCAACCCGGGCACCTCAGAAAAATTAAACCTTTTTTTTTTTTTAATGGTTTTTTGGTTTTTGGTTTTACAACCAATTTAGCTATTTTTGGACGTAATAGCTGGTGGCAGAGTGGCAGCAGAAGAAGGTAATTTTGTGTACCCTGGCAGTGGGAAACACAGACAGACAGCAGCAGCAGGAGGAGGAATGGAGGAGTAGGCGAGCAGCTATTGTTTGACGTAATAGCTGGTGGCAGAGTGGCAGCAGAAGGTAAATCATCTGTGTACCCTGGCAGTGGGAAACACAGACAGACAGCAGCAGCAGCAGCAGGAGGAGGTATGGAGGAGCAGTGTGAGTGTGGCAGCAGGTAGGCAGCGTGACATAATAGCCCTGGTACCTAGCGGTGATACCAGGGCCGTAAATAAACACAACAGGAGGTCCCAGACAGCGGTCGTGCAGCCCACATTGTGTCCAATACACAACTGGGACAACACAGTTTTCAACCCGGGCACCTCAGAAAAATTAAACCTTTTTTTGTAATGGTTTTGTAGTTTTGGTTTTACAACCAATTACACAGATATATAGCTATTTTTTGACGTAATAGCTGGTGGCAGAGTGGCAGCAGAAGGTAAATCTGTGTACCCTGGCGGTGGGAAACACAGACAGACAGCAGCAGCAGCAGGAGGAGGAATGGAGGAGAGTAATTATGTGAGCAGCTATTGTTTGACGTAATAGCTGGTGGCAGTGTGGCAGCAGAAGGTAATTCTGTGTACCCTGGCAGTGGGAAACACAGACAGACAGCAGCAGCAGGAGGAATGGAGGAGTAGTGTGAGTGTGGCAGCAGGTAGGCAGCGTGACATAATAGCCCTGGTACCTAGCGGTGATACCAGGGCCGTAAATAAACACAACAGGAGGTCCCAGACAGCGGTCGTGCAGCCCACATTGTGTCCAATACACAACTGGGACAACACAGTTTTCAACCCGGGCACCTCAGAAAAATTAAACCTTTTTTTTTTTTAATGGTTTTTTGGTTTTTGGTTTTACAACCAATTTAGCTATTTTTGGACGTAATAGCTGGTGGCAGAGTGGCAGCAGAAGAAGGTAATTCTGTGTACCCTGGCAGTGGGAAACACAGACAGACAGCAGCAGCAGGAGGAGGAATGGAGGAGTAGGCGAGCAGCTATTGTTTGACGTAATAGCTGGTGGCAGAGTGGCAGCAGAAGGTAAATCATCTGTGTACCCTGGCAGTGGGAAACACAGACAGACAGCAGCAGCAGCAGCAGGAGGAGGTATGGAGGAGCAGTGTGAGTGTGGCAGCAGGTAGGCAGCGTGACATAATAGCCCTGGTACCTAGCGGTGATACCAGGGCCGTAAATAAACACAACAGGAGGTCCCAGACAGCGGTCGTGCAGCCCACATTGTGTCCAATACACAACTGGAACAACACAGTTTTCAACCCGGGCACCTCAGAAAAATTAAACCTTTTTTTTTTTTAATGGTTTGTTTGGTTTCGGTTTTGCAACCAATATAGCTATTGTTTGACGTAATAGCTGGTGGCAGAGTGGCAGCAGAAGAAGGTCATTCTGTGTACCCTGGCAGTGGGAAACACAGACAGACAGCAGAAGGGCAGTACACAGCAGCCCACTGTAGGTGTAAAATGTGTGGCTGCAGGCGACGTAATAGTCAAAGTGAACCAGGCTGGCTTAGTGAGCAGAAGCCAGGAGGTGGTAAAGGGTGGTAAGGCACATTAACGATGGTTCCGGCAGCCAGTTCATGTCCCCCTCTCGCCGACAACAGGGGCCAGGAACTCGCCTTCCACCCACGCCTGGTTCATCTTGAGAAACGTCAGTCTGTCCACAGACTTGTGAGACAGACGTGAGCGTTTCTCGGTGACCACGCCACCAGCTGCACTGAAGCAGCGCTCGGACAGCACGCTGGAAGGGGGGCAGGACAGCACTTCCAGGGCGTACTGCGCTAGCTCGCTCCAGATCTCCATGCGCTTGACCCAATACTCCATGGGATCAACAGGGGCATCGCTGTCAAGCCCGCTGTACGACCCCATGTAGTCAGCCACCATGCGGGTCAGGCGCTGGCTGTGACCGGAGGAGGATGCTGCTGCATGCATCTCCTCTCTAGTCACTGCTGCCGGAGCCTCTACAGTCCTGTAGAGCTCGTGGCTGAGAGACAGCAGGTCTGTGGGGCGCTTGCTGCTGCTGGATGCAGGCACCTGCTGCTGCCTCTGTGCTGGCTGCTGGACAGTGGGGGTGGAAGGCTGGGGGAAGGCTTCCTCCAAGCGCTCAACAAGGGCCTGCTGCAAGCTCCTTATTTGTTGCGCTGGGTCTCCTCCTGCAGGCGGCAGGAACTGGCTCAACTTCCCCTTGAGGCGTGGGTCCAACATCATGCTGATCCAGATGTCCTCCCTCTGCTTCATCTGGATCACCCTGGGGTCCCTGCGCAGGCACGCCAGCATGTGCGCTGCCATTGGGAAGAGGCGGGCCACGTCTGCTGGCACATCGACGTCAGTGCTGTCCTCATCCTCCTCCTCTGCCGCCTCATCCTCTCTCCACCCCCGCACCAACTCAGCTGCGCTGTGCTGATCCCCCTCATCAGCAGCCAGGTCAGGGACCTCCACCAAGTCCTCCTCCTCCTCCCCCTCAGAGGTGGACTGCGCAGCTGGTTGCCGCTCCTGCTGGTCCAAGGCTGCCGCTCCCTGTTCCAGCAAACCATCGAGGGCCCTGTTCAGCAGAGAAACCAGGGGTACCCACTCGCAGACCATAGCATGGTCCCTGCTCACCATGTTTGTGGCCTGCAGGAAGGGAGCCAGCACAAAGCACACCTGCTGCATGTGCCTCCAGTCATCATCGGGGACGATGGACGGGATGTTGCTGGTCTTGTCCCTTCTCCGAGCTGCGGAAACAGTGGCCAGGGCAAGGTACTGGTTGACAGCGTGCCTCTGTTCAACCATACGCTCCAACATCGCCAGGGTGGAGTTCCAGCGAGTCGGAACGTCAATGATCAGCCGATGGCGTGGCAGATCCAGCTCCTTTTGCACGTCTTCCAGGCTCGCACAGGCTGCAGCCGAGCGCCGGAAGTGACGCACAACATTCCTTGCCGTTTCCAGCAGTTCGCCCATCCCCTGGTAGGTGCGCAGGAACTTCTGCACCACCAGGTTCAGCACGTGGGCAAGACAGGGGATGTGGGTCAGGTTTCCCCTGTCTATGGCAGCAACCAGATTGGCCCCATTGTCGGACACCACCTCTCCGACTCTGAGGCCTCTGGGGGTCAGCCAAATCCTCTCCTGCTCCTGGAGTTTGGCCAACACGTGGGCTGCCGTCAGCTTGGTCTTGCCAAGGCTGACCAAGTGCAGCAGCGCTTGGCAGTGGCGGGCCTTCACGCTGCTGCTGAGGCGGGGGGTTTGGCCAGGTGTGGCGGAGGATGGCAGAGGATCGGAGGAACCCGCTGCAGTTCCCCTGACCCTGCGGGGTGGCACCACCCACTGTGTTGCTGCTGCTGCTGCTGCTGTGCCCGCTGCTGCTCTCCCATCCTCACCCCCTTCCACCAAGCTGACCCAGTGGACAGTGAAGGACAGGTAGCGGCCTGTCCCGAAGCGGCTGCTCCAGGAGTCCATGGTGACGTGGACCCTTTCACCAACCGCGTGCTCCAGCCCTCGCTCCACATTGGCCATCACAAAGCGGTGCAGTGCTGGAATGGCCTTGCGGGAGAAAAAGTGTCTGCTGGGGAGCTGCCAGTCTGGGGCTGCACAAGCAAGCAGCGCCCGCATGTCGCTCCCCTCCTGCACGAGCGTGTACGGCAGGAGTTGGGAGCACATGGCCCGTGCCAGCAAGCCGTTCAGCTGCCGCACGCGACGGCTGCTGGGAGGCAGAGCCCTAACCACCCCCTGGAAGGACTCGCTCAAAAGGCTCTGGCGTGGCCTTTTGCTGACACGGGAATCACCAGACACAGCGGAGGAGGCCACTGAGGACTGGCTGCCAGAACAGGCCTCAGTGTCGGCGGCAGGAGTTGCAGAGGGGGGAGGAGCAGTGCGTTTCCGCACTCCTGCTGGTGCTGCTGGAGGAGCAGGAGGGCGGGTGGCTGCTGTTGCTGCTGCTGAAGGCTGTGCAGTGATGGGTGTGGTGCCACTGCCAGCACCAGATGCCTTCAGCCTCTGGAACTCCTCATGCTGGTGGAAATGTTTAGCCGCAAGGTGGTTGATCAGCGAGCTGGTGCTGAACTTTAAGGGGTCTGCACCTCTGCTCAACTTCCGCTGACAGTGGTTGCAAGTGGCGTACTTGCTGTACACAGTGGGCATGGTGAAAAAGCGCCAGATTGGTGACAGAAACATCCCCCTACGGCATGGAAGCGCTGCTGCCTGTCTCCCTGTGGTGGTTGGGGGGGGGGCTTGGGTGCGGCTGGTGGTGGTACTGGCTGATGCTGCTGCTGCTGCTGCTGAGCCTGAGACACCAGCAGGCTGTGGGTCGCTGCCAATGCTTGCAATGATGCGCCTCCTTGCAAGGCCCACAAGCGCATCCTCCTCCTCCTCCGAGCTGCTGAGGACGACATCCCCTGGAGGTGGTGGCACCCAGTCTCTGTCTGTCACCGGGTCATCAACATCATCCTCCCCCTCCTCAAACATGTCCTGCTGGGATGATGACCCCCCAAACTCCTCTCCTGATGCATGGATGGGCTGCTTGACTGTCGCCACAGTCTTGCTGTCCAATCCCTCATCCCCCAAAGTGCCCATCAGCATCTCCTCCTCAAAATCGCCAACAACAGCAGACAATTGACTCATCATGCCTGGGGTCAAAAGAGTGCTGAATGAGAGGTCGGCGACTGACGGTGAACTGGCCTCCTCCCCAGACCCTGCTGGGCGGCTGCTGCGAACAGGGGTGGTGGTGGTGGTGGTGGTGAGGGTGGAGGCCTCGGATGCAGAGCTGATGGCGGGCTGCTCATCCTCCGTCATGAGTTGCACCACAGTGTCTGCATCCTTTTCCTCAATGGGACGTTTCCGACCCGGCTGGAGGAAAATCGGAGCAGGTGCTACACGCTGCTGCTGCTGTGTCTCTGCAGCGTGAGTTGCAGATGCTCCTGCTGGGCGGCGCCCAAGGCGTCCACGGCCAGTGGCTATGGGAGGAATGTTAGCCACTGACGCTGCTGCTGCTGCTGCGGAACTGTGCATGGTGGCGCGCCCGCGGCCGCGGCTTGCCACAATGCTGCTCCCTCTCCTCCTGATTCCCTTGCTGCCCTTCCCCTTGCCCAAACCGCGCTGGCTGCCACTTCCAGACATCTTAAATGTTTTGGGCGTATAGACAAAAGTTTTGTAAAAGGGCGGGTGAAAAGTGGGGTACTTTAATGGAGTGGGTTGGTTGGTGAGGTGACTGAGTGAGTGTCCCCTAGTACAGTAAGTAAGTAGTAACAGTCAGGAAGTACAACTAGCAGTTACAATAATCAGTAGTAATCACAAGTAAATTTAGTGTGTGTACACTCAGACAGTGAGTGCACGCACGCAGGAGCTAGTAGCCTATGAACACAGTGACTGAGTGTCCTAGACTCCTAGTACAGTAAGAGTAAGTAGTAACAGTAAGTAGAACTAACTAATTACAATAATCAATCAGCGATCAGAAGGAAATGGAGTGTGGGTGGTGTGTGTACACTCAGACAGTGAGTGCACGCACGCAGGAGCTAGTAGCCTATGAACACAGTGACTGAGTGTCCTAGACTCCTAGTACAGTAAGAGTAAGTAGTAACAGTAAGTAGAACTAACTAATTACAATAATCAATCAGCGATCAGAAGGAAATGGAGTGTGGGTGGTGTGTGTACACTCAGACAGTGAGTGACCGCACGCAGGAGCTAGTAGCCTATGAACACAGTGACTGAGTGTCCTAGACTCCTAGTACAGTAAGAGTAAGTAGTAACAGTAAGTACAACTAACTAATTACAATAATCAATCAGCGATCAGAAGGAAATGGAGTGTGGGTGGTGTGTGTACACTCAGACAGTGAGTGACCGCACGCAGGAGCTAGTAGCCTATGAACACAGTGACTGAGTGTCCTAGACTCCTAGTACAGTAAGAGTAAGTAGTAACAGTAAGTACAACTAACTAATTACAATAATCAATCAGCGATCAGAAGGAAATGGAGTGTGGGTGGTGTGTGTACACTCAGACAGTGAGTGACCGCACGCAGGAGCTAGTAGCCTATGAACACAGTGACTGAGTGTCCTAGACTCCTAGTACAGTAAGAGTAAGTAGTAACAGTAAGTAGAACTAACTAATTACAATAATCAATCAGCGATCAGAAGGAAATGGAGTGTGGGTGGTGTGTGTACACTCAGACAGTGAGTGACCGCACGCAGGAGCTAGTAGCCTATGAACACAGTGACTGAGTGTCCTAGACTCCTAGTACAGTAAGAGTAAGTAGTAACAGTAAGTACAACTAACTAATTACAATAATCAATCAGCGATCAGAAGGAAATGGAGTGTGGGTGGTGTGTGTACACTCAGACAGTGAGTGACCGCACGCAGGAGCTAGTAGCCTATGAACACAGTGACTGAGTGTCCTAGACTCCTAGTACAGTAAGAGTAAGTAGTAACAGTAAGTAGAACTAACTAATTACAATAATCAATCAGCGATCAGAAGGAAATGGAGTGTGGGTGGTGTGTGTACACTCAGACAGTGAGTGACCGCACGCAGGAGCTAGTAGCCTATGAACACAGTGACTGAGTGTCCTAGACTCCTAGTACAGTAAGAGTAAGTAGTAACAGTAAGTACAACTAACTAATTACAATAATCAATCAGCGATCAGAAGGAAAAGAGAGGGTCCGTAGCTGTAGCGCAGCGGAATGCGGAGGGCCCGGGCATGATGGGGTAGCCGTCTCCCCGGCAGTGTAGGGGTTAGCGTGGGTTGGGGGCGGTGCAGGCTAGGAGGCAGCACAGAGAGAAGGAGGGGGCGGGTGTTGGTGGTGAGGGGAGTGTCAGTCTTTCCCGGGCAAGGCGGCGGAAGTAGCGGGGCGGGCACTTCCGGTTTGAGCAGCAATGGAAGAAGCTCCCTCCCTCCCTCCCTTTATGTTTTTGTTGTGTGTGTTTTGCTCTTGTTTGTCATTGCAGCCGGAGGGGTAAAAAGGGGCTCCGGAGGTTAGTGCCTTGGGAAGGAGATTTGTCATGGGACGAATCCGCTGGTTTTGAAGAAGGAAAGCAAGAGAGAGACGACTTTGGGGCATGCAGCTGTCCCCGAGCCGAGCTACGCGGCTGGGGGCCGGTACAAGGCTGCATGTCACACGGGTGTTTTTGGAGTACGATTTTCGGTGCCTCCGGACCCTTTTACCCCAGTTCTTGATGGAGATCGTTTTAGTTATGTTGTGGTTTCTATTTGGTTTGGAACATTGTTAATTGGCTGAATAAAGAAGGGGCTGCTATGGCCTTAAATTAATCCAATGCCAGGTAGTCCGTGTCTATTATTTTTGGAGTTTTTAAGTCAAGGGGGAATGTGGGGTCTCTGGGGGGTAAGGGGAAGTAGGCTCTACCATTATCATGGAGTGTGGGTGGTGTGTGTACACTCAGACAGTGAGTGACCGCACGCAGGAGCTAGTAGCCTATGAACACAGTGACTGTCTGACTGAGTGTCCTAGACTCCTAGTACAGTAAGAGTAAGTAGTAACAGTAAGTACAACTAACTAACAATAATCTATCAGTAATCAGAAGGAAATAGAGTGTGTGTACACACAGACAGTGAGTGAGTGCACACACGCAGGAGCTAGCTAGTAGCCTATAAACAGTGACAGTCAGTGAGTGTCCTACTCCTAGTACAGTATAACTACAATACTATTAGTAAAGGACAGCAGAAATACTGGTATAGATGAGAGAAATAAACAGAGGACAGCTGCCCACAGAGGCAAGGCCCCCCTGAGGCCTAAACATGTAAGCTTGCAGCAGCTGCCTGTCTCTAATGTAACACACAAGCTACTAACTAAAATACAATGTCTATCTAACTAACAACAATATAGGTGTATATGGCAGGTGTAGGTGAGCAAAAACGCTAGGTAAATGATCACAATAGAGCACTTGCTAAGCCAAAGCACAAAGGAGCAACTCTCTCTCTGTACAAGTCTCAGGCAAGCATGGAGAAACGTAACATGGCGGCCGCTATTTATAGGGTAGGGGCTGGCCAGGGTCCCCCTCTGTGATTGGCTGCCGTCAGAGGGCCTGGGAGCCCTCTGATTGGCTCTAAGGACATCAATCTGGGCTATGACGCTATTCGAGCTCGGTACCGAGCTCGAATAGCGCCGAGTTGCTCGAATAGCTCGAATAGTGAATGGGCTATTCGAGTGTACTCGGATAGCCCATTCGAATAGCTCCAGCTATTCGGAGCTCGAATACCGAGCTCGAATAGCTGAAAAAGAGCTCGAATATTCGAGCTACTCGAATATTCGAGCTCTGCTGAGCACCACTGCCAGGCAGCAGCAAGCAGTTACCAGGCAGCAGCAAGCAGTTACCAGGCAGCAGCAAGCAGATACCAGGCAGCAACAAGCAGTTACCAGGCAGCAACAAGCAGTTACCAGGCAGCAGCAAGCAGTTACCAGGCAGCAGCAAGCAGTTACCAGGCAGCAGCAAGCAGTTACCAGGCAGCAGCAAGCAGTTACCAGGCAGCAGCAAGCAGTTACCAGGCAGCAGCAAGCAGTTACCAGGCAGCAGCAAGCAGTTACCAGGCAGCAGCAAGCAGTTACCAGGAAGCAGCAAGCAGTTACCAGGCAGCAGCAAGCAGTTAACAGGCAGCAGTGAGCAGTTGTGAGAGTTTGAGAGCCATTTCACTGCCTATTCACAGTCCATGGAAAAGAGGCCTTACCCTAGCAAGTCTGACATTGCAAATCTGGCCTAATTGGATATTCATGAGGCAATGCTCATGCAAATGCATGCACAAACCAATACCACAAAGCAGTCACCCTGCTACATGCTACATTAGCACTATCCGGCTTAGTGCACACCAGAGCGGTTCGGCAGCGTTTTGCGATCCACTTGCGGCTGCGGATACGCTTGGGTAATGTATTTCAATGGGCTGGTGCACACCAGAGCGGGAGGCGTTTTGCTGAAACGCATACTCCCGAGGTGAGGCATTTTTTTGGATTTCGGATGCGTTTCTGCCTCAATGTTAAGTATAGGAAAAACGCAAACCACTCTGAAAAACGGCAGTTCAGAGCGGTTTTGCAGGCGTTTTTGTTACAGAAGCTGTTCAGTAACAGCTTTACTGTAACAATATATGAAATCTACTACACCAAAAACGCTTTACAAAACCGCAAAATGCTAGGTGAAATGCTACAGAAAAATAAGAAAAAGCTTTTCAAAATCTGCTAGCATTTTGCGGATCTGCTAGCAGTTTTTGGTGTGCTCCAGGCCTCCAGAGCGCAACGGGGAGGATTCCCAATGCCCCCTTTTTATACAACTGGGGGGACCGCAGGGTCCCAGGCTCTCTCACTGCCTGGAAACCACAGCGGCACCCCGGAGGGGGAGGCTGGGTGGCGTGGACGACCCCCCCCCCAAGTTTGGCCAGCGCCGGGGAGAGCCGTCTGCACCCACCTCCCAATATTAAAAACAGGCACTTACCTTAATGTCCATTGCGTTCTGCTACATGCGCATTAATTTGGGGGCACCACATGAGAAAGGAGAGAAGCATGGGTCACCCCGAGCTTTAGAGCTCAGGGCTGGCTCACATACAGCACTCCAGAGGGGGGGAGGACAGGCGCACTCACTCCAGGGTTCACACCACCGGAGCAAGCCATCCACCACCTGCCTCCAAAGGATACAAACTGCACAAAATGCTTTCCATGAGAAAATTAATGCGCATGTAGCAGAACCCAATGGACGTTAAGGTAAGTGGCTGTTTTTAATATTAGGAGGTGGGTGTGGACGGCTCTCCCCAGCGCTGGCCACGCTTGGGGGGGGGGGGGGGGGGCAGCTGCGCCACCCAGCCTCCCACTCCGAGGTGCCGCTGTGGTTCCCAGGCAGCGAGAGAGCACTTTGCAGTATTGGTTTTTTGACCCTGCATAGTTTGGCATGCGAAAGCAAATGCATATTTGCATGAGCATTGCCTCATAAATAGCCAATTAGGCCGGATTTGCAAAGCCAGACTTGCTACAGTTAAACTTGGTGTTTGAGCACGCATACATTTTCTCATGGAAAGCCTACTTCTTCTTGCTTCAAGGTTGAGGCACGTACTCTATTAGATAGATAGATAGATGCGGCGTATGCTACGACGCGGGTTGGCTAGTTTATACATAATTATAGTAAAAATGAAGTACTTTTTTATTACATTATTTTCACTGGAGTTCCTCTTTAGCTCCTTTTATTGGTGTCAGGCTACATTGCGTTTGTGGTGTGCTCCATCCCGACCGCATTAAACTGCAATGCACAAAACGGCATTCATATGACCCTGCGGCAGGGTGCGCCTGACAGGAAATACATCACTGTTATTCGCGGGCTACCCTGTCATATTACCCCCTAATACGGGATTAACACAGTATAAGAGGCCTCATTCCAACATTGCCCAGTTCAGAGGCGCCAGGCTATGTACCGGACCGCATTGGGCGAGTCTTTTGATTACTTTATTTATCCAGGGCTCCCTCCAGCCCCATGAGCAGCGATGCGGCCCTCGCCGTCCTACCAAGTGCCTCCGTTCTCCTGGTATCGGTCCCGCTAAGCAAAGTGCCTCCGTTCTCCTGGTATCGGTCCCGCTAAGCAAAGTGCCTCCGTTCTTCTGGTATCGGTCCCGCTAAGCAAAGTGCCTCCGTTCTCCTGGTATCAGTCCCGCTAAGCAAAGTGCCTCCGTTCTCCTGGTATCGGTCCCGCTAAGCAAAGTGCCTCAGTTCTCCTGGTATCGGTCCCGCTAAACAAAGTGCCTCCGTTCTCCTGGTATCGGTCCCGCTAAGCAAAGTGCCTCCGTTCTCCTGGTATCGGTCCCGCTAAGCAAAGTGCCTCCGTTCTCCTGGTATCGGTCCCGCTAAGCAAAGTGCCTCCGTTCTCCTGGTATCGGTCCCGCTAAGCAAAGTGCCTCCATTCTCCTGGTATCGGTCCCGCTAAGCAAAGTGCCTCCATTCTCCTGGTATCGGTCCCGCTAAGCAAAGTGCCTCTATTCTCCTGGTATCGGTCACGCTAAGCAAAGTGCCTCCATTCTCCTGGTATCGGTCCAGTGGCGTAGCTTTGGAGCTGTGGGCCCCAATGCAAGTTTTACATTGGGGCCCCCCAAGCACTCTATACATAACAATTGATACGGCGCACCAAAACCTGCCAAGGACAACTACAGTGTCAGAGGTGCAAGAAGGGGATGGGGAACAGCTTGTTAATGATTACCACTATTCAAAGTGTCTATAGAAGTTATTATTACCAGCACAGGACCAATAGAGAGCTAATACTGCATTTGAGGGAGGGCTCTTTGGGGCCCCTCTGGCCCAAGGGCCCCGATGCGGTCGCTACCGCTGCAACCCCTATTGCTACGCCCCTGTATCGGTCACGCTAAGCAAAGTACCTCCGTTCTCCTGGTATCGGTCCCGCTAAGCAAAGTGCCTCCATTCTCCTGGTATCGGTCCCGCTAAGCAAAGTGCCTCCGTTCTCCTGGTATCGGTACCGCTAAGCAGGCTCAGTTGCCCCAGTTGGCTCTTCTGGGGCCATGCATGGGAAGCAGAGACGTTGCTAGGAACCTAAGAGATCCAGGGCACTTTTGGGCACTCCAGCAAAAACATGGGTGGGGCCATGTACCAGAATGTGGGTGTGGTCATGGTGGAGCCAGATTTACATGAACTTAACAATAAATAAATAAATGCAGCATATCAGATAAATAGGCAGTGCCACTTAAACATAACTAGGCAGAGTTACCTGGCTTCTGTGCTGGCTGGCCTAGTGGCCTGTCTTTCTGCTGTGTGGGCTGACCTGCTGCCAGGTTGTCTGGCAGTTCCCCCATAGCATTCCCTGACCATCTAGTGGACCCCCTCCCATGCTCCCATGGGCCTGCCATTGAGGCACCACAACTCCCAGCATGCCCCCATAGAAGAACCACAGCTCCTTGCATGCCCCCATAAAGGCACCACAGCACCCAACATGCCCCTATAGAGGCACCACAGCACCCAGCATACCCCCACTGATGCATCACAGCTCCCAGCTTGCACGCCATTAAGGCACCACAGCTCCCAGCATGCCCCCATAGAGGCTCCACAGCTCTGACTCTGCCTAGGAGACATCCAGGGCACCCCAGAATAGATCCGTGGCACGTGCCACTGATCTTTGGGGCTAGCAACGCCTCTGTGGGTAAGTATCAAATATTTTTATTAGACCACCTCAGGTACACTTTTTTTTTTTTTTTTGTAAATTCTTTTTATTAAAGATTTCCTTTTAAAGAACATTACAAAACATGTAAATACATTTAAACCCAAGCTCCAGCACACGCAGGTGAGGAGATAAGAACGAAAAACTTGCTACAAGAAAAGATATATAAGCCACCGATCACATGAGATGGTCATAGCACAGCCTTGAGAAACAAATTACAGAGGATTCAGTAACAACCCTATAGCCAACCCAATTTAATCCCACAAAAAACATAAAAACAACCCAGGTTAACCAAAGGATAATGTATTGCGGTTCTTAATATGTAAGAGGAGACAGAGACAATGAACATATTTGGAAAGAGACAGATTCCCCCCCATCCACTCCAAGAGGTATGTTGCAGTTATGTGGTATCTTTATTCAGCGTCCAGGGGCCCCAAACCTTTTTGAATTTATGAGCACAGCCTCTTGCAATATAAGCCGCTTTGTATAAGTGGAGGGAATTATTTATTAGCTTTTTCCAGTACTGAGTGGATGGCGGAGAAGGTTGTTTCCAGTTAAGTACAATCGCTTTTCTATAATAGAATAGGAGTAGGCCAATTAAGCTCCTTTGCGCTCTGGTTGGAGCAAGGGTATGTATATTCCCAAGTAGGCAAAACTTTGGTTCAGGAGAAATGTGAGCTTTAGTTACCGACCCAGCAATCCGGCAAATATCCCTCCACTGTGTAGCAATCAAAGGGCATTCCCAGAAAATATGTTCAAAGTTAGCCTGGACAGCACCACAGCGCCAGCAAAGACCAGAGCCCGTGCTATCGAATTTAAGTATTTTGGATGGGGTCAGGTATGCCTGGTGGAGGATTTTAAACTGGATTAATTTGTCTCTGGTGGAGATCAAATATTCGAAAGGTTTAATCCAGGCATCTTCCCAATCCTCATCATCTAAGTCAGGTATGAGCTTAAGCCAAGGCCTTTTGTAAGTAGTTATATGAGGCTCGGTAATCAAAATTAGATTTTGGTAAATGTTAGAGATAGCTTTGGTGAGATTTTCATTTGCGATTACATCCTCTATAGCAGAGGGAATCAATTTGACTGGCTCATGTCCAAACTGCGCCGCGAATGCGTGTCTTAGCTGTATATATCTGAAGTAATATTGGTTAGGAAGTGAGAAGGTATTTTTAAGAGTGTTAAAGTCCGTTAAGCTTCTTGATGTAATTATATGTTCTAGACATGTTACTCCCCTTTTAATCCAAATTATCGGGTCTGGGATCATGAAGAAGTGGGGTAAAGAGGGGTTATTCCACAGCGGGAGGTTAGGAGAGAACGTGGTATGAGAGGGGGAATGCCAGGTTTGTGCCACACTCCAGGCCTGTAGCACCACCTTCATGTTGATCGTTAAGGGGTATGGTGCCTTCTTACCACGGTGAATGATTTGGGCCAGTGCTTGGTACGAGCCCAGTAAGGCTGCCTCCAGTACCATGGCAGAGTTAGTCTTATCCTGCTTCAGCCACCAGTGGGCAGTCACCAGCTGGCTGGCAATAAAGTATTTGTGTAGATCTGGGAAAGCTAGGCCCCCCTCCGTCCAGGGCCGTTGAAGCTTCTTTAAACTAAGTCTGGCAGCTTTGTTATGCCAGATAAAACTGGACAGAATAGATTTGAGCTGTTTAAAGAAAGTTTTGTGAACCCAAACAGGGCTGTTGCGAAATATGTATAAGTATTTGGGGAGAAGCTTCATTTTAATTAAATTGATTCGGCCAATCAAGGACAAAGGGAGACCACGCCACCCCAGGAGTCTTTTTTTGGTGAGCTGAATCAGGGGGAGCAAATTGTCACCTCAGGTACACTTTAAAGTGGTCTGAAACTCCGACATAACATTCAATAAAAATGTATTTTCCTACTTTTTATTACTCATACCGTTTTCATTGCTCCCGCCAATCTCGCCGCTGAATCCCCGCCATCTCCCATCGCAGCTCACTTGCTCTGCCTGTGTCTAAGACGGCAGAGCCCTGTGGGCGGGTCAGGAGACGATTTCATCGGCTCCTGGCCCTGTCTTTCAATGTAAGCAACTCCCATTGGCTTACATTGAAAGACAGGGCCAGGGGCCAATGAAAGAGGCTCCTGGCCGGCTCACAGGAACTCTGCCGTCATAGAGAGGGCATTGTGGGTGGCCCAGGATCCAGACTTGCGGCAATGATGGCGACTGCGGCGGGTATCCCTCTCTTTTCCCGGTGCCCCCGGTGCTCCTCCGTTCTCATCCCACGCCGAGGGGACTTCAGAAGTCTTCGAGAACCGAGTCCTTCCGAAGACAGGCGGCGCACATGCCCGTGTGCGCAGTGTAGAGCGGCCCGTCTTTGGGAGCACTCAGGCTCCCAAAGCATTTCCGAAGCCTCCCTTCGGCCGGGAGACAGCCGTATTTGACCGAAACGCTCGAATACTGCTACAGGGGAAACCAGGACAGCAGCGGGCACCAGGAGAGGAGAGGGAATGCTCTATGGCAGGGGTCCCCAACCTTTTTCGGCCCGGGGACCGGTAACCGTCCAAAATTTTCTCTGGGGCCCGGCGGGGGGGGGGGGGGGGGGGCGGGAGGTTGGAGCGGCGACACAGCAAGCACAGTTGCCCCAGTATAGGGAGTCTAGTTACCCCGGTACAGCTAGTATAGTGCCCCAGTATGATTAGTATCAAAGTGACCAAGTATAGTTGCCCCAGTATAGCTAGTATAGTGCCCCATGTGCCCCAGTATAGCTAGCATAGTGCCCAGTGTGCCCCAGCATAGCTAGTATAGTGCCCAGTGTGCCCCAGTATAGCTAGTATAGTGCCCAGTGTGCCCCAGCATAGCTAGTATAGTGCCCAGTGTGCCCCAGTATAGCTAGTATAGTGCCCAGTGTGCCCCAGTATAGCTAGTATAGTGCCCAGTGTGCCCCAGGATAGCTAGTATAGTGCCCAGTGTGCCCCAGGATAGCTAGTATAGTGCCCAGTGTGCCCCAGGATAGCTAGTATAGTGCCCAGTGTGCCCCAGGATAGCTAGTATAGTGCCCAGTGTGCCCCAGTATAGCTAGTATAGTGCCCAGTGTGCCCCAGTATAGCTAGTATAGTGCCCAGTGTGCCCCAGGATAGCTAGTATAGTGCCCAGTGTGCCCCAGGATAGCTAGTATAGTGCCCAGTGTGCCCCAGGATAGCTAGTATAGTGCCCAGTGTGCCCCAGCATAGCTAGTATAGTGCCCAGTGTGCCCCAGTATAGCTAGTATAGTGCCCAGTGTGCCCCAGTATAGCTAGTATAGTGCCCAGTGTGCCCCAGGATAGCTAGTATAGTGCCCAGTGTGCCCCAGGATAGCTAGTATAGTGCCCAGTGTGCCCCAGGATAGCTAGTATAGTGCCCAGTGTGCCCCAGGATAGCTAGTATAGTGCCCAGTGTGCCCCAGGATAGCTAGTATAGTGCCCAGTGTGCCCCAGGATAGCTAGTATAGTGCCCAGCGTGCCCCAGGATAGCTAGTATAGTGCCCAGTGTGCCCCAGGATAGCTAGTATAGTGCCCAGTGTGCCCCAGTATAGCTAGTATAGTGCCCAGTGTGCCCCAGGATAGCTAGTATAGTGCCCAGTGTGCCCCAGGATAGCTAGTATAGTGCCCAGTGTGCCCCAGGATAGCTAGTATAGTGCCCAGTGTGCCCCAGGATAGCTAGTATAGTGCCCAGTGTGCCCCAGTATAGCTAGTATAGTGCCCAGTGTGCCCCAGGATAGCTAGTATAGTGCCCAGTGTGCCCCAGGATAGCTAGTATAGTGCCCAGTGTGCCCCAGGATAGCTAGTATAGTGCCAAGTGTGCCCCAGTATAGCTAGTATAGTGCCCAGTGTGCCCCAGGATAGCTAGTATAGTGCCCAGTGTGCCCCAGGATAGCTAGTATAGTGCCCCATGTGCCCCAGTATAGCTAGTATAGTGCCCAGTGTGCCCCAGGATAGCTAGTATAGTGCCCAGTGTGCCCCAGGATAGCTAGTATAGTGCCCAGTGTGCCCCAGGATAGCTAGTATAGTGCCCAGTGTGCCCCAGGATAGCTAGTATAGTGCCCCATGTGCCCCAGTATAGCTAGTATAGTGCCCAGTGTGCCCCAGGATAGCTAGTATAGTGCCCAGTGTGCCCCAATATAGCTAGCATAGTGCCCCAGTATAGCGCCCCATGTGCCCCAGTATAGCTAGAATAGTGCCCCATGATAGCTAGTATAGTGCCCGAGTGCAGCCGACTCTTCCCCCCCCCCCCCCCCCGCGGCCGCCGCTCCTGTTACCTTATGAGCTGGCGGCCGCTTCCTGTCACAGATTCCCGTAGTCGCTCTCCTCCGTGCAGCATCTTCTATTTACAGCAGCGCGTCGCACGGCTGCAGTAAGGAGGGAAGGAGGAGGGGCAGCGGTTCCCATGGTAACGGCGAACGCCGCTGCCCCGCCTCCTTCCCTCCTTACAGCAGCCGCACAGGAAGCGCTGCTGTAATAGGAGACGCAGACGCTACACAGAGGAGAGCAGCTACGGGGAATCTGACAGGAAGCGGCCGCCAGCTCATAAGATGACAGGAGCAGCGGCCGCGGGGGGAGGAGGGGCGAGAGGCCAGACCCGCCGCGACCCAGCTGGCAACTGCCCACGGACCGGCAGTGGGTCGCGGCCCGGTGGTTGGGGACCCCTGCTCTATGGGACCCAGAGCCTCCCTCTCCTTAGGTGAGTATCTGACTTTTTTTTTAAACCGGTTCCCATTAGCTTTAAGGCAGCTTGTACTTAAAGGGAAGGATCACGCTGCTAAAAAAATCCAAAAAACTGCACTCACCTGGGGCTTCTTCCAGCTCCTGGCAGTCGATCAGTGCCCTCGGCACAGCTCCTCTCCCTCCGGGTGTCCACCTGTGAAGAAGCCGACCTCGCCAGGTCGGCTTCTGTGCGCTCCATGGCGGGGGGGGGGGTGTCACGTGGTGTAGATACGTCATCGGGTCTCAGTAGAGACCCGATGATGTCACGTACACCACGTGACCCCCCGCCATGGAACGCACATGACGCAGACCCGGTAGCCCACCTGGCGAGGTCGGCTTTTTCACCGCTGGACGCCTGGAGGGAGAGGAGTTGCGCCGAGGGCACCAATCGACTGCAAGGAGCTGGAAGAAGCCCCAGGTGAGTGCAGTTGTGGTTTCTTTTTAGCAGCGCGGATCTTCCCTTTAAGTGATTAAGCAACAGCAATGAAAACCTGATGAGCTGCTTTGATAAAGGTACATCTAAGTGTGCAACTGCCAGTGGATGGCCTATCTCATCCACTCATTTTCCCTCTTTGTGTTTTTTGTGAGACGACCGTTATCTCTGAAAGCGCGCATTGCGGGGAAGCGTTGTGGGAAGCCCGTCACAACTATACTTTTTATTTCTGAGAAACATGTGCGACATAAAGAAAGGTAATGTCGGCGTTCGGCGGGCTGTGTGATCCCGGCCTCTTATGGCTCTCCGGTGTGCGGGAACCAGGACACAGCCGGTGCCGCAACCATCAAACCGTCTTCCGAGATGCCCTGTATCATCCCTCAGGGTGCCCAATTAAGGTGAGTGCGTAATAAATCACTCTAATTATAAAGCGCATATGTCTACCTAGGCCCGCTGATAGGCGCTGCTTCTCGCCGCGGCTCCGAAAATAAACCTGAAGCCTTTGCAAGCGTCCTGCGGTTTACCTGCCTAATAAGAGATCGGTAGCTGGAAGGAGACGGCGAGGCCGGTGAGTCATTCTCCGAACCTTGCAAATAAAAGAAATATTCAGTTCTAAAAACCATAACTGGATCCTCCACATGGCAATCCTAGGCAGGTGCCTAGGGCCCAGAGAGAGGTCAGGGGCCTGGTGGATGCTAACCCTCACCAAATCTTACAAAAAAAAAATCTAGGTGATCATAAGCTGTTGGGAAAAACTGCTATCTTGCCTGGGGCCCCCACTTCATCTGAATCTTTTGCTGCTAAAAGCATTAGGGTGCCCATACATGACTATGACTGATTTCGGCATCGCAAATATTGCAAATCGATGCCGCATCACAAATGATCATTGTGATCACTTTCTGGCCAAATTGATCAACACGATTGATTTGGGAAGTTTGAAACATCTTGGTCAAAAGGACTCGATTGGGTGTGCTGCGGTTATGGGGTTCGATTTCTCGACAACAAGATGTATCCCCCAAGGGTATGTGTACCCCCTGGGCCCACAGTGAGTGTATCAGGCTCACCTGTCATCAGGGGAAAAGCAGCTTGTTGTGCTCTGTGAGGAGTCTGACAGTGAGTGAGGAGGGGGAGGCAGGAGAGCAGCATTGGGGAAAAGCATCTTGTTGTGCTGTGTGAGGAGTCTGACAGTGAGTGAGGAGGGGGAGGCAGGAGAGCAGCAGTGTTTTGACTTGCGCAGCAGAAGGGAGGAGGTGGCATTGCTGTCCTGACTGAGGAGGAATGGAGTGGCTGAGGGTGAGCAGTTTGTCAGACTCACAGATAGCCAGAGTGCTATTGTGTTGAGCTGCAGCATGTCATGTGAGAACATTAAATAATGCAGAGTTTGCTCCTCTCCATGCAGAACAGCAACGGCAAAGCACTTTCGTCCAGCCGCCGGCAGGTCTCCCCTTTGATGTGCCTACAGCCACCGGGCATCCTCACAAGTTTGCCTCAGGCAGCAAAAAGTCCCTGCCCACCCCACACCTCTAATAATACCACCTAGACACACCCCTAGTCACACATTCCATATGTTGTTTTATAACGCAAACCACCCTGGTCCTTCATATTACCATTTGAAAATAAGAAATATATCAATTAAGAGGATGGAAATAAAGTTTAGATTCAATCAATCCCATTTTACAGAAGAAAAATAGATATTTTCATAGATCTGTACATCAGTCCTGAAAGAGGGACAAATGAGGAAGAAAGAGGGACTGTCCCTCCACAAGAGGTACAGGTGGGAGCTTTGCTAACTGGTCGCATGTGTTGTTCGGACAGGCTGTAAAATCTCGGGCCGACAGGCTGAATCGACATGATTGATTTCGGGCCGAATCGTACAAAACAATTAACGGCACTGTAATGATGTCACTACATGCGCCGCCGCCGGTGACATGGTACAGGTGCTTGCAGTGGCAATTCAGCGGAGGGGGGGAGGCGAACCAGTATGACAGGTGAGCCTGCGCCACTCTCCATGTTCCTGACAGGGATTAGTGTTGGGCGAACACCTAGATGTTCGGGTTCGCGAATGTTCGCCGAACATCGCCGTGATGTTCGGGTGTTCGCGCCGAACTCCGAACATAATGGAAGTCAATGGGGACCCGAACTTTCGTGCTTTGTAAAGCTTCCTTACATGCTACATACCCCAAATTTGCAGGGTATGTGCACCTTGGGAGTGGGTACAAGAGGGAAAAAAATATTTGAAAAAGAGCTTATAGTTTTTGAGAAAATTGATTGTAAAGTTTCAAAGGAAAAACTGTCTTTTAAATGTGGAAAATGTCATGTTTCTTTGCACAGGTAACATGCTTTTTGTCGCCATGCAGTCATAAATGTAATACAGAGAAGAGGTTCCAGGAAAAGGGACCGGTAACGCTAACCCAGCACCAGCAGCAGCACACGTGATGGAACAGGAGAAGGCGCAGGAGGAGAAGGCCACGCTTTTTGAGACACAACAACCCAGGCCTTGCATGAGGACAAGAAGCGTGCGGATAGCATGCTTTTTAACGCCATGCAGTCATAAATGTAATAAAGATAAGAGGTTCAATAAACAGGGACCGGGCGTCAACGCTAACCCAGCAGCAGCAGACGTGATGGAACAGGAGGAGGCGCAGGAGGAGAAGGCCACGCTTTCAGGTGCAACTCAGGCCTTGCATGAGGACAAAAAAATGTGTGCGCAAAGCAATGCAATGAGTAGTTTTCAGGACACAATGGGCTATTC
Source organism: Hyperolius riggenbachi (assembly GCF_040937935.1). NCBI lineage: Eukaryota > Metazoa > Chordata > Amphibia > Anura > Hyperoliidae > Hyperolius > Hyperolius riggenbachi. Next base: position 304,740,780 of record NC_090652.1, read on the forward strand.
GGAGGAGCTATTCCCACCCCCACAATCTTCTACCTGTGAAAGGTCAATGGAACAGCCACAAATGTTGTGCCCGGATTCACAACCTTTTTCTGTGGAAAATGCACCTCGCACTGAAATGCAAGGCGAGGCCGAGGATGAACATGACGTCAACAACTCAACATGACGCAAAATGGGGGCGGAACAGAAAGCTGCTTTCAATGTTTTGAAGGCCTTAATTGCCTCCGGTGGCCAGTTAGATGCATCATTCATCACACCCAAATCCCAGAGCAATGTGTGCAGGAATTTGAATCGCAGGAGGTGTACCGAGATCATCTGGACAAGTGACCAAGTGACCAAGTGACAAGTGACCAAGTGAAAAGTGACAAAGTGACAAAGTGACAAAGTGACAAAGTGACAAAGTGACAAAGTGACAAAGTGACAAAATGACAAAGTGACAAAATGACAAAGTGACAAGTGACAAGTGACAAAGTGACAAAATGACAAAGTGACAAAGTGACAAGTGACAAAATGACAAAGTGACCAGTGACAAAGTGACAACTGAGAGGTTGTTCTGGGGAGCTCCACTGCACTCAGTCGCATATGAGGAGAGGTCTCGTCGGGACTGCTGATCCTCCTCAGCTTGCTCAAAGCCTTGAGGGTTCCTGAAGATCCTCTGCTTGGAGTTCGCCGGGGTTCAGCTTGGTGTCGGGGTCGGCGGCGTCCTCCTCACTCCAACGTGGCAGATCTTCTGTTGAAGAAAAAAAAAAACCATTGTTCAAAGTCCAGTACCGCTTCTGAAGGACTCACCAAGAGATGCAGGAGCGCTTTAATCTAGCGCACCATCGCTCGCTGGGTGATGTCGTTCCCTACGCGCTGGAATTCTACGCTGCACATGCTAGCACGCTTTTGCGCAGTGCCGAGGCACATTCCAGCAGCTAGCTACCAAGCTTCTGTGGATCTGATTGGGCCACCATGTTGGATCTCTGCCAAGTCCTCCAAAATTTTGAGCAATCCACGTTGCGTGACTGAGCAGTGACAACTCTACAGTCAGCATTACAATACCACTGCTGTGTTTACTGAAGAAATCAATGTTGAAGATGGAAACCGCTGGCATGATGCAAGTGGGGGATTCTGAAGATGAAAACGATCAGCGTGATGATACCAACATCAGGCAACCTGCCTCAGGAAACGCTGGTCCCAGCTATGACAAAGAACAGGACGAGGAACAGCTGGAGTTGGAGCAGGAATTGGATGCCCCCACTGCCGAGGGACAGAGCGGTGCACGTTGGACTTCCACAATTTAGCGGGAATGGACAGCAGAAGAGGAAGAAAGTGATGCTGGTAAAGAATATGGTGCATCACAACAATCACAACGCTCACAAGAACATGAAGACAGAGGAGTCTGGCAGGACTCTCTGGCACACATGGCTCAATTCATGCTAGACTGCATTGAACGCGGCCCGCGCATTATTCACTATTCATTATTATTCATTATTCTGGAATCTGAACAACACCAATTACTGGGTTTATACCCAGTTTATACAAACACAATGTTAAAAAACTGATTGAAGAAAGTGTCAGACAGGTCAAAAATGGAACAATTCCAGCAGGCCCTTGAGGATGGAGACTTTAGAGAGGAGATTGACATCCTCCTCCTTCTCTAGCCAGTTGTACGCCGACAGACTGACTTCGGCAAACCCAGGAGGACCAGGAGGGCAGCAAAGAACACAAGCTGCTGCTAGTGCCGAAAAGGGAATGGTATTGGCAGTGTCCTTGGAGTGGGAACATTTTCTGACACCCAAGCAGCAGCCCACAGAACAGCAATCGGGCAGTTCCACGTCCTCCAACACCAATCGCCTGGAGAAGATGGTCAAGGTCCAGGACTACATGTCAGATGGCGTAGCTGTGTTGAACAATCCATCTGCAGACAGACGGTGAGTGTGACAGGCAGCACAGAAGGACCATGGCAACTCACTCATAGTACCACAGTTTGATAGTGCTGCCCAAAAAATTATATGGATCCGTGGACCCGGGCACTGCGGGCAGTACTGGGAAGTGGAAACGCAGATTTTAGTACCTAAACACACGATACAACATGTTTTCCGGGGTCGGACTCTGAGGCACATACAGATGGTCCCGATCATCATCCTCATCATACAACTCTTCTCCTGAGTCTGACCCACCCACCACCTCTGCCACCCCAACATCCCCAGACACAGACCCCTCATCGTCCTCAACATTAACTTGGGATGCTGGCCTGAGCCAGACCTCCTCCTCCACATCAGGCCCCATCATCTCCTCAATGGCAGCCCTCATTAATCGCTCTGGCGACGGACCGATGGACACAACGTTCTCCTCCGGGGAGGGCTGCTGCTAGCCACTGGCTGCTGGGGTGGATGTTATAGCTTGCGTGTGGGGCGTTGGCTGTTGCTGTTGTTGGGAGTGCTGCTCACAGCGGAGGTCTCTGAGGAACTCATGGTGAGCTCATATAGTGGTTGGCGGTGAGTGGAGTATTACTGATCCCAGCAATATACACACTGACTGGCAGAGTACGCAATGCTATATAGTCTGGCTGAGCGGTGTACACAGAGTGGCAGTACACACAATGCTATATAGTCTGGCTGAGCGGTGTACACAGAGTGGCAGTAAACAGAATGCTATATAGTGTGGCTGAGCGAGCGGTGTACTACTATTCCCAGCAGACACAGAACAGTAAACAGAATGCTATATAGTGTGGCTGAGCGAGCGGTGTACTACTATTCCCAGCAGACACAGAACAGTAAACAGAATGCTATATAGTGTGGCTGAGCGAGGTACACAGAGTGGCAGTAAACAGAATGCTATATAGTGTGGCTGAGCGAGCGGTGTACTACTATTCCCAGCAGACACAGAACAGTAAACAGAATGCTATATAGTGTGGCTGAGCGAGGTACACAGAGTAGCAGTAAACAGAATGCTATATAGTGTGGCTGAGCGAGCGGTGTACTACTATTCCCAGCAGACACAGAACAGTAAACAGAATGCTATATAGTGTGGCTGAGCGAGGTACACAGAGTGGCAGTAAACAGAATGCTATATAGTGTGGCTGAGCGAGCGGTGTACTACTATTCCCAGCAGACACAGAACAGTAAACAGAATGATATATAGTGTGGCTGAGCGGTGTACCACTATTCCCAGCAGCGACACACAGCACAATGCTATACAGTGGCGGGTGAGCGGTGTACCACTATTACCAGCAGCGACACAGAGCACAATGCTATACAGTGGCGGGTGAGCGGTGTACTACTATTCCCAGAAGACACAGAGTGGCAGTAAACAGAATGCTATATAGTGTGGCTGAGCGAGGTACACAGAGTGGCAGTAAACAGAATGCTATATAGCGTGGCTGAGCGAGCGGTGTACTACTATTCCCAGCAGACACAGAACAGTAAACAGAATGCTATATAGTGTGGCTGAGCGGTGTACCACTATTCCCAGCAGCGACACAGAGCACAATGCTATACAGAGGCGGGTGAGCGGTGTACCACTATTCCCAGCAGCGACACAGAGCACAATGCTATACAGTGGCGGGTGAGCGGTGTACCACTATTCCCAGCAGCGACACAGAGCACAATGCTATACAGTGGCGGGTGAGCGGTGTACCACTATTCCCAGAAGACACAGAGTGGCAGTAAACAGAATGCTATATAGTGTGGCTGAGCGAGCGGTGTACTACTATTCCCAGCAGACACAGAACAGTAAACAGAATGCTATATAGTGTGGCTGAGCGGTGTACACAGAGTGGCAGTAAACAGAATGCTATATAGTGTGGCTGAGCGAGCGGTGTACTACTATTCCCAGCAGACACAGAACAGTAAACAGAATGCTATATAGTGTGGCTGAGCGAGGTACACAGAGTGGCAGTAAACACAATGCTGAGCGAGCGGTGTACTACTATTCCCAGCAGCGACACAATGACTGGGGGGACCCTGGCTAGCGTGGCTGGAGCGCGAACTACCCTGCCTGCCTACCCAAAGCTAAACCCACAGACAAATGGCGGAAATATGACGTGGTTCGGGTATTTATTTACCCGAACCACGTGACAGTTCGGCCAATCAGAGCGCGTTCGGGTCCGAACCACGTGACCCGTTCGGCCAATCACAGCACTAGCCGAACGTTCGGGGAACGTTCGGCCATGCGCTCTTAGTTCGGCCATGCGGCCGAACGGTTTGGCCGAACACCATCAGGTGTTCGGCCGAACTCGAACATCACCCGAACAGGGTGATGTTCTGCAGAACCCGAACAGTGGCGAACACTGTTCGCCCAACACTAACAGGGATGCACATTATATCATTATATGGGGGGAGGGGGACTGTTGGGAAGCGGATTATTTCCAGTAGATTTCATGCAGTGCACAGTGCCACACCCACACATTTCTGGGTCTCCCAGCCGTATCCCCCAAATGTTGATGAACCCCTTAGTGCCCGTGCGTTAATATTTTACTTGTGAAAAATGCAAGTCAAATGAAACACTGCTGCTCAGTGGTGCTCAGCAGAGCTCGAATATTCGAGTAGCTCGAATATTCGAGCTCTTTTTCAGCTATCCGAGCTCGGTATTCGAGCTCCGAATAGCTGTAGCTATTCGAATGGGCTATCCGAGTACACTCGAATAGCCCATTCACTATTCGAGCTATTCGAGCAAACGGCGCTATTCGAGCTCGGTACCGAGCTCGAATAGCGTCATAGCCCAGATTGATGTCCTTAGAGCCAATCAGAGGGCTCCCAGGCCCTCTGACGGCAGCCAATCACAGAGGGGGACCCTGGCCAGCCCCTACCCTATAAATAGCGGCCGCCATGTTCCGTTTCTCCATGCTTGCCTGAGACTTGTACAGAGAGAGAGTTGCTCCTTTGTGCTTTGGCTTAGCAAGTGCTCTATTGTGATCATTTACCTAGCGTTTTTGCTCACCTACACCTGCCATATACACCTATATTGTTGTTAGTTAGATAGACATTGTATTTTAGTTAGTAGCTTGTGTGTTACATTAGAGACAGGCAGCTGCTGCAAGCTTACAGGTTTAGGCCTCAGGGGGGCCTTGCCTCTGTGGGCAGCTGTCCTCTGTTTATTTCTCTCATCTATACCAGTATTTCTGCTGTCCTTTACTAATAGTATTGTAGTTATACTGTACTAGGAGTAGGACACTCACTGACTGTCACTGTTTATAGGCTACTAGCTAGCTCCTGCGTGTGTGCACTCACTCACTGTCTGTGTGTACACACACTCTATTTCCTTCTGATTACTGATAGATTATTGTTAGTTAGTTGTACTTACTGTTACTACTTACTCTTACTGTACTAGGAGTCTAGGACACTCAGTCAGACAGTCACTGTGTTCATAGGCTACTAGCTCCTGCGTGCGGTCACTCACTGTCTGAGTGTACACACACCACCCACACTCCATTTCCTTCTGATCGCTGATTGATTATTGTAATTAGTTAGTTCTACTTACTGTTACTACTTACTCTTACTGTACTAGGAGTCTAGGACACTCAGTCACTGTGTTCATAGGCTACTAGCTCCTGCGTGCGGTCACTCACTGTCTGAGTGTACACACACCACCCACACTCCATTTCCTTCTGATCGCTGATTGATTATTGTAATTAGTTAGTTCTACTTACTGTTACTACTTACTCTTACTGTACTAGGAGTCTAGGACACTCAGTCACTGTGTTCATAGGCTACTAGCTCCTGCGTGCGGTCACTCACTGTCTGAGTGTACACACACCACCCACACTCCATTTCCTTCTGATCGCTGATTGATTATTGTAATTAGTTAGTTCTACTTACTGTTACTACTTACTCTTACTGTACTAGGAGTCTAGGACACTCAGTCACTGTGTGTTCATAGGCTACTAGCTCCTGCGTGCGGTCACTCACTGTCTGAGTGTACACACACCACCCACACTCCATTTCCTTCTGATCGCTGATTGATTATTGTAATTAGTTAGTTCTACTTACTGTTACTACTTACTCTTACTGTACTAGGAGTCTAGGACACTCAGTCACTGTGTTCATAGGCTACTAGCTCCTGCGTGCGGGCACTCACTGTCTGAGTGTACACACACCACCCACACTCCATTTCCTTCTGATCGCTGATTGATTATTGTAATTAGTTAGTTCTACTTACTGTTACTACTTACTCTTACTGTACTAGGAGTCTAGGACACTCAGTCACTGTGTTCATAGGCTACTAGCTCCTGCGTGCGGTCACTCACTGTCTGAGTGTACACACACCACCCACACTCCATTTCCTTCTGATCGCTGATTGATTATTGTAATTAGTTAGTTCTACTTACTGTTACTACTTACTCTTACTGTACTAGGAGTCTAGGACACTCAGTCACTGTGTGTTCATAGGCTACTAGCTCCTGCGTGCGGTCACTCACTGTCTGAGTGTACACACACCACCCACACTCCATTTCCTTCTGATCGCTGATTGATTATTGTAATTAGTTAGTTCTACTTACTGTTACTACTTACTCTTACTGTACTAGGAGTCTAGGACACTCAGTCACTGTGTTCATAGGCTACTAGCTCCTGCGTGCGGGCACTCACTGTCTGAGTGTACACACACCACCCACACTCCATTTCCTTCTGATCGCTGATTGATTATTAGTTAGTTCTACTTACTGTTACTACTTACTCTTACTGTACTAGGAGTCTAGGACACTCAGTCACTGTGTGTTCATAGGCTACTAGCTCCTGCGTGCGGTCACTCACTGTCTGAGTGTACACACACCACCCACACTCCATTTCCTTCTGATCGCTGATTGATTATTGTAATTAGTTAGTTCTACTTACTGTTACTACTTACTCTTACTGTACTAGGAGTCTAGGACACTCAGTCACTGTGTTCATAGGCTACTAGCTCCTGCGTGCGGGCACTCACTGTCTGAGTGTACACACACCACCCACACTCCATTTCCTTCTGATCGCTGATTGATTATTGTAATTAGTTAGTTCTACTTACTGTTACTACTTACTCTTACTGTACTAGGAGTCTAGGACACTCAGTCACTGTGTGTTCATAGGCTACTAGCTCCTGCGTGCGGTCACTCACTGTCTGAGTGTACACACACCACCCACACTCCATTTCCTTCTGATCGCTGATTGATTATTGTAATTAGTTAGTTCTACTTACTGTTACTACTTACTCTTACTGTACTAGGAGTCTAGGACACTCAGTCACTGTGTTCATAGGCTACTAGCTCCTGCGTGCGGTCACTCACTGTCTGAGTGTACACACACCACCCACACTCCATTTCCTTCTGATCGCTGATTGATTATTGTAATTAGTTAGTTCTACTTACTGTTACTACTTACTCTTACTGTACTAGGAGTCTAGGACACTCAGTCACTGTGTGTTCATAGGCTACTAGCTCCTGCGTGCGGTCACTCACTGTCTGAGTGTACACACACCACCCACACTCCATTTCCTTCTGATCGCTGATTGATTATTGTAATTAGTTAGTTCTACTTACTGTTACTACTTACTCTTACTGTACTAGGAGTCTAGGACACTCAGTCACTGTGTTCATAGGCTACTAGCTCCTGCGTGCGGGCACTCACTGTCTGAGTGTACACACACTAAATTTACTTGTGATTACTACTGATTATTGTAACTGCTAGTTGTACTTCCTGACTGTTACTACTTACTTACTGTACTAGGGGACACTCACTCAGTCACCTCACCAACCAACCCACTCCATTAAAGTACCCCACTTTTCACCCGCCCTTTTAAAAAACTTTTGTCTATACGCCCAAAACATTGAAGATGTCTGGAAGTGGCAGCCAGCGCGGTTTGGGCAAGGGGAAGGGCAGCAAGGGAATCAGGAGGAGAGGGAGCAGCATTGTGGCAAGCCGCGGCCGCGGGCGCGCCACCATGCACAGTTCCGCAGCAGCAGCGTCAGTGGCTAACATTCCTCCCATAGCCACTGGCCGTGGACGCCTTGGGCGCCGCCCAGCAGGAGCATCTGCAACTCACGCTGCAGAGACACAGCAGCAGCAGCGTGTAGCACCTGCTCCCATTTTCCTCCAGCCGGGTCGGAAACGTCCCATTGAGGAAAAGGATGCAGACACTGTGGTGCAACTCATGACGGAGGATGAGCAGCCCGCCATCAGCTCTGCATCCGAGGCCTCCACCCTCACCACCACCACCACCCCTGTTCGCAGCAGCCGCCCAGTAGGGTCTGGGGAGGAGGCCAGTTCACCGTCACTCGCCGACCTGTCATTCAGCAGTCTTTTGACCCCAGGCATCATGAGTAAATTGTCTGCTGTTGTTGGCGATCTTGAGGAGGAGATGCTGATGGGCACTTTGGGGGATGAGGGATTGGACAGCAAGACTGTGGCGACAGTCAAGCAGCCCATCCATGCATCAGGAGAGGAGTTTGGGGGGTCCTCATCCCAGCAGGACATGTTTCAGGAGGGGGAGGATGATGATGACCCGGTGACAGACAGAGACTGGGTGCCACCACCTCCAGGGGATGTCGTCCTCAGCAGCTCTGAGGAGGAGGAGGAGGATGCGCTTGTGGGCCTTGCAAGGAGGCGCATCATTGCAAGCATTGGCAGCGTCCCACACCCTGCTGGTGTCTCAGGCTCAGCAGCAGCAGCATCAGCCAGTACCACCACCAGCCGCACCCAAGCCCCCCCCCCAACCACCACAGGGAGACAGGCAGCAGCGCTTCCATGCCGTAGGGGGATGTTTCTGTCACCAATCTGGCGCTTTTTCACCATGCCCACTGTGTACAGCAAGTACGCCACTTGCAACCACTGTCAGCGGAAGTTGAGCAGAGGTGCAGACCCCTTAAAGTTCAGCACCAGCTCGCTCATCAACCACCTTGCGGCTAAACATTTCCACCAGCATGAGGAGTTCCAGAGGCTGAAGGCATCTGGTGCTGGCAGTGGCACCACACCCATCACTGCACAGCCTTCAGCAGCAGCAGCAGCAACAGCAGCCACCCGCCCTCCTGCTCCTCCAGCAGCACCAGCAGGAGTGCGGAAACGCACTGCTCCTCCCCCCTCTGCAACTCCTGCCGCCGACACTGAGGCCTGTTCTGGCAGCCAGTCCTCAGTGGCCTCCTCTGCTGTGTCTGCTGATTCCCGTGTCAGCAAAAGGCCACGCCAGAGCCTTTTGAGCGAGTCCTTCCAGGGGGTGGTTAGGGCTCTGCCTCCCAGCAGCCGTCGCGTGCGGCAGCTGAACGGCTTGCTGGCACGGGCCATGTGCTCCCAACTCCTGCCGTACACGCTCGTGCAGGAGGGGAGCGACATTCGTGCGCTGCTTGCTTGCGCAGCCCCAGACTGGCAGCTCCCCAGCAGACACTTTTTCTCCCGCAAGGCCATTCCTGCACTGCACCGCTTTGTGATGGCCAATGTGGAGCGAGGGCTGGAGCACGCGGATGGTGAAAGGGTCCACGTCACCATGGACTCCTGGAGCAGCCGCTTCGGGACAGGCCGCTACCTGTCCTTCACTGTCCACTGAGTCAGCTTGGTGGAAGGGGGTGAGGATGGGAGAGCAGCAGCGGGCACAGCAGCAGCAGCAACACAGTGGGTGGTGCCACCCCGCAGGGTCAGGGGAACTGCAGCAGGTTCCTCCGATCCTCTGCCATCCTCCGGCACACCTGGCCAAACCCCCCGCCTCAGCAGCAGCGTGAAGGCCCGCCACTGCCAAGCGCTGCTGCACTTGGTCAGCCTTGGGAAGACCAAGCTGACGGCAACCCATGTGTTGGCCAAACTCCAGGAGCAGGAGAGGATTTGGCTGACCCCCAGAGGCCTCAGAGTCGGAGAGGTGGTGGCCGACAATGGGGCCAATCTGGTTGCCGCAATACACAGGGGAAACCTGACCCACATCCCCTGTCTTGCCCACGTGCTGAACCTGGTGGTGCAGAAGTTCCTGCGCACCTACCAGGGGATGGGCGAACTGCTGGAAACGGCAAGGAATGTTGTGCGTCACTTCCGGCGCTCGGCTGCAGCCTGTGCGAGCCTGGAAGACGTGCAAAAGGAGCTGGATCTGCCACGCCATCGGCTGATCCTTGACGTTCCGACTCGCTGGAACTCCACCCTGGCGATGTTGGAGCGTCTGGTTGAACAGAGGCACGCTGTCAAACAGTACCTTGCCCTGGCCACTGTTTCCGCAGCTCTGAGAAGGGACAAGACCAGCAACTTCCCGTCCATCGTCCCCGATGATGACTAGAGGCACATGCAGCAGGTGTGCTTAGTGCTGGCTCCCTTCCTGCAGGCCACAAACATGGTGAGCAGGGACCATGCTATGGTCTGCGAGTGGGTGCCCCTGGTTTCTCTGCTGAACAGGGCCCTCGATGCTTTGCTGGAACAGGGAGCGGCAGCCTTGGACCAGCAGGAGCGGCAACCAGCTGCGCAGTCCACCTCTGAGGGGGAGGAGGAGGAGGACTTGGTGGAGGTCCCTGACCTGGCTGCTGATGAGGGGGATCAGCACAGCGCAGCTGAGTTGGTGCGGGGAGAGAGGATGAGGCGGCAGAGGAGGAGGATGAGGACAGCACTGACGTCGATGTGCCAGCAGACGTGGCCCGCCTCTTCCCAATGGCAGCGCACATGCTGACGTGCCTGCGCAGGGACCCCAGGGTGATCCAGATGAAGCAGAGGGAGGACATCTGGATCAGCATGATGTTGGACCCACGCCTCAAGGGGAAGTTGAGCCAGTTCCTGCCGCCTGCAGGAGGAGACCTAGCGCAACAAATAAGGAGCTTGCAGCAGGCCCTTGTTGAGCGCTTGGAGGAAGCCTTCCCCCAGCCTTCCACCCCCACTGTCCAGCAGCCAGCACAGAGGCAGCAGCAGGTGCCTGCATCCAGCAGCAGCAAGCGCCCCACAGACCTGCTGTCTCTCAGCCACGAGCTCTACAGGACTGTAGAGGCTCCGGCAGCAGTGACTAGAGAGGAGATGCATGCAGCAGCATCCTCCTCCGGTCACAGCCAGCGCCTGACCCGCATGGTGGCTGACTACATGGGGTCGTACAGCGGGCTTGACAGCGATGCCCCTGTTGATCCCATGGAGTATTGGGTCAAGCGCATGGAGATCTGGAGCGAGCTGGCGCAGTACGCCCTGGAAGTGCTGTCCTGCCCCCCTTCCTGCGTGCTGTCCGAGCGCTGCTTCAGTGCAGCTGGTGGCGTGGTCACCGAGAAACGCTCACGTCTGTCTCACAAGTCTGTGGACAGACTGACGTTTCTCAAGATGAACCAGGCGTGGGTGGAAGGCGAGTTCCTGGCCCCTGTTGTCGGCGAGAGGGGGACATGAACTGGCTGCCGGAACCATCGTTAATGTGCCTTACCACCCTTTACCACCTCCTGGCTCCTGCTCACTAAGCCAGCCTGGTTCACTTTGACTATTACGTCGCCTGCAGCCACACATTTTACACCTACAGTGGGCTGCTGTGTACTGCCCTTCTGCTGTCTGTCTGTGTTTCCCACTGCCAGGGTACACAGATGATTTACCTTCTGCTGCCACTCTGCCACCAGCTATTACGTCAAACAATAGCTATATTGGTTGCAAAACCAAAAACCAAAAAACCATAAAAAAAAAAAAAGGTTTAATTTTTCTGAGGTGCCCGGGTTGAAAACTGTGTTGTCCCAGTTGTGTATTGGACACAATGTGGGCTGCACGACCGCTGTCTGGGACCTCCTGTTGTGTTTATTTACAGCCCTGGTATCACCGCTAGGTACCAGGGCTATTATGTCACGCTGCCTACCTGCTGCCACACTCACACTGCTCCTCCATACCTCCTCCTGCTGCTGCTGCTGCTGTCTGTCTGTGTTTCCCACTGCCAGGGTACACAGATGATTTACCTTCTGCTGCCACTCTGCCACCAGCTATTACGTCAAACAATAGCTGCTCGCCTACTCCTCCATTCCTCCTCCTGCTGCTGCTGTCTGTCTGTGTTTCCCACTGCCAGGGTACACAGATGATTTACCTTCTGCTGCCACTCTGCCACCAGCTATTACGTCAAACAATAGCTATATTGGTTGCAAAACCAAAAACCAAAAAACCATAAAAAAAAAAAAAAAGGTTTAATTTTTCTGAGGTGCCCGGGTTGAAAACTGTGTTGTCCCAGTTGTGTATTGGACACAATGTGGGCTGCACGACCGCTGTCTGGGACCTCCTGTTGTGTTTATTTACAGCCCTGGTATCACCGCTAGGTACCAGGGCTATTATGTCACGCTGCCTACCTGCTGCCACACTCACACTGCTCCTCCATACCTCCTCCTGCTGCTGCTGCTGCTGTCTGTCTGTGTTTCCCACTGCCAGGGTACACAGATGATTTACCTTCTGCTGCCACTCTGCCACCAGCTATTACGTCAAACAATAGCTGCTCGCCTACTCCTCCATTCCTCCTCCTGCTGCTGCTGTCTGTCTGTGTTTCCCACTGCCAGGGTACACAGATGATTTACCTTCTGCTGCCACTCTGCCACCAGCTATTACGTCAAACAATAGCTATATTGGTTGCAAAACCAAAAACCAAAAAACCATAAAAAAAAAAAAAGGTTTAATTTTTCTGAGGTGCCCGGGTTGAAAACTGTGTTGTCCCAGTTGTGTATTGGACACAATGTGGGCTGCACGACCGCTGTCTGGGACCTCCTGTTGTGTTTATTTACAGCCCTGGTATCACCGCTAGGTACCAGGGCTATTATGTCACGCTGCCTACCTGCTGCCACACTCACACTGCTCCTCCATACCTCCTCCTGCTGCTGCTGCTGCTGTCTGTCTGTGTTTCCCACTGCCAGGGTACACAGATGATTTACCTTCTGCTGCCACTCTCCCACCAGCTATTACGTCAAACAATAGCTGCTCGCCTACTCCTCCATTCCTCCTCCTGCTGCTGCTGTCTGTCTGTGTTTCCCACTGCCAGGGTACACAGATGATTTACCTTCTGCTGCCACTCTGCCACCAGCTATTACGTCAAACAATAGCTATATTGGTTGCAAAACCAAAACCAAACAAACCATTAAAAAAAAAAAAAGGTTTAATTTTTCTGAGGTGCCCGGGTTGAAAACTGTGTTGTCCCAGTTGTGTATTGGACACAATGTGGGCTGCACGACCACTGTCTGGGACCTCCTGTTGTGTTTATTTACAGCCCTGGTATCACCGCTAGGTACCAGGGCTATTATGTCACGGCGAGCTGCCTGCCTCATTGACTGCCTGCTGCCACACACTCATCCTCCTCCTCCTGCTGCTGAATTTACCTCCTGCTGTCTTTGTGTTTCCACTGCCAGGGAGCACATACAATGGCGCTTCCAACATGCGTGCGCCCACCAGCTATTTGTTACGCTCAAAAATAGCTGCATTTCTTAAAAAAAAAATTGAAAAGAGAAATACGTGAAGAAGAATAAGACTATATTGAAAAGGAAGGAGAAGATAAAGAAGAAGAAGAAGAAGAAGAAGAAGAAGATATAGAAGAAGAAGAAGATATAGAAGAAGAAGAAGAAGAAGATATAGAAGAAGAAGAAGAAGAAGATATAGAAGAAGATATAGAAGAAGACGATATAGAAGAAGACGATATAGAAGAAGACGATATAGAAGAAGAAGAAGAAAGATAAAGAAGAAGAAGAACAAGTATATACAGTAACACTACTGAACAAAATTAAGGACACAACTTCTCTTTCCACATTTTTTTTTAAAGGAACATCCCCACATAATCACTTGCTGTTGTTACTTGGAAAAAAAGAGGTTTCTTGCATCATTCACCCTCAAAACAAGTGTTGGAAGCTATTTAAGGCCAATTCGAATAGTCAGCTCGAATAGTTAGCTCGAATACCGACTCGAATAGTGAGCTCGAAGTCCGAGGTCGAATCGAATAGTAAAAATTATTCGACTCGAATATTCGAATGACCTCGAATAATTTACTATTCGAATTCGACCAAACTCGAATTTTAAAAAGGGGTATTTGAGCACCACTACTGCTGCTCTCCTGCCTCCCCCCTCCTCACTCACTGTCAGACTCCTCACACAGCACAATAAGCTGCTTTTCCCCAATGATGCTCTCCTGCCCCCCCCCCCTCCTCCTCACTCACTGTCAGACTCCTCACACAGCACAATAAGCTGCTTTTCCCCAATGATGCTCTCCTACCCCCCCCCCCCTCCTCACTCACTGTCAGACTCCTTACACAGTACAATAAGCTGCTTTTCCCCAATGATGCTCTCCTCCCTCCTCACTCACACCCCGAGTGTTCGCCACTGTGCCCACATTCCTCTTCCTCACTGGCACCCCATGTGGTCAGCGGCATATTGCACATGGGGCGCATATGTGATGTCACACACATGGCCCACGTGCAATACGCCTGTGACCAAGTCGGCAGCCAATGAGGAAGAAGAATGCGGACACAGTGGCAGACACCCAGGTAACAGCGCACCGGTAAAGTATTCATGCACTTGGGGGGTCCATCTAACATTTGGGGGGACATAGGGGGGTGGGTGGTTAAGCAAAGCAGTGTTATGAGGCTAATTCCAGATAGATTTGATGCTGAAATCAATTGGCAATTGGACTGCAGTTTATGGCGGCCAACAGATCTCTCTCCGATCAGATTCAATCAGGGAGGGATCTGTCCCTTGGTCGATCAGCCGCCAAAATCGATAGATGTATGGGTAGCTTTATGCTGGGCATACACGGCTCGATTTTTCTGATCGATTCTCCTGCTCGATTGTTTCACCGCTTGATTCCGCAGTCAATCCTCTTATTTTCCACTCGTTTTTCTTATCTTTTTCCATTTACTCCTATCCAAAATCGAGCAGCGAAATGATCCGGCGGGATATCGAACATGTTGGAAATGATCTGTCGAGCCATCTTAATGGCTCAAAATCGAGCCGTGTATGCCCAGCATAAGACTGATGTTTATCCATTGACGACATTGATGACGACAGGCCTAAAAACAATCTAATGAATTGAGTTACTCAAGGACCTGGCACCTCTGGTATGTTTTTGAATGCGTCACAGTTGGCTTCTCATGGATGGGGGCTGGTACAACCCATCCTGCAAACCACGGACTGATCTTCTGATGCCGTGACCATATTTACTTGCGCACGACCAGGCCCCTCTGAGAGAAGCCCCCCGAGGCCCGTGACGACGTATGGAATGAGACGCGCGGCCGCATTTGTTTTCTAAACATGGCAATTATGGGTCTGAAGGTGGAGGCGGCGGCGGCGTTAATGATGGGGAAGACGCACGCAAGCTTTAATATCGTTTGCCTGTTCAGCTGTGAAATCAAATTTACTGATATTAGACGGTACATGGGGAGATGCGCCGGCAACATATGGAAATACATTTCCCATGACTAATAAATTCCGCGGCAAAAGAGGCGGGAGAAGGAATGAAACACAAATGTTCTGCATGATTAAGCATTAAAAATAAGAGATAAGCCACCCCGGAGTAACACTACCAGTACGGCCTGGCATCAGGGGCGGATTTCTGGGAAGGCAATAAAGGCCCTGGCATTGGGCGACTGCAGCCCAAGGGGCACCTGGACATGGAAAATAGGAGATGCTTCATATGACAGAGGAGGTGGAAGTGAGTAAAATGATGCTCAAGGGAGTTTTCATGAAAGAAAGGGGCTGCTGTACATAAATGGTATACATTAGAGTGACCAGATTTTTGTGGGTCCAACCTGGGACGGGGAGGGGGGCGTGAGGGGGGAGGTGGCGCCGCGGTGAAAAATGGGCGTGGCCATGACATTGTATGGGCGGAGCTAACACAATGATCTAACAGTGAGGCATAAGAAAGCAGTGTTTACGCCATAATGTGGACAAACGAGACTTTGCATCATGGGTGTGCAGAAACTGTGTGATGCTAATAGTATACCGTAACCACAAAGCAGCAAACATAGCCATCTATGACCATTAAATAATAAATGCAGTAACAGTTACCCCGGAGACCAGAAAATAAACACAATAGGCAACATGTCAGCACAAAATAACCGCAATGCGGGCAACATGTCAGTATAAAATAAATGCAATGCGGGCAAACATGTCAGAATAAAATAAATGCAATGCGGGCAAACATGTCAGTACAAAATAAACGCAATGCGGGCAACATGTCAGTACAAAATAAACGCAATGCGGGCAAACATGTCAGTACAAAAGAAACGCAATGCGGGCAACATGTCAGTACAAAATAAACGCAATGCGGGCAAACATTTCACCAGAAAATAAACGCAATGCGGGCAAACATTTCACCAGAAAAGAAGCGCACTGCGGGCAAACATTTCACCAGAAAAGAAACGTAATGTGGGCAAACATTTCACCAGACAAGAAACGCAATGCGGGCAAACATTTCACCAGAAAAGAAACGTAATGTGGGCAAACATTTCACCAGACAAGAAACGCAATGCGCAAACATTTCACCAGAAAAGAAACGTAATGTGGGCAAACATTTCACCAGACAAGAAACGCAATGCGGGCAAACATTTCACCAGAAAAGAAACGTAATGTGGGCAAACATTTCACCAGACAAGAAACGCAATGCGCAAACATTTCACCAGAAAAGAAACGCACTGCGGGCAAGCATTTCACCAGAAAAGAAACACAATGCGGGCAAACATTTCACCAGAAAAGAAACGCAATGCGGGCAAACATTTCACCAGAAAAGAAACGCAATGCGGGCAAACATTTCACCAGAAAAGAAACGCAATGCGGGCAAACATTTCACCAGAAAAGAAACGCAATGCGGGCAAACATTTCACCAGAAAAGAAACGCACTGCGGGCAAACATTTCACCAGACAAGAAACATAATGCGGGCAAACATTTCACCAGAAAAGAAACGCACTGCGGGCAAACATTTCACCAGAAAAGAAACGCACTGCAGGCAAACATTTCACCAGACAAGAAACGTAATGCGGGCAAACATTTCACCAGAAAAGAAACGTAATGCGGGCAAACATTTCACCAGAAAAGAAACGCACTGTGGGCAAACATTTCACCAGAAAAGAAACGCACTGCGGGCAAACATTTCACCAGACAAGAAACGTAATGCGGGCAAACATTTCACCAGAAAAGAAACGCACTGCGGGCAAACATTTCACCAGACAAGAAACGCACTGCGGGCAAACATTTCACCAGACAAGAAACGCAATGCGGGCAAAGTTCACCTGGAAAAAAAGCATTTACTCACCTGGCAGAAGTCTCCGGCCTCTGGCGCGCTGCTCCCGGGACCATCTTGCTCTTCATCTTCTCTCCCGCGCTGAGTTGAATAGCAGGGCTACGGCAAGATGGCACCCGAAGCCCTGTACTGGAGACACAAATAGTCTCCAGTACAGGGCTTCGGCAGCCATCTTGCCGTAGCCCTGCTCGCCTGCCGGTGTCGGAACAGACACCGGAAGAGGAGGCTGGAGCGGGGCTGCAGGCAATGAACTGGCACGGCGTCTATAGAAGCCGCTGCCAGTTCATGAGGAGAGAGTGGCCAGAGTCCCGAGGCCGGGACGTCCCGCTGCTGAAAGCGGGACATTTCCCAGGACCTCATTAAGCCTGGGACAGCGGACCCCGAATCCGGGACGCGTCCCGGGTAAGCCGGGACGTCTGGTCACTCTATATACATGGAAAAGGGAACTGCACATGGAATGGGAGGGGCTCTGCTGCACAAGAAAGGTGTGCCACAACATACTTGGCCTAGGGGCACAAGAAAGTATAAGTCTGGCCTTGCCTAGCATGTTTGGCATCGTACACCTAGCACCGGGTCGCGCTTGAAGCCAGGTGATGCCACTTCCACAGGCGGCGTCAGCGCGGCACCACTCACTCTCCTAGGGTTCCCCTCCAGTGCTCCCCTCCACGCAAAACAGCAACGGCAAAGCACCTACGTGATGTCCAGCCGTCAGTGGGTCTCCCCTTTGATGTGTCTGCAGCCACCGGCGGGTCTCCCCTTTGTTGTGCCTGCGGCCGCCGGGAGCTGTGATCTGCCCTCTGTAGCCGCTTCTCATCTACTTCCTGTTTCTGCTGCAGGAAGTAGTAAGCAGTGGCTACGGAGGGCAGATCACATGGAGACCTATGCCTTGCGTAAGTGCCCCCTAGGGGAGAGAGAGGAGAGAAATCGGGCCCCCCTCCAGTGAACAGCTGCTTACCCCTTTTCCTCTGCTATGCAAGCGCGATCATTCAGGGGGGGGGGGGGGGGGTGTGCTAGGGGCATAAACTCACATTCGTCTCAGGCGGCAAAAAATCTAAAGCTATCAAGAAAAGCCTGGTTACCCGGTAAAGCAATTGCCAATACAGCACAGCAGTTTGCATACAGTGAAGTGGACTATCTAATGATAATAGTGAGTGGATGTACATTTTATGCAAATCCATGCAGCTTGGAATCAGGCCAACCAAATGCAGAAGCTGCCTAACTATGTCCATATTGTCTATATTCAAGCTGCATAAAGTTGCATATCATTATAGTGATACCTGTCCTCTGGACAGTCCTGCACTAAAACGTGGGCACATCGTCCATGCAGCAGAATGTGTGTGTGGTCATGGGTGGAGCTAAATGTGCAATTGCTGCTTAGATTGCCAGATGTGCCCTCTTCCCCCCATAGATAGCCAGATGTGCCACCCATAGATAGCCAGATGTGCCGCCTTCCCCTATAGATAGCCAGATGTGCCCCCTTCCCCTATGGATAGGCAGATGTGCCCCCCCATATATAGCCATGTGTGCCCCCCTTCTTCCTGTTTAGTTAGCCAAATGTGCCCCGTTCCCTCCTATAGGTAGCCAGATGTATTAATAACTCACCATGCTTCGTTGATGACATCATCTCTCCTCTGCGGCACACCCAGCTTTCTCTCCTTGGTAACAGTGGCGTCTCTTGTCACATGATGCTGCTGTTACCTAGGAGAGGACATTGGCCGCGCTGTAGAGGCGGGGGCACTTCGGGCAAGTGAGCCGCCTATCTCAATTGTGGGGGGTGCGGCAGCCATGCGCAGGGCCCTCACATTGCTGCGCCCAAGGACATATGTCGCCCCTTGCCCCCCCCCATAGCTACGCCTTTGTTACTATATGTGGAGGTCTACTGCATATCTTTGCAGATCTCCCCCTGATGGCCTCTGCAGAAGGCAGGAATCAGCGATTTGTTTGAGTGAAAACTGCATGAAGATTGCTCTGCATGCCGTAGAAAGCAAAAAGCAAAGTTATCTGTAAGAAATTTGGCAGTAGCGGAGGGAGCGCAGGTCAGATTATTAGTGCGCCGCTTCCCTCCCTGGACAGCATCCCCCCCCATCCTCCCTCCTCCTCCCTCCCAAACTCACACTGTATTTAGGAGCTTAAAACTACTCAACACGTAGAAGCCAATTTCTAATTTTGGGATCATTATAAAAATGATGCCTCGGTGGAGATTCTCACAGCTACGTCTGCTTCTCCCGGCAGACAAATCATCTGCATTCAAATAATGTTTCTTCAATGCTACCCCTCCACCTCCTTTTTTCCCTTGTATTTTACAAATCAGGATCAGGGCTGGTTCTCTCATGAAGCAAGGTGAAACACTTGCCTCAGATGCAGAGATTACAGGGGCAGCATGTTTTTACTGTGTTTACACCAATAGCATGCAGTCAGAGTTGGAGGAGAAGTGAGAGGAGAGCGAAGTGAAGAGGTCATCATTGAGGAAAAGCAGCTTGTTGTGATGTGTGAGAAGTCTGACAATGAGTGAGGAGGGGGAGGCAGGAGAGCAGTGTTTCATTTGACTTGCACAGCAGAAGGGAGGAGGTGCCACTGCTGTCCTGACTGAGGAGGAATGGAGAATGGCTGAGGGTGAGCAGCTTGTTTGTCACGGACTCACAGCCAGCCAGTGTGCTACTGTGTTGAGCTGCAGCATGTCATGTGAGAACATTATATGCAGCAGAGTAAATTGTTGGGTACTGTGCAACCATTCCATGTAGGGGGGGGGGGGAGGGGAGGTTATCGCATTCTCACAAGTTTGCCTCAAGCAACAAAAAGTCTAGAACCAGCACTGATACAAAGGAAAGCTGCAGTTTGTAGTATTACAGCTGCAAGGAAAAGGTATTTCAATCTGTTGGGACTTGATGGTTCCGGCAACAGTGGGAAAAACTTTGGAGCTCCAACGCATTTATATTCTTAGATGGGGCTTGTAGGCTAGCAACATGTGGCTATGGAAGGGGCATGACTGAGTGTAGTGGATTTGGGAATTTGGCACCCAGTGCTTAATTATTTACAGACACCCCCCTCCCCCCAAACAACCAATTTTTTGATGGGAGGGTTGACGGGTTGGGGCGCTGGGAGATAAAGAGGTAGTGGCACAAGACAGAGAGCCTGGTGGGAGAGGAGAAATGGCAGGAAGACCTCTTACCAGGACTGCAGACATCACTAGTGCTGTTTTTCAGGGACATGTTGTTAAAAGAAGTCAAAATTGTACCTCTTTCAGACCCTAAATTCCAGAAAGAATCATACCGCCAAGGGGGTTAAATCTGTATCTCATGCCAGATCCCGACAAAGTAATGGACAGGGGCGTAACTATAGACCCTGCAAGGCATGTAGCTGCAGGGGGGCCCAGAAGCAGCAGGGGGCTCCATGGGGGGAGAAGTTTCTTTTCCCTGTCCTGAGAGACTGACAACTAAGGGAGGGCACCGAGAGAAAAGCATTTCTGCTTTCTGAACAATTGTTCTAATGACTGTGTCTGCTTAGCCACTGATAAGGAATCATACAAAGTTTTGCAAAGATTTGTAGACAGTTCCTATTCAGTGTGCAGCAGGATCTTGTGTACAGCGCCGCTTACTGTCTGCCGGACAATATGCTGATTAGACACGCTCAGTCATCCTCATCGCTAGTTACAGCTGATGAAGCAAAGCTCTGCAGGAAGGATGGCCCAGCTGATAACATGTGCAGAAGTGTTTTCTAGAAAACAAATTTATTTGTAAAAGGAGGCGGGTTTATTCGAAACAGGAAATTTGGGCACCGAAGGCGGCCCAAAAATTAGCAGGTGTCCGCTTTTTAGTTAAAAAACTTGCTTGAATCCTGGGCCTATAGCAAACATGTGAAAATCTGGCCCGCCGGCCAAGTCTGGCCCTCAGAGCCATTACATTTGGCCTTCAAGTGGTTTCCCCACTTTGCATTATGTTTGGCCCACTCTAGACCACCAGGGAAGCTATATTGGAGTCAAAGCTCTAGAACACCAGGGAAGCCATATGGGGTAGATAGTAGGAAAGCACTGGGCACCATGGGACTGTATAGGGGAGGGCAGGGGCCTCTAGGCATCAGGAAACTGTATAGGGGAGGGAAGACCACTAGACACCAGGGAACTGTATAGGGGAGGGAGGAGGCCTCTAGACATCAGGAAACTGTATAGGGGAGGAAAGACCACTAGACACCAGGGAACTGTATAGGGGTTGGAGGAGGGGCAGTAGACACCAGGGAACTTTATAAGGGAGGAAGGTGGCCAGTAGACATTGAGGTCGGCCCGCAGCTAGGTCCTGAAGAAGCGCTCCTGTGTAGAGTGCAAAACAGCTGTAGACGATCTTTAACATCCTTGTTCCCCCTCTCTCCTGGCTGACTATTGCTTTGATTGCATGTATTGTATTTTAATGGATTTACAATAAAGGTCTGCTTTTACTGGATGTGCCCAGCCGCTTTTACCTCTACAGTATCTGACTTCAGCCCACTTTGTATTTGAGTTTGACACCCCTGGCCTATAGGAAGCTTGAGGAGCACTTGGATGACTGGCGCCCCCTGTGTACACACACACTCTTTTTTTAATCTAATCTATTTTAGTGACTTTTTATGCAGTAAATCTCGCTCCCAAATAAACCTGTCAACATCGTTTGCTTTTTCTGGTAGGAGAGGTGTTGTTTTGATATTTAGGATGCAATATGCTAATTTCAGCAACCCTAATGCTGCCACTCAATGTTAATTATAGTTGTGGCAACCTTGTTGACTAAGCAGGTTGCATTTGGGGTGGGTTCCTGGGCGCAGACCAGCAAGTAGAAAAAGGGGGGCGCAGGCAGGACAGAACCGCTATGGAAGAAGAAAGAAGATTACCAGCGTGGTCACCTTCCTTGACTCCTCCTGGGCTGCCTGCGTCAGACGTCAAGTCATCATCAGGTCACCAGCGCGTGATGACACCTGGTGTCCTGTAGCGGTACTGCAGGCTGTCAGTGCGCGGCATCCATGGAGGAGTCGGCTTCCCTGGCTTTCTTCACCTGTGTGTTTTTCTGGTCCCCGCTTCCTCCTGGATGAGCGGCTGGTCACTAGTAAGTAGGAAGATCCACTTGTGACCTGTGGCTGTGCGACTGTCCCTAAAGAGTAAGGGTTCGCAAGTCCATAGGGTGGTAATTTTTACACCTTCGCCCTGGGGGCAATTTACCCTAGAAACTGCCCTGGGCTTTAACTATGTAGTGGCAAAATACGATGCCGGCTAGCGGTGTCAAGTGCCTGATTTTAAGTTTCAGCTATAATAAAGCCAATCCATCAACCACTAAAACAGGGCATAGCCAGAAATCACTGGGCCCCATCAGGGATGGTCGCAGTCAGTCAACTTCGCTACGTTGGAACTACGCGTAGTTTTATGCAATTACGCTTCGCCAAACTACAGCTCTGAAATCAAATATTCGCTTTGTATGCATTTCGTAGACTACACATTAAAATACGCAATTACACATAGTGCGAAGCGCAGTGTACGCGGATGCTGATGCCCGCATGCAGAAAATTTTACGCATTAATTCCTCTTTAAATGCTTATACCGGGAACTCTTCTATGCCTACATTCCCCTTTCCAATGCGTAAATTTGTAAGCATACAATCGCACGCGGAAAATTAGACGCAAGTAACGCATTCGTAGTTTACTACGCAATACACATGTTAACTACGCATAGTGGGCATAAGCTATGCGTAGTGGTACTTCGCTATGCGTAAATTCGTAAGAATAGTTTTGAAACTTCACCTATGAACTGCGATGCGTAAATTAGCACTGGTGTAGTTAGAGTTGAGCTGAAATTTTCGTAATTTCGCATTACTATAATTACGCATGCGAAATTTGCGATTACGATGCGAAATTAGCGTAGCGAAATTGCCATTAAAATCGTAATTGAAAATACCGTAAGCGTAATTTTCAACGCGAAATTTCACGTTTCGTTCATGCCGTAATTTCGCATTAAACGCTACCGTAATTTCGCGTTAAACAGTAACGCTCCGTATAATATAAAAAAGCCGCCGACTTTAAGGGTTAATAGCAAAGCCCCCTTAAATGCTAAGAGCCTCAAATTTGGAGAATATATTAAGGAGATCAGGAGGAATAAGAGGAAAAAATTTTTTTTCAAAAAGACCTTATAGTTTTTGAGAAAATCGATGTTAAAGTTTCAAAGTAAAAATGTATACATTTAAAAACCCGCCGACTTTAACGGTTAATAGCAAAGCCTGCTTAAAGTTTAGGAACACCAAATTCCTAGGGTATATTAAGGGGATCAGTGGGAATAAGAGGAAAATTTTTTTTTTCAAAAAGACCTTACAGTTTTTGAGAAAATCGATTTTTAAGTTTCAAGGGCAAAAATGTCTTTTAAATGCGGAAAATGTCAGTTTTTTTTGCACAGGTAACAATAGTGTATTATTTTCATAGATTCCCCCAAGTGGGAAGAGTTTTACTTACTTCGTTCTGAGTGTGGGAAATATAAAAAAAAAACGACGTGGGGTCCCCCCTCCCAGACCTCTTTAACCCATTGTCCCCCATGCAGGCTGGGATAGCCAGAATGCGGAGCACCGGCCGCGTGGGGCTCCGCACCCTGACTATACCAGCCCGCATGGTCCATGGATTGGGGGGTCTCGGAAGGGGAGGGGCAGCCAAGCTTTCCCCTCCCCCTCCGAGCCCTTGTCCAATCCAAGGACAAGGGGCTCTTCTCCACCTCCGATGGGCGGTGGAGGTGGAGGCCGCGATTTCCTGGGTGGGGGGTTCATGGTGGAATCTGGGAGTCCCCTTTAAAAAGGGGTCCCCCAGATGCCCACCCCCCCTCCCAGGAGAAATGAGTATAGAGGTACTTGTACCCCTTACCCATTTCCTTTAAGAGTTAAAAGTAAATAAACACACAAACACATAGAAAAAGTATTTTAATTGAACAAAAAACATAACCACGAAAAAAGTCCTTTAATATTCTTAATTAACCATTAATACTTACCTGTCCCTTTAAATAAATGATCCCACGCAATATCCTCGGCAAGGCCGGATTTCTGGCAAGGCCACATAGGCCATGGCCTAGGGCACCAGATAAACAAGGGGCGGCCTGCAGACAGTGGGCATTATTTGCAGGGCATTATTTGCAAGTGTCCAAACAAATAAAAGTGATAAGGATAACTGCACTTTTAGTACCAGCTGGCATTTGCCTGTGCTGTGCTACAGGCAGCTGCAGTCCGTTAACCAAACGTTTGTGAACAGTGTGTGACTAGCAAAAAGCCAGACCTTGTCCAATGACTAGCAGCTGCAGGCAGTTACAGAAGGCCGGGTCTCACGCACTTGGTGTGGGGGATGAAAGGACCAGGGGCAGCACCAGCAAATAGTACAGAATACAGAAGGCAGCCTCTCACATTACTCATTTCTTAATTATTGATTGCCAGCGCTGTTACCCTGGAGACAGCAGTGGGTACAGGACTCACTTTTACGTGTTGCTGACCCCACCCAATGTCCAATTGTGAGCCACTTTTGACTATGTGTGTGTGGTGGATGGCTCCCACCACGCCCATCACCTGTAGATTGCTTGATTGACCAGTTCCCCCATGTGACGTGATTGATTCACTTCACGTTGCCATGGAGACCTCGACATTAGCCGCAATAGTGGACACCATCGGCCCAAAGTTTTTTGGGTGTGTGTGGAGAGAGGTGGTAGGATACAGTTTCGGTTGGGGCGGCTGGTAATAGTCGGCCTTGGGCGGTAAGAAGTACAAATCCGGCCCTGATCCTCGGAAATGTTCTATCAGTTACAATGTAACAAAGTTATTACAATGTAACAACTTTGTTACATTGTAACTACGCCGCACCCCACGTCACTCACCGCCGCCGCCGCGTCTGCGCTGCAGGACCCGACAGAGCTCTGAGCTATAGCTCAGAGCTCTCGAAAGCATCTTTGTATTTGGGCTCCAAGGAGCCCCATTGGTCCTTAGCAGACCAATGGGGTTCCTTCTGATTTGAAGGAACCCCATTGGTCTGCTAAGGACCAATGGGGCTCCTTGGAGCCCAAATACAAAGATGCTTCTCAGAGCTCTGAGCTATATAGCTCAGAGCTCTGTCGGGTCCGTGCAGGACGCTAAGTCCCCGCCGGCTCCGCTGCCCTCCCCGCCTCTCCCACATGTCACCCACATGTCACCCACTTGTGGGTGACATGTGGGTGACAGATGTGGGCGGGGTGGACAGCGGGAGCTGCGGGGACTTAGCGTCCTGCACGGACGCGTATGCGGCGGCTGAGCGGCGAGTGGCGTCGGGTGCGGCGTAGTTACAATGTAACAAAGTTGTTACATTGTAATAACTTTGTTACATTGTAACTGATAGAACATTTCCGAGGATATTGCGAGGGATCATTTATTTAAAGGGACAGGTAAGTATTAATGGTTAATTAAGAATATTAAAGGACTTTTTTCGTGGTTATGTTTTTTGTTCAATTAAAATACTTTTTCTAAGTGTCTGTGTGTTTATTTACTTTAACTCTTAAAGGAAATGGGTATGGGGTACAAGTACCTCTATACTCATTTCTCCTGGGAGGGGGGGTGGGCATCTGGGGGACCCCTTTTTAAAGGGGACTCCCAGATTCCACCATGAACCTCCCCCCCAGGAAATCGCGGCCTCCACCTCCACCGCCCATCGGAGGTGGAGAAGAGCCCCTTGTCCTTGGATTGGACAAGGGCTCGGAGGGGGAGGGGAAAGCTTGGCTGCCCCTCCCCTTCCGAGACCCCCCAATCCATGGACCATGCGGGCTGGTATAGTCAGGGTGCGGAGCCCCACGCGGCCGGTGCTCCGCATTCTGGCTATCCCAGCCTGCATGGGGGACAAGGGGTTAAAGAGGTCTGGGAGGGGGGACCCCACGTCGTTTTTTTTTTTTATATTTCCCACACTCAGAACGAAGTAAGTAAAACTCTTCCCACTTGGGGGAATCTATGAAAATAATACACTATTGTTACCTGTGCAAAAAAAACTGACATTTTCCGCATTTAAAAGACATTTTCGCCCTTGAAACTTAAAAATCGATTTTCTCAAAAACTATAAAGTCTTTTTGAAAAAAATTTTTTTCCTCTTATTCCCACTGATCCCCTTAATATACCCTGGCAATTTGGTGTTCCTAAACTTTAAGCAGGCTTTGCTATTAACCGTTAAAGTCGGCGGGTTTTTAAATGTTTACATTTTTCCTTTGAAACTTTAACATCGATTTTCTCAAAAACTATAAGGTCTTTTTGAAAAAAAAAATTTTCCTCTTATTCCTCCTGATCTCCTTAATATATTCTCCAAATTTGAGGCTCTTAGCATTTAAGGGGGCTTTGCTATTAACCCTTAAAGTCGGCGGCTTTTTTATATTATACGGAGCGTTGCGGTTTAACGCGAAATTACGGTAGCGTTTAATGCGAAATTACGGCATGATACGACTGTAATGCGAAAATTACGCGAAAATTACGCTTACGCGAAATTTCGCGAAATCCTTCTTCATTACGATTATGTACTTACGGCCATAATCGTAATTACACTAATTACGCGAAATTTCGCAAAATCGTAATTAGGTCATTACGCTCATCTCTAGGTGTAGTTTCTGCTCATCCCTGGGCCCCATAGCAAATCTAGAAGACAGGGTCCTCCATATGGCTTTCCTTAGTAGTCTAGTGGATTCCCCTCCCCAATATAGATTTCCCTGGTAGCCTAATAGTCACCTGCCCCCATATAGCTTTATCTGGTGTCCAAGTGGTAACCCCACCCTGATATATCTGTCCCTGGTAGCCTACGGGTTCCCCCTTCCCCCATATAGCTTTATCTGCTGTTCTAGTGGTAACCCCCTCCCCCACCCTGACATGTCTGTCCCTGGTAGTCTAGGGGTTCCTTCAGTGGCGTAGCTAAAGAGCAGTGGGCCCCGATGCAAGTTTTACATTGGGCCCCCCAAGCACTCTATACATAACAATTGATATGGTGCACCAAAACCTGCCAATGGCAACTACAGTGTCTGAGGTGCAAGAAGGGAATGGGGAGCAGTTTGTTTGATTGTTTGATTACTACTATTCAAAGTATCTATACAAGTGATTATTATGAGCACAGGACCAATAGAGAGCTAATACTGTAGTTGAGGGAGGGCCTTTCCGGGGCCCCTCTGGCCCAAGGGCCCGGATGCGCTCACAACCTCTGCAAACCCTATTGCTACGCCCCTGGGTTCCTCCTTCCCCCATATAGCTTTATCTGGTGTCTTAGTGGTAACCCCAATGCACCACATCGCAACGCCAAAAACAGGACTTCAGTGAATACGGGGTTGGTACACGGTATTCCCTGTTTGGCATTCGGCCAAGCAGGAAGTGACTTGTTGTCACTTCCTGCTTCAGGTATGCGGAAGTGAACAGATGCGCATTGTAAAAATACGCGTCCAAACATGCGCGTCGCAACGTCATTGTACCGCCCCCACCAACATTTTTAAAATCCCTGCGTCGCCATAAACTAACATGACTTCCGGTCCGACATCTTGTGTTTACAAATTAGCTGCTCTGCAGTGGCAGAGAAGATTCCTGAGCTGACACAGCGTTCCCATTCATTGATCTCCGGGGTAACAGAAGGCGGCGGGAGCACGCGCATGAGCGTGTGGAGTCAGTGGCAGTTAGGGCAGCCTATCTGGAGGAGTATATCTGTCCATATAGGCTTAAGTGGTTACAGCGGACCTGAACTCAGAACTTCCTCTCTGCTCTAAAATATAAACAAGAGCATAATAACATTCAAAGAGAAACATTTCTTTGTTACAGCTAATACAAATCCTGCCATAAACCTGCAGTGAGTCTGCTTCCTGCTTTCATGGAAGCAGACAAAAGGGTTAACATCCTGTTTTACAAATTTGCTGTCCTGCCATGGCAGAGGAGATTCCTGAGCTAACGCAGCTGAGAGATCAAATTATGGAGGTGATTAGTGACAGATGATGGGTAATTAGACTAAACTCTCTAAATACATACAGGGTGCATTTCTCTGTTTCTAAATGTCTCTCTTTCTTACCTCACAGGTTTGCTATAAGAGTTTCAGTAACATTAGGCCAACTCAGGCCATGTGCACACGTTAACATTGTACCACCCAAAATGTTCTTTAGAGATTGTTTTAGGCGACAGTCTAGGGCCGCCATCAGAAATTTTTGGGCCCCATACTCAGCATACTGGGCCCCCCTCTCTCCTCTCTGCCCCCACATGGCGAATCACAATCTTTGAAGGCATGAACGCACTACCGTCTGTGTGACCACTTTTCACTCACTCCCATGGCTGGGGGCATTCTGCATATGCTCAGTTCGTTAAGGCTATAACTGCGCTTGCACAGAACGCTCCCAGCTATGGCAGGACGATGGAGGAGGCACTAACTGACTAAGTTAACTCCTGGATCAGCCTCCGGGCACCTATCATCACATTAATGGGCATCTATGCATGGCATTGTTCGCTAGGCCCCAGATTCACTTGGGCCCCATACAGCAGTCCCCTCTGTGATGCCCTGAAGGCGGCCCTTCAGCTCCCAGTCAAGAAGTGTATTCTAATCTGTTCTAGTGACCTCAGGGGTCCTTAGAGTTGGATACCTCCTGTGGGGTCCTTAGTGTTAGGCATCGCCAGGGGGAATCATTTAGTGTTAGTCACCAATAGGGAGGGTTCTGTGTGAGAATAGGGTCAGGTTAGGTCATAGTCAAATATTTGTAAAAATTACTGATATTGTACTGTAGTGGATAATAATAATAATAATCTGTAAAATTACCAAATTAGCTCAAACGCACTAGCCTTTTCTGAGCACCAGTGATTTGAAAAGCACTTGCTAATATAAAATCACATCCCTCAAGTGGGATCTCCTTTCCCATCATAGGTAGCCACAGGTGCCCCTTAGTATTAGGTAGCCAGACGTACTCTCAATAATAAGTAGCTAGAGGTGACACCAAGTATTAGGTCGCTAGAATAACCTCAGTATTAAAGAGACACTGAAGCGGAAAAAAATATATGATATAATGAATTCGTTGTGTACTATGAATAATTACTAGAAGATTAGCAGCAAAGAAAATATTCTCATATTTTTATTTTCAGGTATATAGTGTTTTTTCTAACATTGCATCATTCTATAATATGTGCAGATTACACAACACTCAACATTCAAAATTATTCTTTCAGAGCAGTCTGTGAACTAATGACCTCTGCTCTGGCAGAGGAAAAGTAAAAAATTAACTAAAGCTACGTACAGACATGCGATAACGATCGTTCGTAAGCAACGACGAACGATCAATTAAGGAGAGAAATGAAAAGGTCGTTAGTAAAGAGGTGTTGAAAGTGGGAAACGATCAGATCGTTTCCGAACGAACGATGCGGAAGTGACGAACGTATGATACAGCGCATCTAGTATGCTAAACGTTATTCAGATCAATGAACCCGGAACGAACGTCATTGTTAATGGCCAGTAGGAAAGAGGAAGTTGCGTACATATATATATATATATATATATATATATATATATATATATATATATATATATATACACACACAGGGAGAGAGAGATATAGATAGATATATCTCTATCTATGTCAACATATATCTATATATCTCTATACATCTATCTACATCTATATATATATATATATATATCTATATACATCTCTCTGTCTCTCTCTCTCTGTCTGCGCATGTACGGTACTTAACGAACGATCGTTTTTGTAACGATCAGCATACACACGTACTTTTGCTAACGATCGTCGTTACAAAAAATCCGCCAGGACGGATTTCCAGTTTGCAACGACTTCAGTCGCTGATCGTTACCCTTAACGATCGTTAGCGGTTATTTTGTAACGATCGTCGTTATAAACGATCGTTAGTCGTTCGTTACCAACGACTTTAGTCGCATGTCTGTATGCCCCTTTACAGTTGAGATAATAAAAGTCAGAAAACAGCCCTCTCCACGACTTTGAAAGTAGTAGAGCTTAATGGCTTTTTTGCATAGAGATAACAACTGGAGTTTCTTAACTCTTCCTGTACTGGAAACAATTAGACTGATGTATCTGATCTTAATGTTTTATTTCTTAGCTGTACTACACATACAAATCATAATATCATCATTTTTTTTTCGCTTCAGTGTCTCTTTAAGTAGTTAGCGGTGCGCCTGACTGAAGGGAGATCTCGGCTGTGGAATGCCGACTCAATTTACACAATCATCAGGACTCTGCATTGGGAAGGGGAGTGAGCGGCCTTTCCTTCATTAGGCACCTGTTGGCACGTGCGATGAGATTGTGCCGCCTGTGCAGCCTTGCCTCTGGGATGCCTCTGTCCCCTGCAGCCTTGCCTCTGGGATGCCTCTGTCCCCCGCAGCCTTGCCTCTGGGATGCCTCTGTCCCCCGCAGCCTTGTCTCTGGGATGCCTCTGTCCCCCGCAGCAATCACTTTTCACGGACAGAACTGTTGTGTCCCGATACTTCCTCTATCTGACGGACTCTCTTTCATCTCAATCCTTTGAAAAGAGCGGACCGGACTGCAGCTGCCGCACACGGCTCCTCCATAAATCACCTCCCGACACCAGAAATTCATCTCCGGCAGCGAGCAAAAATCATTTTAATATAATTATCCATTAAACCGTAAATCTGGTGTTTTCTGCGAGACGCTGTACTAAATCAATGGACGCTCATTGTGAAGAGGCGCGTCTGGGTGTGAAATATGAGCGATATATCACCCCAACGCCGCTCCTTCCTGTCCCAGAACCGCCGACTGCTACCCGCCAGCTGCTGCCATTTGCATGAGGAGGAGATTCCCAAAAACAAACTATTTGGAGAGGCGAGTAAAACATGGAATCAGGCGGATTTTTTTTCCTCTCCAGCCAATCACACCTAAGAGGAAATCCGTTAAAGAGAAACTCTGACCAAAAATTGAACTTTATCTTAATCAGTAGCTGATACCCCCTTTTACATGAGAAATCTATTCCTTTTCACAAACAGACCATCAGGGAGCGCTGTATGACTGATATTGTGGTGAAACTCCTCCCACAAGAAACCCCTCCCACAAAAAAAGTTCGAACTTTTGGCAGTTTCCTGTCTGTGAACCTTGTTGCATTGTGAGAAATAGCTGTTTACAGCTGTTTCCAACTGCCAAAAACCATGCAGCAGCTACATCACCTGCCAACAGTAAAATGTTCACTGGAGTTCCTCTTTAAAAGGAACCTAAAACAAGAGGAATATGGAGGCTGCCATATTTATTTCCTGTTAAGCAATACTAGTTGCCTTGCTGTCCTGCTGATCTTCTGCCTTTAATACTATTAGCCATAGCCCCTGAACAAGCGTGCAGCAGATCAGGTGTTTCCGACATTGTCAGATCTGACAAGATTAGCTGCATGCTTGTTCCTGGTGTCATTCAGACACTACTGCAGCCACACTTCCGTGCTTTCCGGCCACAGGACTGCGATTGTGAGCACCTGGTCGGGGTGGCAGCTGCTACGGAAGGGACCCGAGATCGACTTGGAGCGGAGCTTCAGCGAGGGACACATAAGCTGCCAGGGGCTGGAGGAAGATCCAGGTAAATAAATCTGATTTTTTTTTAATTCCCTGATGTTTCCTTTAAGAGACTACAAAACAGGAAAAAAGTAATTTAGGATAGGTTCACAGTGGCCATTGCCAACGCAACGCAACAGATTGGGTAAGTGGGGCCGTATGTTACCTGCAGGTTGCATCGCATACAGTGAAACATGCAGCCAAAGAATAGTATGCTTCACTGCACTGCGTTACGATGCCGCAACTTATTATACCTCAATGCATCTGCTGCAATGTGAATGTCGCTATAGCTGGTGCACAGCAGTGCGGCAAGCCGCATTACAAAGTGCCTATAAGGGCCCATTTCCACTAGCGGGATAAGGCAATGTAATAGTTACATTGCATCGCAGCTTGTCTTCTGGAAGTTTGGATGCGGCTTCAGCGCTAATGGGAATCGGATGCGTGCTGCGAGAATCTGCGGCATGCATCCGATTATTTTCCTGGTTTGCATCCAGGGATGAGCAGAAACTACGCCAGTGCGAATTTACGCATTGTAGTTCGCATCTACGCATCGTAGGTGAAGATTCAAAACTACACTTATGAATTTACGGGTAGCTAAGTATGGCTACGCGTAGCTTATGCCCACTATGCGTAGTTAACATGTTTATTGCGTAGTGAACTACGAATGTGTTACTTGCATCTAATTTCCCGCGTGTGATTGTATGTTTGCAAATTTACGCATTGGAAAGGGGAATGTACGCATAGAAGAGGTCCCGGTATAAGCAATTTAAAGGAATTAATGCGTACAATTTTCTGCATACGGGCATAAGCATCCGCATACACTACGCTTCGCACTACGCGTAATTGCGTATTTTAACGCATAGTCTACAAAATGCATACGAAGCGAATATTCAATTTCGAAGCCGTAGTGTGGCGAGGCATAATTGCGTAAAACTACGCGTAGTTCCAGCGTAGCGAAGTTGGCTGACTACGACCATCCCTGGTTGCATCGCATAATTCGCAAGCAATAGACACTGCTGCATTGACTTGCATTGGTTTCTGTTCTATGCGATCATCGCATCACGGCTAGTGGAAACGGGCCCTAACGCCGCACTGCAGTGCACCACTGTGAACATAGCCTAAGGCCTGGAACCCACTAGAGTGCTTTTATCAGCGTTTAGGGGTCGCTTTCAATCGCTAGCACTTTTCTTAAACGCTCTGCCAATGTAAATGGATAGAATAGATTCCACTAGAGTTGTTGCGATTAACAAAATCGCAATCGCAGGACATGCAGCATTTTGGGAGCGTTTGCGCTGCTCTGTAAAGTATTGAAGCGCTGTCAAATCACTCATGAATTGCTACACATAGCGATTTGTGTGTGATTTTGAATTACTGTAAAATAATAATAATACTTTGAAACGACCAATCACAATTAACCACTTCAGCCCTCAGTCGTTTTCACTTTATGCATCCGAGCAATGTTCACCTCCCATTCATTAGCCTATAACTTTATCACTACTTATCACAATGAACTGATCTACATCTTGTTTTTTCCACCACCAATTAGGCTTTCTTTGGGTGGTACATTTTGCTAAGAGCTACCTTACTGTAAATGCATTTTTACAGTAAGAATAAGAAAAAAAACTGAAAAAATTCATTATTTCTCAGTTTTCAGCCATTATAGTTTTAAAATAATACATGTCTCCATAATTAAAACCCACATATTGTATTTGCCCATTTGTCCCGGTTATTACACCATTTAAATGATGTCCCTATCACAATGTATGGCGACAATATTTTATTTGGAAATAAAGGTGCATTTTTTCTGTTTTGTATCCATCAATATTTACAAGCTTATAATGAAAAAAAAAATAGATTTCAAATATTTCATCTTTACATAGATATTTAAAAAGTTACCCTTAGGTAAATATTTGTGTTTTTTTTTTTTTTGTAATTTTTTTTTTATTATTAAACATTTTATTTGGGTATTTTTGGGAGGGTGGGATGTAAATAGTAATTTTTTTAATGTAAATATGTTTATTTATTTTTTTAATGTAGATGTAGTTTTACTTTTTGGCCACAAGATGGCAACCTTAGGTTTTTTTACATGACGTCACTCTAAGCGTAACATGTACGCTTAGAGGGACGTAGGGGGACGTAGGAGGCAGAAAAAGCAAGGCTTCCGAGAGAAGCTGTCGCTTTTTCTGCGGGGGAGAGGAATCAGTGATCAGGCACCATGGCCTGATTCATTGATTCCTGGGCTAACGATCCGTTGGTGGGAGCACATGTGCACGCGCGCGATTGGCTGCGGGAGCACACATGGCCTCCTGGACGTAGCTCTACGTCCAGGAGGAGAAAGTGGTTAAAATCGCAAATTGGTATCACAATCGCTGTCAAAAAGCCTACACTTTTTAAAATTGCTCCCAAAATCGCCAGAAAACGCTCTTGAAATTGCTTACAAACACTAATTAAAAACGCTAGCGATTGCGATAGCGATTTGCGACTTGTAGTGGGTTCCAGGCCTTATAGTTCATTTTTCTAATACGCCTGAAATTGCAACCAAAAGAAGATAAAAGTAATTACAATTACTTGATCTGGTGCAGTTTTGTGAGGCTATTCTAGTGATTTTGGTAGCAAGTAGTTCTTCTTGGCTGTTCTGCACAGTTCAGGTATTTAATTGCCGCTATTTTTAGTAGATAGTGCTTGCTCATTTGTTGTTAGAATGAATTTTAAATTGTACGATTTTTCGTGATAGTGGTCCTTCAATATGTGGCTGAAATGGCAGAAAAAACAAAAAACAGCACCACCACAACTAATACGGTGGGAGCCCATCTTGTAGTTCCTACATACCTTCAAATCTTTATGTAAAAATATGATTTTGAAGAGCAAGCAAATGCTAACCACAGCCGAGTTTTGATTCCAGAATTCCTCTTTATGTGGCGTTTGTGGACTGCGCTAATCCTGAATGGGTTAGAAGCAGCTGGGTGACATTTGCGCTGTGTGTGAACGCGGGATTTCTGGCTGCGGTGGGAGTTCAGGAGGCACTGTCCACCGGTGACAGGCGGTGACAGGATAATTGGGACAATTCGCCGACAGACAAAGGATGCCAAAACCAAACAACACAATTACGTGCAGCCCGTGAGGTGTGTCGTGTTTTTACCGCTGTTTGTGGAAGGAAGACTGACGCGTGAGACGCTTTTGTTTCGCAGTTTGTTGGAAAGGCATCTGGTGGAAGAAAACAACACAGAGCTAATGGAAGAAACACAGCATGGAGATCGCTCGTCTCAGGAGCTTGCACTCTTTTTCCTCCATTCAAAATATGATATTTTTTTATTGTCTTACATTTTTTCCTTAGTTATTCTACTTGTGCTAATTTTATGCAAATTTATGCAGCCTGTAAATTAACCAATCATACCAGAGTAAAGTAGGTACCCTACTGTTGCCCAATGGTATTGGGACTCGATCCTTTACGCAACAATTCAGGGACGACTTCTGTACAAACACATCACTAGCCTAGTGGCTGGTGATGCGTCTGCTACTAATAATAATACTTGTGAAGTGCTTTTCTTCCGTCAGAGTGAAAGCATTTTAAGAGATGCAGCCACTAAAGGAACTCCACCTTGCCCAAGGACTCTTTACTGAATAGGTACTGGCTTCAGAAAGGATTTGGACCTTGGTCTCCTATGTGCATGGGCGACGTTACCCTGGGGCACTTGCCCCTCTTGGAAGTAACTGTGCCCCTTTAAGTAACACCCCCTCCCGCTCAGTAACATACAGTTAAATGTTTCAGGGCTCCAGCAGTATACAGAGAACAGGATAGGGTCTGTAAAAAAACCTCTCCATGTCAGTCTGACTGTCTGAGTCTATGCAGGGGTTAAGTTAACCAAAATTATTTATTTGACATAAATCTTCACAATCCTTGCAAGATCACTTGTAATTTGCATCTAGATGACACTTATATGTCCCCCAAAAACTCTCTACCTCCTCCTGATTGTATGTTCTAACATTGTCAGTCAACAGGAATAGGGTCTGAAGAAGGCTTATACACCGAAAGCTTACTGTTTTTCTTTTAAATTGGCCAATAAACTAGAGCTTGTATTTTACAGACAGGAAGGATTTGAATCAGGATAATATTATAATATTGTAAAATACAAGCTCTAGTCTGCAGCAATGCTTACTTACTAAGATAAAGCGTAAAGGTGGCCAATGGCCATACACTTAAAGATTTGCAGCAGATTCCTGTCAAGTCGGATGCCTGTCAAGTCGAATCTGACAGGAATCTATCTGATGTGTGCCACACACTAGCAACAGATTTCCAACAGATTTCAGAAATCTATTGGAAATCGATCTTATTGGACCATTAGATCCAATGCAACTCTATGGGCCATTGATCTACTGCGAGCAGCAGATCGACCTAGATCTTCCATCCTGTCAGATAGATCAAATTGATCGAAATCGGCCGCAAATCGATTGATTTCAACATCAGGCAATCAGAACGGAGAAACACATTAGAAGGTCAGGTTCTGGTAAGACAGAGGCGTTCTTACTAGAACCTGACCTTCTAATGTGTTTCTCCGTTCTGATTGCCTGATGAAGCGGGAGCTTTGCCCGTGAAATGCGTTGCATTACTTGGAGAATCCCCAATAAATAATATTGTTGTTGATTAACGGCTCATTGGCTGGTCTTTACCTGAGGGAGGTGAGTCCACCTACATCCCTCCTTTTAAATGGTTTTTAAATGTTTTATTCTTGCTGTCGCTTCTGTTGTGATTAACCATTCCATCGAGGACAATGAGGGATTGATCAGGTTGGAGGACACCCCAGGTCCCTGTAATCGCTCCTTGAAGTATTTGACTTTTCGCTAAAGTCACAATTTTCAGATTGGAAGAGATGGGCTTCCATTGATGTTTCCTCCTATCATCCTGAAACATTGCCGCATTACGATTATTTTCTGGTTAAACATTGCCACATTATGATTATTTTCTGGTGAAACATTGCCACATTATGATTATTTTCTGGTGAAACATTGCCACATTATGATTATTTTCTGGTGAAACATTGCCACATTATGATTATTTTCTGGTGAAACATTGCCACATTACGATTATTTTCTGGTTAAACATTGCCACATTATGATTATTTTCTGGTGAAACATTGCCACATTATGATTATTTTCTGGTGAAACATTGCCACATTACGATTATTTTCTGGTTAAACATTGCCACATTATGATTATTTTCTGGTGAAACATTGCCACATTATGATTATTTTCTGGTGAAACATTGCCACATTATGATTATTTTCTGGTGAAACATTGCTGCATTATGATTATTTTCTGGTGAAACATTGCTGCATTATGATTATTTTCTGGTGAAACATTGCTGCATTATGATTATTTTATGGTGAAACATTGCTGCTTTACGTTTATTTTCTGGTGAAACATTGCCGCATTATGATTATTTTCTGGTGAAACATTGGCGTATTATGATTATTTTCTGGTGAAACATTGCTGCATTACGATTATTTTCTGGTGAAACATTGCTGCATTACGATTATTTTCTGGTGAAACATTGCCACATTACGATTATTCTCTGGTGAAATATTGCCGCATTATGATTATTTTATGGCGAAACATTGCTGCATTACGATTATTTTCTGGTGAAACATTGCCGCATTATGATTATTTTCTGGTGAAACATTGCCGCATTATGATTATTTTCTGGTGAAACATTGCTGCAATATGATTATTTTCTAGTAAAACATTGCCACATTATGATTATTTTCTGGTGAAACATTGCCACATTATGATTATTTTCTGGTGAAACATTGCCACATTATGATTATTTTCTGGTGAAACATTGCTGCAATATGATTATTTTCTAGTGAAACATTGCCACATTACGATTATTTTCTGGTGAAACATTGCCACATTATGATTATTTTCTGGTGAAACATTGCCACATTATGATTATTTTCTGGTGAAACATTGCCGCATTATGATTATTTTCTGGTGAAACATTGCTGCATTATGATTATTTTATGGTGAAACATTGCTGCGTTATGATTATTTGATGGTGAAACATTGCCACATTACGATTATTTTCTGGTGAAACATTGCCGCATTATGATTATTTTCTGGTGAAACATTGCCGCATTATGATTATTTTCTGGTGAAACATTGCCGCATTATGATTATTTTCTGGTGAAACATTGCTGCATTACGATTATTTTATGGTGAAACATTGCTGCGTTATGATTATTTGATGGTGAAACATTGCCACATTACGATTATTTTCTGGTGAAACATTGATGCATTACGATTATTTTCTGGTGAAACATTGCCGCATTATGATTATTTTCTGGTGAAAGCAGGAATTATTTGCATCTCATTGACCACTGACTGCAGTTCTCTTGGCCGTAATCTGTCATCACTACCTTGAAGGAGACTAATTCTATTATTCTTTATAAAGTTGTCAGTGCCTTTCCCCTCAACCCCTCTACCTGCTACCGAGCAGCAGCCACAATCATTGCCAGCACAAACATTCTTCCTGTTTTTTTAAAGTGTGTGTTTAAAATTGATCGTTTTTTACGAGGTTAGTCGTGAATGAGACGCAATCGCTGTGAAAACGAGGCGAGCTCATGCATAATAAACCAGATTGATTTGGGCATAATGCATATTGATTGCTATAAAGACCGCTCCCTCTGCCCTACATGTCTCGACCACGAGCCGTTAACATGCGGTGAAGGGTTTATTAAACCATTTTTTCCCTTCCGGCCTTTAATTGAGAAGGATTCCCGTAGTGATGTCTGTAAGTTACAGATCAGACACTCCCTTGTGGACGGGATAAGGCCTTCTCATGTCCAACGTTAGACAAAATATCTGGTCAATCGGGACTTCCTTTGAAGTGTAATCTGTGGCCGACGGCCAGGAAGGACATCAGTTACAGTATTTCTCTTTCACCTCTGTACATCTTTAAACCATTGGGCTTAAA
Source organism: Hyperolius riggenbachi (assembly GCF_040937935.1). Lineage (NCBI taxonomy): Eukaryota > Metazoa > Chordata > Amphibia > Anura > Hyperoliidae > Hyperolius > Hyperolius riggenbachi. Next base: position 304,779,389 of record NC_090652.1, read on the forward strand.
CGACAACTGTAGTGAGAGGTATATGGATGCTGCCATATTTATTTTCTCTTAAAGGGAAGGTTCAAGCAAAATAAAAAAATGAGTTTCACTTAGCTGGGGCTTCTACCAGCCCCATGCAGCCATCCTGTGCCCTTGTAGTCACTCACTGCTGCTCCAGTCCCCCGCTGGCAGCTTGCCGACCTCGGAGGTCGGCAGGACGCATTGCGTATATTTTGACGCATTCCCGCTAGTGCTAGTGCACTTACATTTTTAAGTGCAGGAACATTAACACATACATTTTTAAGTGTTACTGGTTCAATGCGTACATTTTTAAACCAGTAATGCGTAAAATGTATATGTTAATGTTCCTGCACTAGCTGGAATGCGTAAAAATGTACGCAATGCGTCCCGCAACCTCCGAGGTCGGCAAGCTGCCATCGGGGGACTGGAGCAGCAGTGAGTGACTAGGAGGGCACAGGATGGCTGCAGGGGGCTGGTAGAAGCCCCAGGTAAGTGAAACTCATTTTTTTTATTTTGCTTGGACATTCCCTTTAAGCAATACCAGTTACCTGGCAGCCCTGCTGATCTATTTGGCTGCAGTAGTGTCTGAATAACAGCTGAAACAAGCATGCAGCTATTCTTGTCAGATCTGACAATAATGTCAGAAACACCTGATCTACTGCATGCTTGTTCAGCCTAAAAGTATTAGAGGCAGAGGACCAGCAGGACAGCCAGGCAACTGGCATCGCTTAAAAGGGAACCTGAGATGGGCGTTTATAGACAAAACATACCTGGGGCTTCCTCCAGCCCCCTCCGGTCTGATCGCTCCCCGTTCTACCGCAATTGGCTACGGAAGGTCTTCTGGTACAGGACCAACTGCCCATGTGCAGCCTGGCCACGCACACGCTTGTGCCGTGTTCACATCACCTGGAGAGTTCTGCGTCTGCGCAGTACTACTGTGCAGGCACAGAACGCTCCCGCCGATGTGAGCGAGACGGGGGAGTGCGTTTGGCCGGACTGCACCTGTGCCAACTGGCCCCAACTGGAGGATTTTATAGGGCCAGTTGCAGGTGAAGGAGAAGGCGACTGAGGACGATGAGGGATTGATCAGGCTGGAGGAAACCCCAGGTCCCTGTAATCGCTCCTTGAAATATTTGACTTTTCGCTAAAGTCACAATTTTCAGATGGGTAGAGACAGGCTACCATTGATGTTTCCTCCTATCATCCTTTCATTTCCTCCTCCTCCACACCCCTTTTACTTTCCTTAATGGATCCGAGGTGAACTTTTACTCATTGCATAATTGTGTTCCTTTCCTATTGTTTATAGGGCATTCCTCAAGCCAAATACTTTTTTGTTTTTGTTTTAATACTCTTATTCTCTATAAACTAAATATGCCACGCCCACAGGTTTTCAGAGAGCCTTGGCAGTAGCAAGGGCTCATGGGAGCTCAGTCTGGGCAGGAGGAGGAGGAGGTGTTACTAGCCATTGATTTCAGAGGCAGAGGGGAGGAGGGGGATTAGGTTTTTTTTCACAGGCTTATTGATCAAGATGCAGATAAGCCAGCCTCTGTGTAATGTTTACCAACAACATGGCTGCTGTCATTGTATCACAGGAAGAAATAATCATTTTCTATTAAAGCGGTTTGCAGACAGATTTGCTGTGTAAACTATCTAAACTTTAGATAAGATATATAGACAAGTTACTTGTTATAGTCAGTTTTTTATCTCGGATCCGCAAATCTGAAGCTACATTTAAAGGGGCACTATGGCGAAATATTGCAAAATTTAAAATATGTGCAAACATAGAGAAATAAGAAGTATGTTTTTTTCCAGAGTAAAATGAGCCATAAATTACTTTTCTCCCATGTTGCTGTCACTTACAGTAAGTAGTAGAAATCTGACAGAAGCGACAGGTTTTGGACTGGTTCATCTTCCTGTTAGAAAATGTAACTGATTTCAGACGGGCTGCACTAAAAGCTGTGTAAGGGCTGATTCACACTAGAAAATAGCAAAACTATAGCAATTTCCTAGTGTGAACGGGCCCTTAGCGCTACCGTTTTGCGCGGGTAACTTTACCCCAATTAGCACCGTAAAATCACTGGACATTCTCGCGATTCCCGACGATTGCGATCAGCGCTTGTGCACCACGATCGTTTGAGAATCACGTCAAAATGCTGCAGACAACACGTTTCGCAATTGCTGTTAATCGAGAAACACCCGCGATCGTTGGCAATCACGGCAGTGAGATCGCTGCCATATAGTTATAATTGCGCTAGCGCTTTGGCAATCAGTGGGAATCACCCGCTAATCGCCCTAGTGAGAACAAGCCCTAAGGCAGCCTTTCCTGTCACTGCAATTACACTTTGAATAATATACACACACTCAGACTCGGACTGAGCCACCGATTTTTCCATCGGTGGGCCCCGGCCGCCCCGCCTCCTGGGGGCCCCAGAGCTGAAAAGGAGGGGAGCACAGTGCAGGAAGGAGGGAAATTGTGCACAGAGTGGCGAGGAGGGGGGGAGGCCTCCCCCCCTCCCTCACCTAGGGGGCCCCCCCTTCCGCGTTCCCCCCAGACTGAAACTTCCTTGGTGGGCCCTTAGTGTCCCAGTCCGACCCTGCACACACTGACTATGGTCTCTGAATGCTTTCACACCGCACAAGAAACAAAATAAAAAGTTAAAAGAAAACTTTGCACAGTCTGTAGACTTCCTCCACGGAAGACAAGAGTCCAGAGCGAGATATTTTATTCAGCGAATAACATCGCATTATGTTCCCAAACCATAAAGCTTATGAATATCAGAAAGCATATGGCGTGTTGCGGTATCGATCCCGCCAGGGCACGGGAGCGAATGATATTAGCGCGGCTGAGAATTCTATTTGTAACGGCGGAATTAAAAGCGTAGAAGCATAAAATTGGAATTAAGCAGGCTTCAGGTGGAGTGGAAAGTGCATCTGGCGGCGCTACACACAGAAAGACCGCGACAACGTGAAGGAGCATTATTTAAGAAATCAATTCTCGACGGACTCAAATGAAGCAGAAAAAAAGAACACACTGGAATGAATGCCGCTATCTGATTAAAGGTAATTTATCTGGGTGTGATCTGTGCATGGCAACTCGACTGCCGCGGAGCGTCAGCTCTCCGTGCTAGTGTTGTCCGGATCATGAACGATTCGGATCTTTGATCCGAATCTATTTTATGAGTCGATCATCCGAATCATCAAAATGAACGATTCGGATCGCAAAAGGGGCGGGGCCAGGAGCGACACGCCCCCTCTCAGCGGGCAGCGGGGTCCTGGAAGCAGAGATCGCTCTGTTGGATGGGAGGCAGCCTTGCAGGGAGACAGGTAGATGAGAGAAGGGACATGGGTGCCACTGCCAGATATGTGTAGAGCACACATACTGGCTGCAATGTGCTGCTCATTATAGGCTGTCTGTTCCGTAGTGCTGCACACTGAACACATTGGAAGCTTTTGGCTCAGCACAGCTCAGTAACTTTGCAGACAGTGTGATTGAAAGGCAATATAATCCTCCTGCACTCGGCACTAAACAGCTGCACTTATCTTCTGGGAATGCTTTCTTTCACTGTGCGACCTTTTCTTTCAAAGTGTACAGATGAGCATATAGGTGAAATATATGTAACGCATGTGATTTGCAGCATGTGGGTATTGTGTGCAAACATTTCTGCTCTCTGCTCGTCCCTCCTCCCTTCTCTGTCCACTCCCTGCCCTCTGTCCATCTTCTCCCCTTCTCTGTGTGTCCACTCCCTCCCCTTCTCCTGTCCACAGACCTGTCCTGCTGTTCATTTCACCCCCGAATGCTTCCGGTAGTAAAATGATCCGAGATTCGGATCAAAGATCCGGATCTCTTCAATGATCCGATTCGAATCATCCGGATCATTGAAAAGATCCGAACTTCCCATCTCTACTCCGTGCGAGTAACCCCCCTCCTCCCCCTCCTTTCCTCCCTCGGCGACAGCTTTCTGCCCGTGTAAAAGGCGGCTTTCTTTCAAAAGGAATTTACGATTCATAACTGGCTTTTATCTTTCAAACAGTTTAAGAAAAATATGCAGATGGCCGTCCGGATTGAATTATCCCCGTGAAAATGAATTATGTCACCGTCCATTATTGGCTTCAATCCTGCGGGCTATCCTGACAAAAAAAAAAAACGGGGCTTGAATGAAATTTGAAAAGTTTTTTTTGTAAAAGTTCTGATCTATCCAGGTCATTCTAAACAAAGGAAAACGAATGGTGCTCCAACACTCTCTAACCCCTTCCAAATCTATTATTTAATCAACCACATGCCCCCCCCCTTCCCTACCCCCAGCAGTTACTGCTTTTTTTGGAAAATAAGAAGCTCCGGACTATAAGATGCAGCTAGGTTTAGAGGGCTAAAACTAGGAAAAAAATATACCAAACCTGGTGCGTCCATGGTCCAGGAGATTATTGTGTCCAGCCCCATTTCTAGGGGCGTGCGACCCGTGTGGCCACCCTGAGCGCTGAGGGAGGGGGGGGGGGTGCTGTGATGGAGGAGGAGCCGCACCTGTGGGGAGGGTGGCTCGACCTCTCCCTCCCTTCCTCTCTCCATGCTCCCCCCTCCGCTGCATAGTTAGCACAGCAGGAAGTGCTGTATACAGCAACTCACCTCCCCGCGTTCCAATTGCTGATCACTTGCCACTGGTCTCCTCCTCTGCATAGTCGCTCATACACACTCTACTTCCTGTTTAGCTTCCTGTGTACAAGTAACTATGCAGACGAGGAGACCAGCGGCAAGTGATCGGGTATTGGAACGCCAGGAAGGTGAGTTCCTGCTCCGCTCACTCTGCAACAGGGATAGAGGGGGGGGGGGAGGGACACGGAGGGCAGCCTCAGGGAGAAGTCAGGACGCCCTCCCAACAGCTGACTCCCCCCTCCATTATGGGTGGGGAGGGCACCTACCTATCTATCTAACCTATATTGCGGGTACCTACCTATCTAACCTACAGTGGGGGCACCTACTTATCTAACCTGTACTGGGGGCTGCTACCTATCTAGTATATACTGGGGCCACCTACCTATCCAGATTATACTGGGGGCACCTACCTATTCAACTTATACTAGGGGCATTTACCTATCTAACCTATTTTGCAGGCACCTAGCTATCTAATCTATATCGAGGGCACCTACCTATCTAACCTATACTGGGGGCACCTACCTATCTAACCTATACTGGGGGCACCTACCTATCCAACTTATACTGGGGGCAACTATACTGGCTACCTATACTGGAGGCACCTACCTGGCTAACCTATACTGGGGGTAATTATACTGGGGCACCTATGCCTGGCTACCTATACTGGGGGGACTTATAGCTGGCTACCTATACTGGGGCACCTATGCCTGGCTAACTTTACTGGGGGGACCTATAGCTGGCTACCTATACTGAGTGCAACTAGACCTGGCTCCAAGGGAGGAGGGGCAGAGTGCGGTGGAAAAAATTTTACACCCTTGCCCTGTGTGCATTTTAGCCTGGGGTCTGCCCTGATTGTGTCCCCCTTGTAAATCTTGTTTCCTCCTGTGTCCTCCAATGGGGCCCCTAGAACTCTGCTGATATGAAGCCTCAAAACCTGTCAAGGACATCTGCAGTGTCAGAGAGGTGTTATCAGAGTAAGAAAATAGTGTGTTAAAGAGAACCCGAGGCGGAGTTCTTACATCGCAATCCCCATACAGTGGCTGGGTCTGCCTATAGAGCCCAGCCTCTGTTGCTATATAGATCGCTCCTAAGCCCCCCCCTGCGCTCTGCTAGACCCCATAAAACACAGCCGCGCTAAATGCATGCAAAACACACAAAACGCACTAAAACACAATACCTCTGCGTCACCATTGACTTTCATTTTGTGCGTAATTTGAAAAATATGCAACAAAACCAGTATTTTAAAAAACGCACATTGCAGAACCCAAGTATATGTGTTTTTCATGTGGCCCATTTACTTGCATTATGTGCGTTTTTGCTGCGTTTCCCGCAACACTAGCGTTTCTGCCTAGTGTGTTCCCAGCCTCAGGTGGTAGCCATGCTTAAAGAGACACTGAAGTGGAAAAAAAATTATGATATTATGATTTGTATGTGTAGCACAGCTAAGAAATAAAACATTAAGATCAGATACATCAGTCTAATTGTTTCCAGTACAGGAAGAGTTAAGAAACTCCAGTTGTTATCTCTATGCAAACAAGCCATTAAGCTCTACGACTTTCAAAGTCGTGGAGAGGGCTGTTATCTGACTTTTATTATCTCAACTGTTCCTGGACTATTTACTTTTTCTCTGCCAGAGGAGATGTCATTAGTTCACAGACAGCTCTGAAAGACTCATTTTGAATGCTGAGTGTTGTGTAATCTGCACATATTATAGAATGATGCGATGTTAGAAAAAACACTATATACCTGAAAATAAAAGTATGAGAATATTTTCTTTGCTGCTAATCTTCTAGTAATTATTCATAGTACACAACCAATTCACCATATCATATATTTTTTTTCGCTTCAGTGTCTCTTTAATGCAGAACCGCGCTAGAGCTGCTAGGACTGAAAAGCATTCAGCACAGATGATCTCTTCTCACCCTGTTTACTGCAACTACAGCTTACATACTGTCCTTGAATAGTGATGTCGCAAACCTCCGATTTTCGGTTCGCGAACCCAGTTTGCGAACCTTCGCGGAAGGTTCGGTTCGCGGAAAAGTTTGCGAACCGCAATAGACTTCAATGGGGAGGCGAACTTTGAAGAATAGAAAAAATTGTGCTGGCCACAAAAGTGATGGAAAAGATGTTTCAAGGGGTCTAACACCTGGAGGGGGGCATGGCGGAGTGGGATACATTCCCAAAGTCCCGGGGAAAAATCTGGATTTGACGCAAAGCAGCGTTTTAAGGGCAGAAATCACATTAAATGCTAAATTGCAGGCCTAAAATGCTTTCAAACATCTTGCATGTGTATACATCAATCAGGGAGTGTAATTAGAGTTCTGCTTCACACTGACACACCAAACGCACCGCAAACAGCTGTTTGCGTAGTGACGGCCGTGCTGGACTGATGCGCAACATGGCCAGAGTGCAGGCGTGGCGGTTTTCCAGCCCATATGGTTGCCGGGCTGTGGTAGCTCAATGATAGAACAACAGTGACTGTCCAGCTGATCAAATTTGGTCTGTCCACAATGAAGCAACAACCTTATTATCTTCTTGTATGTAGGTAGGCATAGGTAGGAGTCCCAGTATAGGTAGGTAGGCATAGGTACGTGCCTCAGTAGTTAGCTAGGCATAGGTAGGAGACCCAGTATAGGTAGGGAGGCATAGGTAGGTCCCCTAGTATAGGTAGGTGTCCCCGTATAGGTAAGTAGGTGCCCCAGTAGTTAGCTAGGCATAGGTAGGAGACCCAGTATAGGTAGGTAAGCATAGGTAGGAGTCCCAGTATAGGTAAGTAAGTTCCTCAGTAGTTAGCTAGGCATAGGTAGGAGACCCAGTATAGGTAGGTAGGCATAGGTAGGTCCCCTAGTATAGGTAGGTAGGTGTCCCTGTATAGGTAAGTAGGTGCCCCAGTAGTTAGGTAGGCATAGGTAGGTGTCCCAGTATAGATAGTTAGGCAGGGCCTGGCTGGCTCAGTAATAACAATTACCAAGGTCCAGCTGCAACAGATAGGGCTGTATAATGTCACTGAGCAACACACACAAAAAAACACATCAGGAAAACATTAGCTCTCAAAAGAGCTGTTGAGGGGTGCTATTTTAGCAATAACAATCAGCCAAGAGCAAGCCAAGAGCCAAGAGCAAGCCAAGAGCCTAACTAATCTTTCCCTAGGAGAAAAAAATCTGCAGTAGCTCTCCCTAGTCTGTCTATTTGCAGCAGGCACACGAGTGAGTGTCATGGCCAGCGAGCCTGCCTTATATAAGGGGGGGTGGGGCTCCAGGGCTTAGTGTAGCCTGAATGGCTACAATGTGCCTGCTGACTGTGATGCAGAGGGTCAAAGTTGACCCTCATAGTGCATTATGGGGCGAATCGAACTTCCGCAAAAGTTCGCCTGGTCCAGACTCCAGGCGAACGCGAACCCCCAAAGTTCGCCTGGAACCGTTCGCCTGCGAACCGTTCGCTACATCTATATCCTTGAATTGTAATATATAAACTGCCTGTCCTTGTATCGTATCCTCTGTGTCCGTTAAGCTGCGCCAAGTCAAATTCCTTGTAAATGTAAACTTATCTGGCCAAATAAAATTGATTCTATTTCTGAAATAAGTGGAGCGAACTGCCGGTGTCATTTTATTGGCTGTGATAACATCCACTCATCTTCATTAGATGGTTTAAAAATGATGTTTGGGTCAGGATCTGAAATTCAATTGCCAGCTTCTTGGGCTCCCGCCATCGAGGTCTAGAATGTGTGCGGCTGTCCAACATTTCAGCATTAACCCTTCTCTCACTCCGCAGATGACCAGCTGGCCAAGGCTTCAGCTACTTATTTATTTTAAGCAACCTGGCGCAATGCTATTGAAGGCTTGTCTTTGGAGATTTCATCTTAGCCTTGTGTCTGTTATTCACCTATTTTTGTGTAGAGTCCAGAACAACCTTAGGAGAACAGTGAAGAGGTAAGCGGAAGGATCCCATAATACATCCGCTGGAATAGATTATGGCCTCAATTCACAGATTAACTTATCTCCTGTCTTTAATAACTCTTCTAGAGTTGTTACCATGGTGATAAGGCATGTAGTATTCAGGAAACATTTTACCTCAGGCAAGCCTAAAGTTAACTCTTCTGTCTTTAAATTAACTCTCCAATCCTTAAAATCCTTAAAATAACTTCAGAGTTAAAGACATGCTGTTAATTAGCTGCATGTGAAAATAACTACAGAGGAGGTAAATGAACTACAGAGGAGGTAAATTAACTACAGGAGAGGTAACTTAAGGAATGAAGAGGTAAGATAACTCTCTCACGTGTGGAGGTAAGTTTTCTCTTGCCTTATTATCTCTAGCATGATCTTAGTGAATTGAGGCCATTGTGTGTTATGTAAATAAACCACGCCGAACTTTCATTGAGTGTGCAAACACTTTGTTTTTTCTCTATATGGCAGCCCCAAAACTACAGCAATGTCTCTGGTGCCCAAATTACCTGATTCATTTTAGGGGTACTGAAGTAACACCGAAACAAAATACTATGAACCTCTCTCTGCTAGAAATTGAGAGAGAGAGAGAGAGAGAGAGAAACTTACAGGAGGGATAGATAGACTGAAAGTGTACTGTAAAACTCTGGGAAATGTATTATGCCTTTAAAAATAGCTGCAGTACGGCAGCATGTGGCTCTGAGCCGCCCCCAATCCTCCTATTGCTTATATAAAGTTATGTTAGCTGTAAAGCAGCGCAGCGCTGGGATCCTGGGCTCAGACGGCCAGTATAAACTCCAAACAGGAATAAGACATCTTAGTACATTAAAATTTCATCTGTGTAAAGCTGTCACCTCTCAGCATGCAGCTCTCCACCCTGCAGCAGAGACAGTCCATCGCACGGGCCGCTGTCCTGACATTATAGCGCCGTCCTCGGGCTGGCGGTGTAACAATGAGATCAGAGACGTCCTGGAAGCCAGAGATGTCACCTCTCAGCATGCAGCTCTCCATCACGGGCAGAGACAGTGGCGATGCTACACTGGGGCACTGGCCCCCCCTGGGAATCAGTGTGCCCCCCCTACCCCACCTACTCAGCAACACACAGTTAACTGTTTCCAGGCTCCAGCAGCGTACAGTGAATGTGAGTCTATGTAGGCATGAATTAAACCAAGGGTCTTATCTATTTGCTATAAATACCTTACGATCCCTGCAAGATCCCTTGTTATTAATGTATCTGGATTACACTTATATTTGCAAAAAAAAAAATCTCTCTAGTCTCTACCTCCTTCTGATTGTATGTTTTAACATTGTCAGTCAATCGGAATAGAGTCTGAAGAAGGCTTACTAGATGGAAGCTTACTGTTATTCTTTTAAATAAGCCAATAAACTAGAGCTTGTATTTTACAGACAGGCAGTTTTGAATCAGGATAATAATGATTGTATTTTCGAGATTCAGATTATTCAGATGGTATTGCATGAATACAGAGAAGCTGATGGGCTCCAAGGATCCTGAATGATCCCATTATTGATCATTTCCTTAACCTATTTAGGACAGCAGGCTCTCTGGCCCTTTAAGGACTAGAGCCTTTCATCTGTGATTCCTGTGATTGGCTCACAGTGATCACCTGGTCCTGAAAATTGCCTACCATAGGAAGAATCTCGGCTGTCACATGACGTCTGAGTGTGTGGTGGTGTCCATCAGGGATCGGCTTGGGGCCGCGGAAAGATAGAATGTACTACACTTCATGTAGATTCTAAAAATGGCCACTAACAGTCCAATTTCTAGCGAAAAATCGTTCGAGTGATCAGAAATTCTTATCGGATTGGTTGAAAATAATCTCAGTTGATGGGCAGAATCGATTATGAACGATTATGTAAATAGTCGTCCAATTGGATTTTGGTCAAACCAAAATTTGGATTTTCTTGATTAGTTGTGATAGATAGGAAGCAAAGATTGGTTCGTTGATGGTGTAGCGAACGATTTTTCTTCCGATCAGAATTTCTGATCGCTCAAATGATTTTTCCCTAGAAATTGGACCATTAGTGGCCACCTTAACTACCACCGTCCCAAGCCGGTTAAAGAAATGATCATTCCATTTAGCATTTTTTTTCATAGGTATGATCATAACTGGAGGAGATATGAGCACAAGCTGGATTCTTTAGTGATGTGGAGGAACTTAATACAATCTTTTCTTTCAGTCTGAATGATCTTTAGTGATGAGTGCAAATTTCACATAATTGCCATTTCGCAATGTAATTTGCAATTACGATGTAAAGTCGCAATGTGAAATTTCAGGAAAAATCATAATAAATTTGATAAGTAAAGGTAACCAGGAACTGTAATTTCCCAATTTTGCGTAATTTCATGCCGACCTTATCGGTTAACAGCAAAGCCCCCACACCTGCTGTTAAGGGGTATGGTGGGAATAAATAAAAAAAAAATACCTTGTTGTTTTCGAGATCATCGATTTTAAAAATGCAAAGGAAAAATGTTTTTCAAACTAATTTTTCTTTAAAAACCTTTTTTCCTTTGCATTTCTGAAATCGATTTTCTAAAAAACTACAAGATTTATTTGAAATTGTATTTTTTACTTATTTCTATTTTACCCCTTAAAGGGCAACTTCAGCCTAAACAGACATACTGTCATCAAGTTACACATTAGTTATGTTAATTAGAATAGATAGGTAATATAATCTCTTACCCACCCTGTTTTAAAAGAACAGGCAAATGTTTGTGATTCATGGGGGCTGCCATCTTTGTCATGGGGGCAGCCATTTTTTTGGTTGAAAGGAGGTGACAAGGAGCAGGAGACACAGTTCCAACTGTCCTGTGTGCTGATTACCCCTCCCAGCTGCACACGCTAGGCTTCAAATGTCAAATTCAAAATGTAAAAAAAAAAAATTGCACCAAAACAGCAGAACGAGAACAACATCATCAGAAATCCCATCATGCTTTGCACAGCATTAGGGGAAAAAAGCCCGGGCAGTTTTCTTCTGTGCAGCTAAAAATGAGGCTTGTATAAGAGAAACAAAGTTCTGATGCTGTGAACCTGTTAAAGAAACACAAAGTCTTTTCATTGCTGCTGAGTCGATTTTTAGTTCGGAGGTTCACTTTAAAGAGACCCTGAAGCGAGTCTAAATCCACTTTTTTAACTTTTATTAATGTTAAGCACTATAAGCTCTGCTAAACCGCTGCATCCCGCGGCAAAACAAGGGGTTTATGCACCCCCCCCCCAATCCCCTGTGCAAAATCCACAACTTTCTTGGTCGTGGATTTTGCTGCTCATAGAGGCAGAGCTTTGAGCTGCAACTCTGCCTCCATCTGCTGGCGGATCTCCGCCTCTCCCCGCCCCTCCCAGTAAAGGAAGATTGAGAGGGGCGGGGAGAGGTGGCGATCAGCGGGGATTGACGTGTGAAGACGCAGAGCTTCAGCCCTAAGCTCTGCCTCAAGCAGAAAGTGCTCCCCTGACTCAGCAGAGGAGATTTGGAGGTTATAAACCCCTCGTTTTGCCATAGGGATGCAGCAGTTTAGCACTAGCTATAGTGCTTAACATTAATAAAAGTTAAAAAAGTGGATTTAGACTCGCTTCAGAGTCTCTTTAACGTGTGTAGCAATTTTGGTAACAATAGCCTGTATTGGGACTTTCCTATTGACCGCCAAATTTGGCACCGAATTAAGTGAATCTTACATGAAATTACTAATAGATCACATAAAATCAATTACATTTCCAAATTGTAATTACATATGGGCGTAATCGTAATTGGCAGATTACATTCACTATTGATCTTATCGAAAATATGATTGTTCGGTAAAAATTGTATCGCTAACGGGCAGCTATAGATGGATAGATAGACAGGAGACGGAGAGAATAGTCTGTGTTGTCCGGCATTGTCCAGTATTATGGAGGATTTTTTGCTGCATTTTGGAACGCAGCCCTCACGTTCGTTCCTTCAATGACATTTTCATAACATCCACAGGTAACAAACTAAGCCGCTCATTTGCAGCCCAGCGATGGTGCGGAGTTCTCCCCCAATGACAGGCCTGCGGAACCCCCAGGAGGGTGCGGCGATGTAATTAAGGGCTTTCATCTTGGCGGCTGTCTGCTGCATTCTACGCACCCCTCTTGGCAAAAGCTACCAAGACCTGGAGCGATATTAAACAGACCATCTGCTGGTCCTCGTTAAAGCCGCTCTCATCAGCGCAGGCTATTAAATAAAACCAAACGGGCTAATGCAAGATTTGACACCTGGACTTCCGAACATGGCAGGGGGATCAATGTCAATAAAGAGAGCCTGTTCAGCTGAATAGGTAATGAAGGCACAAGCGCAATGTCCCCTCTGGGAGTAAGGGGGGGGGGGGGGTAGGAGCAACACAGAGAGATTACTTCACACATCAAATAATGTAGAAAGAGTTCCACAATATACCTCAGAGCATGGAGCACCCAGGGGCAGTTCTTCCATGCAGCAACATGAATCATGTGCTTCTGGACAGCAAGAATTAAAGGGCGGCAAGAGGTAGCTCTCCTCCCCAAATGTCCCCCTCCTCGCACTCCTTGCTTCCCGCTCCCTAGATGCACGGTGCCACTTTACTCACCTGCTCTCACTCTCAGGGTTTCAGCGATAGGATCTCCATCCGCCCGTCCAGCGTCCTGTATCCATGGCTACAGCGCTGCCTCATGTGACCTGTTACATGCTGCCAGGTCACATGAGGCACCACTGTAGTTAGAGAGGACGCAGGACTTCACAATGTATTGCTTCAGGTGGCAAGCATTCTAGAACCGGCCCTGGGAGCACCAACTTTTTCTTGTAGCACACAGACTTCCAGAGCGGCAGGCTGTCCTCTTCTTAGATACCTGGGCTGATTCAAGCCATGACAGAATTTTAAGTGTGCCCCGAAAATGGGTCCTGAAGGAAATGATTAATGGGAACTGTAAAGAATTGTCTTCCAATGTCTGCGGCCCCTTCCGGTGTTAACTGTCCTGCAGTGTTCTGAAAAGCAGCAGTAAAGAAAAAAAAATGCTGTGGGGTGGTTTTGCCAAAACTATTAATCCACTAACATCCTGATACCCTATCTGGTATACTCAGTCCACCCATTCTATCTGGCTGGTGAAAGGAGCGAGAGTGCTAAGACTTAGGGCGTATATTTGAAAAGGGCGCCTGGAAAAAAAGAGCGCCTGGAAAAAAGGGCGTCTGATATAGACAAAAAAAGCAAAATTCTTCTACAAAGGGCACCTGGTATAGCTGAGATGCCAAATTCAGCTACGAAAAGCTAATTTTAGTTTATAAAAAGGATGCTGTTAGAGGCTAAATTTGTTGGGCTAGTAAAGGGCGATGGATATAGCTGAGAAAAGTGATTACTATGAAATAACTTCTCCCTACTATCACATAGAACCCTCCCCTAGTGGTGCCTAACCCTAAGATCCCCCCTCCCCCCCGCTTGAGATGCCTAATCCTAACCATGCCCCCCCCCTCCCCCGCTCCTCTTAATCAAAAATCTTTGGTATAAAAGGGTGCAGCAGAATCAAAAACCTTGTAGACAAATCAAAAATATGGGCTACAAAGGGGAGCATTTTCGTAGCAGAATCAAAAACCTTGTAGACGAAAACCTTGTAGCTGAATCAAAAATATGGACTACAAAGGGGCTGCAATTTTTGCCACATTTGTGGAGCGGTGTGCATGTGCAGATGCAGACAGGGGTGTATCTGGGTAATATAGAGCCTATGGCAGACACTGACATTTCACCCCCCCCCCCCCCCCCCAGGATCAGAGGCCCCCACCTTCCCCTCTAAAAACAGCATCCTTATTGCATTTGTTATGGTTGCGTATTTCTTTTTTGTCTAGGGATTTTGCTAACGTTACTTTTTTGGAAATATCTCTTTTTATTTCCTGTCCTCTTTTCTAACACTAAACCAAGTGCACCCTACATACATAAGTTAAGTAGCCATGCTTCCCAGATAACAGAAATAATCTGATCTGAGGTCTAAGTGGCGGGAAGGCACAGAGGCAGGCATGGTGGAGCAGCACAGGGGTAGCCATGATGCCCATGGTGCTGTGGCGCCCATGGCATGAGTCATGCCTGCACCCCTCTAGATACACCTCTGGATGCAGATATTCAGACAATGCATCTCCTGTCCAGCAGGTTGTCTCCAATATACTGTATTTTTCAGAAAATAAGACTCACTTTTTCGCCCCCCAAAAAGTCACTGCATCTTATATTCCAAATACAGGCAGTCTCCAACTTACAAACGCCCACCGATACGAACAGTGACCTGCCGCAATGTCGTAGTAGACTTTCAATATTGTCCTCCTTTGTGTCCCCTGTGTCCTTCTTTGTGTCCCCCGTGTCCTCCTCTGCTCCCCCCGCGTATAGTTAAAAGCAGCTGCAGCGCATCTCACCTGATCCATCGGCTCTAGCGGTGATCAGAGACCTCTGATTCACTGTTCCCCTACTGCTGGTCATGTGTAATGACGGAATCACCAGAAGCTGGCACTAGGGTAACAGTGAGACAAAGATCTCTGATCATCGCAAGAGCTGATAGATCAGGTGAGACGTGCTGCCGCTGTTTATAACTGTGCACAGGGAGCAGAGGGGGACACATGGGGGACAGAGAAGGACACATGGGGGACAGAGGCAGATGCATGGGGACACAGGAGGACACAAGGGGGATAGAGGAGGACACAAGATAGACAGAGGCAGGAACAAGGGGGGCAAAGGAGGACACATGGTGGACACAAGAGGTACAATGGGGACACAAGAGGTACAATGGGGTACACAATAATTTGAGGGAGAGGTTTAGTATATTTTTTCCTCTGGTTTTTGTTCTCTATAACTAGGTGCGTCTTATAGTCCGGAGCGCATTATATTCAAAAAAATATGCAGTCTGTCGGATATATAGGAAATTGTGTGCAATGGTGGCGTATGATGCGGTAGCCATTTTGCCATGCGCAAATTGAATCGCACCAAGTGTAAAAGGAACCGAAAGGTTGTCATGGGCACCCGAACCTTACAGGCATTGCAACAATTGAGCAAGACACTCCTTTCACTTCCGATGATGTATCTCTTTAAACACTTTTGTAAAAGTATGAGAGTTATTTAGGAGGTTCTTGGAACAGTCAGCATGATCCTAACTTTCGATCTTCTCAGCTGGAGTTGGTGTGTTGATGCCGTCTTCTTCAACGGGTCTGAAAACGTTCAGCCCTCCGGCTCAGTTGCACGCCTGCCATTCGGTGAAGTTCCATGTTTTATTAAACGCGGTTTCATATCCGCAGCTCGTGAGCTCCGCACCACTCGCTGTAATTCTTCTCTTTCTCTTTTCGCCTCCATTGTGCCTCACATCATGCATCACCTTCTTCCTGGGAGACAAATAGGTTGCAGGGCGGCTCTGCCGCTGTCAGCATCCGGAGGAGCGTAAAATATAGATGAGATCACGGGTTGTCTTTGGCGGTCCGTCCTGACTAATATAAAACCCAAGCCATGCATTTTCATGAGTCTGCCGTGGAATAAATATTGCGCGAGGAAGCTTTCTCACCTGTTCCAAGCGCAATCACTCATCGTAGATTCAGCTGTGATCTGAGAAACACACCAGACATGATGTATCAACAGCAGAAGAGAGATCAGCTGATGTTCCCTGACATTGTTTTATATGTTACAGTTACAGTGTGATTTACAGAATTTACATACTCTACTTCCACCGTCAAACAGACCTCCGCTATCAATGGGCATTTGTGGCTAGTTGAGGTCAAGAATTGGAGAGTAAAAATGTTCACCTACCAACTTTCTGAGACTAGAAAAAGGATGTCTTTTAGGTTGAACATATGTAGGCAAACAACAGCACTCTTCTGCCATTCCTTCTGTCATGCTCCCATCAGACCTTCAGTCGCACCCCTTACCACATCTCCAATTATGCCTCCAACACGTCTTTAGTCAGTAGTCACACCCCACCACACCTCCAATCATACTCCAACATCTACAGTCACATGCCTGCTGTTATACCCCCACCACATCTCCAACATTGCCTTCACCAAATCTCCAATTATGCCCACAACACATCTACAATCATGTCCCCAACATATCTTCAATCATACCCTCACCAGATTTCCAGCCATGCCTTCACCACATCTCCAGTCATGCCTTCATCACATCTCCAGTCATGCCTTCACCACATCTCCAATCATGCCTACACCACATCTCCAATCATGCCTTCACCACATCTCCAATCATGCCTTCACCACATCTCCAATCATGCCTTCACCACATCTCTAGCCATGCCTTCACCACATCCCCAATCATGCCTTCACCACATCTCCAGTCATGCCTTCATCACATCTCCAGTCATGCCTTCACCACATCTCCAATCATGCCTTCACCACATCTCCAATCATGCCTTCACCACATCTTTAACTATGCCCAACACACATCTCCAATCATGCCTTCACCACATCACCAATCATGCCTTCACCACATCTCCAATCATGCCTTCACCACATCTCCAATCATGCCTTCACCACATCTCCAATCTTGCCCTCACCACATCTTCAATCATGTCCCCAACATATCTTCAATCATGCCCTCACCACATTTTCAGTCATGCCTTCACCACATCTCCAATCATGCCCTCACCACATTTACAGTCATGCCTTCACCACATCCCCAATCAAGCCTTCACCACATCTCCAATCATGCCTTCACCACATCTCCAATCATGCCTTCACCACATCTCCAATCATGCCCTTATTACATCCCTAATCAAGCCTTCACCACATCTCCAATCATGCCTTCACCACATCTCCAATCATGCCTTCACCACATCTCCAATCATGCCCTTATTACATCCCTAATCATGCCTTCACCACATCTCCAATCATGCCTTCACCACATCCCCAATCATGCCTTCACCACATCTCCAATCATGCCCTTATTACATCCCTAATCATGCCTTCACCACATCTCCAATCATGCCTTCACCACATCTCCAATCATGCCCTCACCACATCTCCAATCATGCCCTTACCACATCCCTAATCATGCCTTCACCACATCCCTAATCATGCCTTCACCACATCTCCAATCATGCCCTCACCACATCCCTAATCATGTCTTCACCACATCTCCAATCATGCCCACACCACATCCCCAATCATGCCTTCACCACATCCCCCCAATCATGCCCTCACCACATTTCCAATCATGCCCTCACCACATCCCTAATCATGTCTTCACCATATCTCCAATCACGCCTTTACCACATGCCTTCACAATCATGCCTTCACCAAACTGTCTTTTTTTTCACCTGATCAATGTCTGGTTCATCAAGATTCCCTATAAGTCCACTATAATTCATATCTGGATTATTGCTTTGGTTTCTCAGGAGGAAACAGAAGGGTTTTTTCGTTGTCAAAAGTTTTATAGAACTCTCTTGAGCCACCCGGGAAAATTCTGGATGCTCAGAAGAAACCGAAAAAGTTTGTTGTGACCTTTCCGGAGGTGGTGTAGATGGGCGGGGGAGGGGAACATTTTCTGCTGTCTGCTTCTCATTACAATAGTGCGCTCAATCACTGTCTGCTGCACCGCATGTTTTAATCGGTGGCCGTTTGCGCAGGTACCCCGCTATGTGACAGGCGTGATTAAAGACCGGATTAATTACCGCAGCCGGCAAGATGGAGGCTGAGGGGGTTATTGTCCTCCTCGTTGAAGTGGAAATGTTGCTGAAATTCTTTTGTCTCTCCTGGGCATTTTCCAAACTGGTGCAAATTCAATTCTTCTAAATTTTCTATTCAAAAATCAATTTTATAGATAGAAAGAGATTTTTTTTTATATCAATTACATGCATATGGAGTTCTATTTAATTAGATCTGAAATTGCCAACAAATTTCTCTCTTGATTCGGTTCAATAAAACTGATCAAATAACATCGAATGAAAGGAAAAAAAAAATGATAAAATTGATCCCTTGCCTGCATGAGTGACGTTTTCATTGCAATGATTTTCATATCCAAGAGAAAAAATCAGTTCAAGTAACTTTATTGCCTCTATTCACTATACATTTTTTCATCAATGATATGATAAATTCAATAAAAAACAAACTTCTTAAATCCTACTTAATAGGGGGGTGTATTTCTGAAATGCAGGGTACAGGCAGGGGGAGTATTTCTGAAACGCAGGGTACAGGCAGGGGGAGTATTTCTGAAACGCAGGGTACAGGCAGGGGGTGTATTTCTGGAATGCAGGGTACAGGCAGGGGTGTATTTCTGGAATGCAGGGTACAGGCAGGGGGTGTATTTCTGGAATGCAGGGTACAGGCAGGGGGTGTATTTCTGGAATGCAGGGTACAGGCAGGGGTGTATTTCTGAAATGCAGGGTACAGGCAGGGGGAGTATTTCTGAAACGCAGGGTACAGGCAGGGGGTGTATTTCTGGAATGCAGGGTACAGGCAGGGGTGTATTTCTGGAATGCAGGGTACAGGCAGGGGTGTATTTCTGGAATGCAGGGTACAGGCAGGGGTGTATTTCTGGAATGCAGGGTACAGGCAGGCGAATAATTCGGATATGTATCTCTGGGAATAACTACTTTGGGCTGAGTTCTATTTTCTAATATACAAATTGAGTTTTCTCTTTCCTGTTTTTTGGAGTCCAGGGATCTCAGTAGAACACGTTACCTGGCCTTTTCAATAACATATTGCTATTTTTATTTTGCGGTGGTTAATGTGTTCCTTGCCTGGCTAAGCCACTGGGCTATGAAATTAGACATGTGCAGAATATCTGGACACTGGTGACCTTGGGGAAAAGTCATTTCTGTCCTCAAATCTCTTCTAGTGAAACGTAATAAAGAGACCCTGTCACACCACAAGACTGCAGCGCACTGCCAAACAAAGTAACTATTGCTTAAATTAAAAGTAAAAATAAACATACACAGGTCATATTTACCTCCCGAGTAGTTTACTTATCAATCTTTCTCCTCTCCTGCATTCTGTTTGTCCACTGTGATCAATGTAATTCTCTGTCCTCCATTTTGAAAATGGCCATTGGCCAATACCCCATAACAGCTTCCAGGTCAGCACACTGTTAAACTGTAACATTGCCCACTTGGGCTATAGGGAAGCATGGACATTACCTTGCACATCACTTGTCCTTTTTCAGTTATAACTTGCAGCAACTGATATATTTCAGTTCTTTTTTTTCCCCTGATCAGCTCAGAGTCTAGCCACAGTTTATAAAGGCCCAACCATATTGATAGGCTTCATCACCACGCTCTTGGTGTTGGGCATAAAGTCTCATCATGTTTGCCAATCAGAATTTGTCAAATGTAAATATTACATAGAAATAAATAATGAAAGGGAAAAGAGAAACAGACCAAGAGGAGAAGGAAGAGCTGCCTTCAGAGAAGAAGAAGAAGAAGAAGACCTTCAGAGAAGAAGAAGACCTTCAGAGAAGAAGAAGAAAAAGACCTTCAGAGAAGAAGAAGAAGAAAGTGCCGTGTCCAAGGGGGGAACGCAAGGGGGGGACAGACGGGCAAAGAAGGTGCCCCCACGGGCACAGCGAGATCCTCTCCCCCACCTGCTCCAAAAAACAGAGGCAGGGAGAGCCAACCACCCCACCCAGAGGCAGGCAAAGCTGACCAATCCCAACAATCAATCGCCTACACATAGTGATGGGCGCCATGACCTAAGTACGATTATATGAAACCTCACGCAATTCGCGAAACCCCAAACATGGCCGCAATAAAAAAACTCACAATCTCACGAAGCAACGGAAAACTCCGTGTCCAGGTGAAACTTCGCAAACATCAATGCAACCAGCCCCCTGCAGGCTAAACGTTCCCTCGCCATCCTCCTCCGATGCCAGGATCTTCCATTAGAAGTAATGTATCCAGTCAGGGACGGGACTTGGAAAATGTAGGCAAATCACAGCACTCGGAAGCAATGGACCAATTAGAGAATCAGAATTGTACCACGGATATCAGAATCCGGCAGAATTTTCAGATTCAAATCAGAGAATGAAAAAATGCGGATTCTGCATGATAGCGTACACCTGCAAAAAATAGCGTATTTTTACAATGAACTAATTTTATTAACGAAAATAAAAAAAAGGCAAAAGCAGTGGCGTAGCTTAGGAGCTGTGGGCCCCGATGAAAGTTTTACATGGGGCCCCTCCAAGCACTCTATTCATAACAATTGATGCGGCGCACCAAAACCTGCCAATGGCAACTACAGTGTCAGAGGTGCAAGAAGGGGATGGGGAACAGTTTGTTAATGATTATCACTATTCAAACTATCTATAGAAGTGATTATTATGAGCACAGGACCAATAGAGAGCTAATACTGCAGTTCAGGGAGGGCCCTACGGGGCCCCTCTGGCCCAAGGGCCCCGATGCGGTCGCTACCGCTGCACCCCCTATTGCTACGCCCCTGGGCAAAAGCATTCTGTGGAAGTCGTTCAGGTGCCTCTCGGAAAACTGAAATCCGTCGGAATCAGATATTGGCCTTTCTGACCTTCCCTAATGATCAGTAACATTGTACGCCAAAGTGCCTAATGATGTCTTAGGGCCTGTTTCCACTACAAGCATGCAAATGCATGTTATTTTCTGGATGCAAATTCGCATGCCTTTGCGGCCGTTTTTTGCGTGCAAATTTGCATGCGTAATCTTTATTTTTTTGTCGTTCGTCTTTATTGACACACACACAAAAGCGTACAAAAAGAAATGCTAAGGCAAAAACGTGCGTGAAACCGCCATGCGGCATCCGAAAAATTGTAGCACTGCTGTCCAGATTTTTTCTGCGTGCAAATTCTGGACACAATGGAAATGGGCCTATTGAAATACATTACTATGCGAATCTGTGTGCAGAAAATACACACTTATTCACATATAATGGAAACGGGCCCTTAAAGGGACTCCAAACAGTTCAGAAACTATGGAAAAATGAATACCATTTTGAAGCTCTCTTTCTCCTCTTTCCAACGATATATAAACCGCCGCCCTACACCTTTTAGTTTTCGCTATTTTTGTGATCGCGAAAATCTTTCCATAGTTGCTTGTATTACACAGGACGACTTTTCCCCAAAGTCGGCAGCTGAATGGAGCTGGGGAAAAGTCAGCCTGTGTAATACAAGTAACTATGGAAAGATGCATACCATTTTGAAGCTCTCTTTCTCCTCTTTCCAACGACACATAAACCGCCACCCTACACCTTTTAGTTTTTGTTATTTTCGCGATCAAAATCGCATTTGCTGCGATTTCGATCGCGAAAATAGCTAAAACTAAAAGGCGTAGGGCGGCGGTTTATATATTGTTGGAAACAGGAGAAAGAGAGCTTCAAAATGGTATGCATCTTTCCATAGTTTCTGCACTGCTCGGAGTCCCTTTAAACAAATGTACACAGCCTAACAAGAGGCCTGGGAAGATTCAGCTACGCAGAATTGGAATTTCCTATCTAACCTCTTGAGATACAGGAATGTTGGCTCCACCAGCCGCCTGGATCAAAGTCCTACCCTGCGATCATCCAGCAATTAAAACTGTGGATTCCAATCATCGCAGGGAAATCCCTTATTTAAATCCTCCTGTTGATTTACTATTAACGTCTCATCTGGCCGGGGATCCCATACAGAACAGCTGACCTCCCTTATCCGTCACACAGCTTCTGGATATGAAAGATCATTTTCCAAATGTTTAACATGGCTGTGTAGGTATGTTTACATATTAATGTAGGTTGTCAGTAAGTTTACATTAACCACTTCAGCCTACAGTGTTGTTATGCATCTGAGCAACTTTTACCTCCCATTCATTCTCCAATAACTTTATCACTACTTATCACACTGAAATGATCTATATCTTGTTTTTTCTTCCACCATTTAGGCTTTCTTTGGGTGGTACATTTTGCTGAGAATTATTTTATTCTAAATTCATTTTAACAAGAAGATTAAGAAAGAAATGGAAATGGAAAAAAAATCATTATTTCTCATGTTTCGGGCCATTATAGCTTTATAATAATACATGCTATCGTAAGTAAAATCCATGTATTTTATTTGCCCATTGTTACCGGTTATTACACAATTTAAATTATGTCCCTATCACAAATGTATGGCACTAATATTTTATTTGGAAATAAAGGTGCACTTTTTCAGTTTTGCGTCCATCATTATTTACAAGCTTATAATTTAAAAAAATGTTTGCAATATACCATCTGCACATACATATTAAAGAAGTTCAGACCCTAAGGTAACTCTTTATGGTTTAGGTTTTTTTTAGGTAATTGTAAGTTTTTTTTCTTTCGGGGGGGGGGGGGGGGGGGATTTTTGGTGTGGGAGGTAAATTAAAAATTTCAGTTTTTAAGATAAGGGACCATTTTCACTAAATGCGAGTATAATTCCAGTGCGCACAAAGCACAGTGGTAACGCAAGGTGCGCTATGTGCGCAACATGTAGAATCACACAAGCTAATAAAAAAGGTGACATCATTCACAAACAACTTTTGATAAACTGGGATCGTGCCCATTTCACTGATCGCAATAGCACCACGGTTTACATGTAAATTGTGGTGCTGTTTTTTCACTAATACAATTCATTTTTCCTTGAATAGCAATCACAGGCCTACACAATTTTCGTTGTTTTTGCGCTTGTACCCGATGGATAATTGGACAGAAACGGGATTGCATTGCAGCGCAATTGCATATGAGATCATGTTTCCTAGTAGTAAAGGAGTCTTACCGTATTTTTCGGCATATAAGACACTCCGGACTATAAGACACACCTATACTAAACCTGGTGCGTCCATGTTCCAAGAGCATCTTGTAGATGTTCTCCCCCAATTATTGTGTCCCCCTTGTACCACTTGTGTCCTCCTGTGCCCCTCATGTGTCCCCTTCTGTCCTCCATGTGTCCTCCTCTCCCCCATTTGTCCTCCTCTGTCCCCATCAGAGCCGGGACAAGGTCCTCCAGCACCCAAGGCTGAGGTACCAAAGTGCGCCCCTCCATCCCTCCCACCCCAGCCGTCACACACTGATTGCTATGAGACACCCCAGGGCCCCCAACACCTTAATCTCTAGTTATCTGGCTTGCAGTCACTGCTATGTATCCCCTTCTCTTATTTCTCTCTGCTTCAAGCACAATAGGGGAATGATAGCTCAGTGAGTTGTGCGCCCCCTCCTACACTGCGCCCTGAGGCTGAAGCCTCTCTTGCCTCTGCCTCAGCCTGGCTCTGGTCCCCATGTGTTCTTCTCTGTCTGTTTGTCCCCATCCTCTGTCTCTGTGTGTCTGCTTCTGCTCCCCATGTATAACTAACAGCAGCAGAAGCACAGCTCAAACTAAACTTGTTGGCTCTAGCGGCAATCAGAGACCTCTCCTCTCCTCTCCATTAACTTTTCCCCTAGTGACGGCTTCTGCTGATCACATCATCAGCAGAAGCTGGCACTAGGGGAACAGTTAATGGAGACTGGAGAGGAGAGGTCTCTGCTTGCTGCTAGTAGAGTCATGGATTAGGTGAGCTGTGCTGCTGCTGCTGGTAAACATAAACAGGGGCACAGGAGGACACACGGGGGACAGAAGGGTGGAGGACAAACAGGGGGACATTGCAGACGTTTCATATCGATGGTTGTTCGTAAATCATAAGTCAGCGACTCCCTGTATTTGGCATATAAGACGCTATTTTTGATGAAGAAAGAATGTGTATTATATGCCAAAAAATACGGTAGAAACAATTTGATTCATCTGTATTTTAGGAATGTCATTTTAGCGATAGACTCTAGAACACATACAGAGGACAGGAGCAGACAGAATACTCCAGATGCCGGTCTGTGAAACTCACAGTCAAGGTCTTTGATGGATTCTTTGCTGTATTAAACATGAAAAACAAGCTGTGAATCAATGGGCGGCTGGTAAAAATGCATCTGAACTCCATTGATCGCTGCATTTTATTTTCTTGTTCCTTTTTGATTTCGGATGGCGGGCTGCTATTATATCCGTAAAAAGGCTATTTAAAAAATATCATTACCCTCGTCTACTCCCTCTGCCAAATTCCCATATATATTCACAGTCCATTGTTCAGACCTTGAGTGTCAGCAAGTAAAGGCGGGATATTATTGGCTGAGCGAGTGCCGACCCGGCGTCGGGGGGCTCGCTATTGGCAGCGTTAGGATAATTATCTCAACGAGACCCATTTAGAGTCTTCACGGGGGAGTTGCCGATCCAGAAATTAACTTCACATTTACAGACACGGGACGTTAAAGCTGATCTCCCTGTACAAACATCAACTGGAACACAGAAAGGCCAACTTTACACCCGGGATCATTGGGGGGAGTACGGAACATAAGTATGGAGCTGCTCACCATCCGCCTTTGTTATTGTCAGCTGGAAGACCTCTCTTTTTGCCAAGGTATTAAGTGCCTTAGAACTGGTCTCGGACACGCCCCCCGCCATGTTGTCAAGCTCAGCAGTGCAATGATGCTCTAGGCCTGATAGACAATGATTCTTGTGTGAGATTATTTGAAGATCACAAGTACATGTTTAGTATTGTGGATTAGTGTGGCACTACTACTGTCACTTTATACCACTAACTTCCCCCTTACCCTACCCTCTAAGGGCCCGTGCCAGATTAAAGTCAGCAGAGAAGGCAGAAAAAGCCGTCCTCTGCTGATAAATAATATGGAGTGTAAGCTAAGCTTAGTCCAACAGACTCTCCTGCTCTACCACCATTCCCTCCTTCTCTGACTGATTGCCATGACAGTACACACTGGGATGGAGGAGAGAAAGAACAAAGAGAAAGGGTAAGAAAGAGAGAGATGAGCCAAACTCTCCCAGTGTAGAATCATTTGAACTTATTAGAACAGTAATGTATTGTGGGAAAACGATTACTAGTGTAATTTTTTTCGGTTATTGGGGGCAGCTCAATAGACATTTAAGCCTTGTTCACATTGCGTTCGACTCGCGCATCCGTCCACAGTGAGCTTTTGTTCCACGTTTTCCTGCGATTTTTTGCGCGTTCGCTCGTTTTTGTGGGCGTTTTTGTAAGCGTTTTTGCACAGCGCTTCTGTCTTTTGATCCGTAAAAAAATAAATACAATGTATTTTTTTTTAAACACTGACACAATCACTTGCCAAAGTGATTTTGTGAGCGTTTTGCGGTTTTCCTATACCTTCCATTGAGGCAAATCGCCTCAAAAATGGCCCAAGCACCGCTTTTCAAAGCGGATTGCAAACAAACTGCTCTGATATGAACTCTCTCATAGAGAATCATTGCACAAGCGCTTTCAGGGTGTTTTTGAAAATCGCCCGCGCTTAAAATCTATTAAAAACGCCTCTAATGTGATCAAGGCCTTAGGGTTTAGACCCTATTTAGCTTTACTTCCAATGAAAGAACCAGGAGGTGAAATAGGGAGTTTAATTGCCTGTATCCGTTTTCTGGATGGTACACACAGCAATCAAATGTATGATAAGCTTAGCCCAACAGACACACCTTCTCCGTCCCCATTCCATCCTTCTCTAACTGATTGCCAGTACACACTGGGATTGAGGAGAGAAGGAAGAAAGATAGTAAGATAGAGAGAGAGGTGAGCCCAACTCCCCCAGTACAGAATCATTTGAACCTATAAGTGTGTGCAATGCATTGTGGGAGGAGGTTTATTGGCGTCATTTTTCGGTTATTGGGGGCAGCATGAAAGCCATTTCAGCTGCAATCTGGAAAGCTGAAGAATGAGGATTGAAGAAAAAATAAATGTCTTTGTATTTGTGCCTGGAGAAGTGCGATAATGTAATAAAAACGTTCATGGTATACAGCAAAGAAAATTGCTTGATGGCGGTCTCTGAGCCACGATACCGACGGAATTATGAATAAAACCCCGAGAATGCGGAGCACTTTATTCTGCAGATATTTCTGAGTGCTTTTTTCTTGGCCGGTTGTGTGACATTTTCTGTTTCTAGGAATTTATTTGTGCTGTGAAATGCATCTGGAGCTGTAAATAGCGTGCAAGCCTTCGCGTAACAGCAGAATCAACAGGGAGCGCGGATAAAGGCGGATAAATCAATACAATGAGGCTCAGGTTGCGAGGCCCAGGGTTATCACAATAGTCATTCAAATCAAGGCTATGGGTACGCTCGCATAGCTGTGCAAGGTAAAGGGCTGCAAACTTAACGAAATACAAACTCATTTATTCTCTACGAACAGTTTAAAGGGTCAGTCTACCCAAAAGGAACATTAAAGAATACCTGGAAAGTTTAACATTTGTGGAGGCAGTGGTGGACTTATCTCCTCCAAACAGACACAAGATATGCCAACAAAGTTTAGCAGAACAAGTTTATTTACATGCTCCAGTGGAAAATGCAACGCGTTTCGCAGGTATGATCCGGCTTCATCAGGCAATAGGTAGGAGTAGGTACAGTGCAGGTCTGTAGCTGGATGCAGACAGAGGCGCGTGGCCCAGCTACATACCTGCACAGTATCCACTCCTACCTATTGCCTGATGAAGCGGGGTCATACCGGCAAAACGTGTTGCATTTTCCCCTAGAGTATGTAAATGCCTTTACAAATGTTAACCTTTTTAGACATTTTTATTCTTCTGGCGCCTCTGTATCCCTGTTACATTGTTGTAAGTCCACCCTTGGTGGAGGGGTGTTATCCCCTTTTTTTCT
The DNA here is from genome assembly GCF_040937935.1 of Hyperolius riggenbachi. NCBI lineage: Eukaryota > Metazoa > Chordata > Amphibia > Anura > Hyperoliidae > Hyperolius > Hyperolius riggenbachi. The sequence goes on from NC_090652.1 coordinate 304,806,590, forward strand.
TGATCTACGGAGAGTCACTTCTTAATCCTGAGTGGGGTCAGGTCTAATCTCCCCACCTGCTGTTACAGTGGCTGCCTTTGAGGTACCCCTGCTTTGTGAGTATATTTGTATTTACTCTAGCAACTTCATACCATATCACCAGTACACACTATACTATATTTGGCTCTTGGTGTCCCTATTTTTGTTTTATTAAAGAATACCTATAAGTTAAGTCATAATGAAAGTGTCCCCTACTCCCACTTTACTCGGGACTTCTTCCTGCCCGTGTAGTCTTGTGGGTCCTCCCAATCAGCTTCCTTGATTGGCTGTGCGGCCTGGTAAGGTCTGTGACTAAGTTAAGTTGCGCATTTCCTTGCATGTGCTGACCGCCGATGCGCCTACTTGATCGCGATCCAGTGGCCCAGTGGCAGGGCCTTAAAGAGACTCTGAAGCGAGAATAAATCTCGCTTCAGAGCTCATGGTTAGCAGGGGCACGTGTGCCCCTGCTAAACCGCCGCTGTAGCGCCGCTAAACGGGGGTCCCTTCACCCCCAAACCCCCCACTGCGACACTTGGTCGCAGACTTGGTCGTTCCTGGAGGCAGGGCTAACGGCTGCAGCCCTGCCTCCAGGCGCGTCTATCAGCGGCGCATCGCCACCTCTCCCCCGCCCCTCTCAGTGAAGGAAGACTGAGAGGGGCGGGGGAGAGGTGGAGATACGCGCTGACAGACGCGCGTGGGGCAGGGCTGCGGCGGTTAGCCCTGCCCCAACCAGGAAGCGCTCCCCCGAATTACGGAGAGGATTTGGGGGATCAGGGACCCCCGTTAAGCCGCGGGATAGCAGCGGTTTATTCTCGCTTCAGACTCTCTTTAACTGGAAATCCCTGGGCCACCCTGCCAAACTTTGGATGGGGCCCCCTCCTGTTAACCCCCCTCCCCTTACTTTTCTCTATCAGTTACTTTAGCTTCTGTTATACAATGTGCATGTTTTCACACATACAGACACACATGGTGTGCTGAAAACGCACGCAGAAAAGCAACAGATGAGTGTGATCACAGCCTCAGCTTATTACACTCACTCTGTCCATCTCTGATGGAGCAGAACTGGCTCTGCAGTCTTTTCCAGCATCACTACAGTAAAGAGCACTTGAGGAGGGGTAAAGAAGTTGGGGGCTGGACGCTGTACAGACGACCCTGCTGCACGCTTAATAGGGACTGTCTACAAATCTTTGTCTTGCAAAACTATGATTCTTTATCAGTGGCTGAGCAGATGCAGTCTATAGAACAATTGTGCAGAGAATAGAAAGCTTTTTCTCTCCGTGCTTATATTCCTAAAGCATCACTAAAGTACAGAGCACTTGTGGGGAGGGGAGAAGCTGGGGGTAGAACAGCGCTGTACACAAGACCCTGCTGAGCGCTGAATAGGGAATGTCTACAAATCTTTGTCTGCAATACTATGATTCCTTATCAATGGCTGAGCAGATGCAGTCATTAGAACAGTTGTGCAGAGAGCAGAAAGTTTTTTCTCTCCTTGCCCTTAGTTTCCAGTCTCTTAGGATGGGCCCCCTGTGGCTTCTGACCCCCTGGCAGATGTATCCCTTGCAGTGGCTATTGTTACGCCCCTGGTTTATGCATGTGCACTCTGCTAAGACTCATCATATGTATAATAATAACATCATTAGGAAATCCTGCTCATTAAAGTCTTCCGAGAGGTGAAAGCAGAGTACTCAAAGCAGATATGATGGTAATTATTACCACCGTAGCACCAGCGAGTAGGGATAAGGATAAGCCTTCAGTGAGCCATCTAGTCCTGGGGCTCTGGTGCAGCCACAGCCTCTGTGTCTTCTGTTGCTTGGCCACTGGTCCTAGCTTGGGTTCAAAACTAGGATGCTGGTGCTGAAAGGATAGCATCTGAAAAGTAAAAATTTGAAGGGACTTCAAGACCCTCTCATGGGCATGCCTTTAAGCCAGAGGACTTCTAACAAAGTCGTGCTATGACCCCTCTGCAGGAGCCTCTTGCATATGCGTGTCACTTCTCTTCCAGCCTCCTTCAGTAATGCACTTTTCTAACAGAGAAGACAGGGGTGACCCAGAAGTTATAACATAGCTAACATGGCAGCCAAGATGTTTAGATTGAAATCGAACGAAAACTATTTGGTGTAGAACGGCAATTCTGGCATCAAATGAAAGAGGAGAGCACAATCTACAGAAAGGCATGTATTTTTAAAGAAGAGCTAAATATATCAGTAGCTAAATATTAGCTGTACTTACATTACATATGCATTTCACTGTCCACGTTTGGATTTCACAGAATTTTTATACAGTATTTGCAGAGAGTGATGCTCCTGACAGCTCATGGCAGGTTCCATGTTTGTCTGTCTTGTATGAAGCCAATTGTGATGTAATATCCTTCCTCACCTTGCTTCCTGATGATTCGACTGACAAAAAAGATCAGGATCAAAGATCCTAATCGTTCATGATCCGGACAACACTACTGTGCAGTGAATATTAATTAGCCATGTGGCTAGGAACAATAGTGGACTCAAGCAGTATACTCTAACAGAACATGTGCTGTGAGTTAGGCTGCTGTTACAAGCTGCTGTAACATGAGCCTGTAACTTCCCACTGTGAAAGCAGCCTTAGGGCAGCATAGGGAAATGAAGGGGAGGACCAAGGGAGTGCACTGAGGAGAAGAAGCAGCCCCAGAATGCTTTGCAGTATCTGTTATGCGTCCTGCCGGCCTCCTTAGGAGCTTGGGAATACAGAGCCTTGCTGTTCAGCAAACATCGAAGTAAGAGAGATTTTTAACTTCAGTATTGCCTTTTTGGCTTCCTTCTAAACTGTTTAACACAGGAGAATAGAGGTTTAAATTAGCTTTTGCAGCCTGACAGTTACTCTTTAAGTACTTTGCAGTACTGGTCGGAGTCTTAAAGGCATGCCCATGAGAGGTGCTCGGAGTCCCGTTAAATACTCTCCTCAGTAGGTAGACCAACCAGAGGCTTCCCTGATCCTTATCAAGACCAACGTTCCAGCGGTGAGTCCCTCTTTATCTTCTGGTCACACTCCTGGCCATGGACTAGCACATTCATACTGGGCATGTGTGAATAAGGTTCCTGCATGCCCAGTAGAATTAAGCCACATAGGCTTTTTTCCTCTGTGCATGAGCTCTTTATTTTACCGGACATATGAGGACCTCACTTGTGTATGCCCAGTACTGATGCGCTACATCACGCTTGCATGGAGCCAATAGGATCCCATTCAGCATGCGCTGAGTTGAATAGACATTAAGAGACTCTGTGCTAGATCGGTGGGCTTGAAGAGGATCTGAGAGGCCTCTGGACCATCCAGAGTCTTCTACCTACTGAGGTAAGTAACTAATCCCCCCCCCCCACCCCACTTCAGGGTGTTCTTTAAAGAGACACTGTAAAACCAAAAAGTCCCCTGGCGTGTACTCACCTCGGGTGGGGGAAGCCTCCGGATCCTAATGAGGCTTCCCCCCGTCCTCCTCTGTCCCACGAGGGTCTCGCTGCAGCCCTCTGAACAGCGGCCCGACAGACCCGACAGCCTGTTCAATATTTATCTTTCCAGGCTCCAGCGGGGGCGCTGTTGCCTGTGGAAATAGCCGATCTCCGTCGGGTCCACAGGCGCAGGAGACTTGCGCCTGCGCAGTAGAGCGGCCCGACGGAGATCGGCTGTTTCCGCCTATCTCCGTGGGAAGGAGCAGATACTGCGCCTGCACTGGAGCTAAAAGGTAAATATTTATGTCGTCGCCGCTCCGGGAGGATTTTCGCCACCGCCACGGGACCGATGAGGATGGGGGAAGCCTCAATAGGATCCGGAGGCTTCCCCCACCCGAGGTGAGTACCTCCCAGGGGAGTTTTTTTTCATTACAGATTTTCTTTAAAGTAAACCAGAGCTGAATCAAAGAAAAAGTTTGATACAGACCTGAGGCTTCCTCCAGCCTCATCCACTTGGATCGCTCCCACACTGCCGTCCTCCGCTGCCCGCAGCTCCGGTACCGGGTCCCCGCACTTCAGTCAGTCGGCTCCAGTCTCTACGTACCTCTCCAGCGCCTGCTGGAGTGATACGCACAGAGTGCCCTTCTCTTACGTCAGATTGTCCCCTGACTGACGGAAGTGCAGGGACCAGATAGCGGGGCTGCGGAGGACGGCGGCGTGGGAGCGATCCGAGTGGATGGGGCTGGAGGAAGCCCAAGGTATGTATAAAATCTTTTTCTTTCATCCAGCTCTGGTTTACTTTAACCCTCCTGGCGGTATGAAAAATTCCGCCAGGAGGCAGCGCGGCATTTTTTTTTTTTTTTAAATCATGTAGCGAGCCCAGGGCCCACTACGATCGCCTTCGGCGATCTCCAATCAGGAAATCCCGTTCAAAGAACGGGATTTCCTGGAGGGCTTCCCCCGTCGCCATGGCGTGACGTCATTGGGAGTCCCGATCCACCCCTCGGCGCTGCCTGGCACTGATTGGCCAGGCAGCGCACGGGGTCTGGGGGGGGGGGGGCGCGCGCCACAACGGATGGCGGCGATCGGGCGCGGGGCGGCGCCGATCAGTGTGCTGGCGCAGCTAGCAAAGTGCTAGCTGTGCTAGCTGCGTCCAGCAAAAAAAAAAATTAAGAAAATCGGCCGAGCAGGGCCGGAGAAAACCTCCTGCGCGGCTTACCCCGAACTACGTTCGGGGTTACCGCCAGGAAGGTTAAAGGACCACTATCATGAAAAATTTAAAAATTTAAAATACCTGAAAACACATAAATAAAAAGTAGATATCTTCCAGAGTAAAATGTGCCCTCAATTATTTTTCTCCCGAGTTGCTCACTTACAGTAAGTAGTAGAAATCTGACAGAAGAACTAACAGGTTTTGGACTATCCCATCTCCTTATGAGGGATTTCATGGTTTTCTTTATTTTTCAAAAGCACTTAGTGAACAACAGTTGCTCAGTCCAACTGCCAGAATAGTTTGAAAACAGCTATGCTGGGCAGCCTGCATCTTTGTATACATCCTTTCCACCGAGTGCTTTTGTAAAGAAATAATTAAAAACTGAAATCCCCCATAGAGAGATAGACTAGTCAAACCTGTCAGCTCTGTCAGATTTGTACTAACTACTGTAAGTGACAGCAACGTAGGAGAAAAGTAATTTATAGTTCATTTTACTCTGGAAGAAACATACTTCTTATTGGTATGCGTTTACATGTAATTTAAATTTTGTAAATTTTTCACGATAGTGGTCCTTTAAGCCTATGGAGAACTAGAGAGGGCGTGTCCTGAACGTCTTTTGTGGCCCCTTGTTTTATAGGCAGTCAGTGTAGTGTAGGCATGGCCGGATTTCTGGCAAGGCCACAGAGGCCATGGCCTAGGGCATCAGGAAAGCAATGGGGCGGGCTGGGGGCAGCAGAGTGGCAGTAGCAGTTAGCCTGCTGAACATTCATCCTGCTACAAAGAGTTCGCACAGAGCAGTGGGTGGCTACCAACAGCCAGATCTGGCATTTGGGGGATGAATGGGCAGCGATCAGGCACTTACAGTGATCTCTGAGCTGCCTGTCACTCACCAAATGTGCCGCTCGTTAAGGAGCTTACAATCTATTCGCTGCCATCATGTTCCTAACTGTTCTTAGAGGAGCTTGTAATGTAATCCCTGCTATCATGTCACTAACTGTCCTCAGAGGAGCCTACAGTTTAATCCCCCTGGTCGGAAGAAAGTTTAGGAAACTGCTGGTCTGGGGGCAGCTGGGGATAGTCGGCCTTGGGCGGTAAAAAGTATAAATCTGGCCCTGAGTGTAGGGGAGCAAGTCATTTGGCTACAGTTGCTGCATTGGCATCGAGGTATTTTGATGTCCGGAATTGAGCTTTAAGAACGTTTGTAGTGTTCCTGTGATTGATCTTGCTTCTTTTTTTTAAAGACTTAATAGAAAAAGAAAGACATCTTGATAAAAGGTAATAAATGAGTTTCTCCCTGAGCCGGGAGTCACCAGAGAGCCTTTGAAAAGTGGAATGAATTGGGTTATTGCGTTCACATTGCGTCGCGCCTGAAAACAAGCCACACAAAGGCGGGCGAAGACACGGGGGAGGAGAAGGCTTCACCACACGGCGGCTTTAGACATTAGCAGACTCTTTGTTGCTGTGCCGAGCTCTCGTTCCTTCCAACCGCTCCTGCGCTGGCTAATGTAGACCTTGCAGAGTGAATATTTGTCAATGGTACGGAGTCCCCCCTTCCTCCTCTTTCCCCAATTCTATTCCAAAGGGGCCTCTGCAGAAAATGAAAGCAGAATATTCAAGAGAGTCGTCAGCCATCCCCCCTTAAAATATTGAATAAAGAAATCTTGAAGAAAGGGATGGCAATTAATGGGAAGCTGCATCTAAAAGTCGACGTCGGTGAATTCTGAGAAATTGTCAGATCTGGTTCTGCCGTCATCGGTTATTCCGCCTCTTTGTGTCAGTGATGAATAAATATTTCACTCGGTGTGTTCAGTAGGCTAGTGGCAGCTTAGACGGAGCAGCGCCCCACTGGGGAAGGCTGGATGGAGCACAGCCGATAACGACTGAAGGGAAAAAACTGCATAACGATAAAACAAGAAAGCCACAAGGAGATATCCACAAAGTTCTGCCCTAAAGGATAAGTCCATAATTCATAACATAAGTATGCCTCATCATTACCAATAACCCTCTGTTCTAAAATGGGTAATGCTCTATTCATTTTTTTGGTCCCTGAAGCGCATACAAAAACAGGGCGCGGAAATGTGGGCGCCCAGTAGTGCAATAGCAAAATATCGGTATTTACTACCAATATTTTACTATGGCTAAGCCTAAGCTCACACAGAACCTCCCCCCTGACGCCTAACCCTAAAACCCCTCCCCTGCACACACTACCTGCCTGATGCCTTAGCTTAAAACCTCCCCCACACAAGCTGCTTACCTGATGGCTAACCCTACCCCCCCCCCCCACAAACTACCGGCCGGATACCTAACCCTAACCCCCCACACAAACTTTCTACTTGATGCCTAACCCTATCCTTCCCCCACAAACTACCTGTCTGACCCCTAACCTCCTCCCCCCCACAAAGCTACTTGCCTAATGCCTAACCTTAACACCCCCTAGTGGCGTATCTAGAAATCACTGGGCCCCACTGCAAAACTTTTGATGGGGCCCCTTAGCCCACATTTTGTGCAGAAAACGCATACAGAAAACAGACAAACAAGTGATTGCCCAGCCGCAGCTTATTACACTCACTCCGTCCATCTCTGATGGAGCAGAACTGGCTCTGCAGACTTCTCCAGCATCACTACAGTACACAGCACTTGGGGAGGAGTAGAGAGGTTGGGGGCTGGGCGCACAGAATAGGACTGTCTGATTTGTTATCAGTGGCTGAGCAGATGCAGTCATTAGAACAATTGTGCAGAGAATAGAAGAAGTTTTTTTTCTACATGCCCTTAAGTTTTCTCAGGATGGGGCCCCCTGTGGCTTCTGGGCCCCCTTGCAGCTGCATCCCTTGCAGGGTCTATTGTTACGCCCCTGCCCCCCCCCCCCCCCACACACACACACACACACAAACTACCTTCCTAAAACCTACCCCCTCCCCACCCAAAAAACCTGCCTGATGCCTAGCCCTAAACTACCCCCCCCCCCACTAAACACAGACACAAACTACCAGCCTAACTAACTGCCCCACCACTGACCCCGCTGCAAGAAAGAAAACGTTCTCGGGCGCCGCCGTGGGTGCCTATAGAAATACCGTCATTGAGCTGTGATTTAGGTTCCCTGAACTTAGTTTTCTGGGCTTTTTCTCTCACAATGACTAAAAGTGTTAGAGACAGAGGAGCAGCAGGACAGCCAGGCAATGTGCATTGCTAAAAAAGAAAATACATAAGGCAGCCTGCATATTACTCTCACTTCGGGTTCCCTTTAAAAAAAAGTCATGCCTCACGGGCAGTACGGTCTGAACTCTGAACTGATTGCAGCCTGCAGCTCTGAAAGAATATGAGAGGGGTACCATAAAGTTTGAATTATCACCTATTGGAGCCGATATACTGCTGGGCATTTCTCTTGTTCCCATTCCCAGTTCCTGTGCAGTCCCCACTGCTCTTATCTGCCCTCTCCACATCTGTGCTCTCTGTGTCACTCTCTGTCTCCTAATGTAGCATCCTGTTCAGTACCGGATTGATACTTTTTCTGTCCCTAGGCCAACTTTCTTGTGGCCTCCCTTCCTTGTGCAGCACCCCCTTCCCAATTCTTGTCCAGCCCCCTCTTCCATGTTTAACCTTCACATACTGCAGCCCCCTTCAGTTATACATAGATCCCGAGCGGATCCGAGATGAAAAACGAACTAACAAGTAACTTTGTCTATATATCTTATCTAAAGTTTAGATAGTGTACACAGCAAATCTAGCTGCAAATAGCTTCAACAGTGTATAATTATTTATTCCTGTGATACAATGAGAGCAGCCATGTTCTGATTGTCACAGGCTGAGGGCTGGAGATGCTATCAGCCTGCCTGTGTGTAAATTCAGTCCCCTCTCCTCCTCCCTCCTCCCCTCTGCCTCTGAAATCAATGGCTAGTAACCTCCTCCTCCTCCTGCCCAGACTGAGCACCCATAAGCCCTTGCTACAGTGCCAAGGCACAAAAGGAGCTGTGGGCGAGGCTTGTTTAGTTTATTGGGAATTAGAGCATTAAAACAAAACAAAAAAAGTATTTGGCTTGAGGAATGCCCTATAAGCTATATGAAAGGAACACAATTATGCAATGAGTAAAGGTTTATCTCGGATCCACTTTAATTCAAAGTGTTGCTCCTTATTTGCAACCATTATGTTCCATTTACAACCTAAAGAAAAACGTTGTAGATTTAAAAAATAAAATAAAAGCACACTGCATGCTGTATTTTTCGGTTAGGAAGTCTTACTGACCAGTGGTTTGTGAATGGAGCTCACTGAGCTGATTTTCTCAATAGCATGCACTTAGGGACCAGTGATGACACCGACAAAACTTCATTAAGACACCATTATAACCTTTGGGTGATATTTAAGAGTTTGCCATATCCCCTGGTATACTGCTAGAAAAGGCTGATAAAGTGGCTAATTATCGGGAACTTTAAAAGGAACCTGAAGTGAGAGGTATATGGAGGCTGCCATATTTATTTCCTTTTTAAGTGGACCTGAACTCTTGCACAGGACAGAATGAAAACGTACAGAAATGCACCCTGTATGTATTTACAGAGTTTAGCCTGTCTAATTCCCTCTCATCTGTGACTAATAACAGCTATAAATCGATCTAAGCCATACATGTCAAACTCCGGCCTGCGTGCCAAATCTGGCCCTCGGAGCCATTCAATTTGGCCCCCCAGTGGTTTCCCCGCTTTGCATTATGTTTGGCCCACCCTAGACCACCAGGGAAGCTATATTGGAGGTGAAGCTCTGGAACACCAGGGAAGCCATATGGGGGATATCTAGGGAAGATTATTAAACACTGTATAAGGGAGGGTGGATGCCTCTGGACACCAGGGAACTGTATAGGGAAGGGAGGACCACTAGGCACCAGGGAACTGTATAGGGAAGGGAGGACCACTAGGCACCAGGGAACTGTATAGGGAAGGGAGGACCACTAGGCACCAGGAAACTGTATAGGAGCTGAAGGGGGCCATTAGACCCCAGGGAACTTTATAAGGGAGGAAGGTGGCCAGTAGACATTGAGGTCGGCCCGCAGCTGGGTCCCAGTGTACAATTTCGGCCCACTTTGTATTTGAGTTTAGCACCACCTGATCTAAGCTGAGTCAGCTTGCTGCCAGGGCAGACCAGCTAATTTGTAAACACAGCATGTTAACCCATGAAAGCAGGAAGTAGACACACTGCAGATTTATTGTAGGAGTTGCATTAGCTGTAACAAAGTAATGTTTTTCTTTACAGTTTATTATGCTGTTGCATATCTTTTAGTGCAGAGAGGAATCAGCTGACCAAGCACCTTCTAAACAGAAACAGACCGGCCTCTGCACGGGGCTGGGAACGCGTTTGTCCTCACAGAGCACAGGAGGCGGAACCAATCTATTCTAGTCCTGTGTAATATGTATGGTAATCGCATACATTGTTGCAGCTCCCTTCGCATGCATCGCCAGGCTGATTATTTGCTCTAGCCGACATTTTGCGGTTCCCGAGCGACTAGAGAGACAGGCAGATGAGCCGGGGTTGGCTTCCAGTATAACTGTCCTATTAGGAGAAGGTGTGATTATCCGTCAGGTGACCTGTGAGTAGCGGGGTGGCCGCTCTCTGCTCTCCGCTTCCTGTAACAAGCAGATAATGAGATCTGCACATTCCCTCCATTCATTTCCATACAGTAATGTTTTTGCTTCACTGATTTGGATCTCAACGTCAGAGATTTTGTAGGAAGAATATTGTAGCCCCTCTCTGCCAATCTCTCCATTGTCTACCAGTTTATACTCCTCTCCCTATCATACAAAGCTCTACATAAGTTATCACTTCCATACATTTCCTCACTAATCCCCAGATAACTCCCCACCTGGAACCTCAGTTCCTCCCAGGACACCCTTTTGTCCTCTAGCTTGGTCACGTCCTCTCACTCCCGCATCCAGGACTTCTCACGAGCATCACCTGTCCTTTGGAACTCTCTCCCTCAGCTTGTCCATCATTAGGGTCCGGTTCTAGACTTTTTGCTGCCTGAGGCAAACTTGTGAGGATACAACACCTTAAACCCCCCCACCTCCCCCTATTTGAAATGATCACACAGCACCGAAAAATGTTCACCCTCAGCAGAGCTGGGACGAGGTCCTCCAGCACCCAAGGCTGAGACACCAAAGTGCGCCCCTCCATCCCTCCCACCCACCCCAGCCATCACACACGGATTGCTATTAGACTAAGAGGCACCACAGGGCCCACAACCTCCCCAACACCTTAATATCTAGTTATTTGGCTTGCAGTCACTGCCATGTATCCCCTTTTCTTATTTATTTCTGCTTCAAACACAATTAGGAATGACAGCTAAATGAATTCTGCGCCCCCTCCTACACTGCACCCTGAGGCTGGAGCCTCTCCAGCCTGTGCCTCGGCCCGGCCCTGACCCTCAGTATAGGTATTTAGGTAGGCAGGTATATTTGCCCCCAGTATAGGTAGCTAGTATAGCTGTCCCAAGTATAGGTGGTATAGTTGTCCCAGTATAGGTAGCTAGTATAGTTGCCCCAGTATAGCTAGTATAGTTGTCCCAGTATAGTTGCCGTATTATAGTTTCCCCAGTATAGTTAGTATATTTGCCCCAGCATAGTTGCAGTAGTATAGGTAGTATAGTTGCCGCAGTATAGCTAGTATAGTTGCCCCAGTAGTGCTAGTATAGTTGCCGCAGTATAGGTAGTATAGTTGCCCCAGTATAGCTAGTATAGTTACCGCAGTATAGGTAGTATAGTTGCCGCAGTATAGCTAGTATAGTTGCCCCAGTAGTGCTAGTATAGTTGCCGCAGTATAGGTAGTATAGTTGCCCCAGTATAGCTAGTATAGTTACCGCAGTATAGGTAGTATAGTTGCCGCAGTATAGCTAGTATAGTTGCCCCAGTAGTGCTAGTATAGTTGCCGCAGTATAGGTAGTATAGTTGCCCCAGTATAGCTAGTATAGTTACCGCAGTATAGGTAGTATAGTTGCCCCAGTATAGCTAGTATAGTTGCCATAGTATAGGTAGTATAGTTGCTCCAGACAGTTTAGCTATTATAGTTGCTGCAGTATAGGTAGTATAGTTGCCCCAGTATAGCTAGTATAGTTGCCGCAGTATAGCTAGTATAGTTGCCCCAGTATAGCTAGTATAGTTGTCCCAGTATAGTTGCCGTAGTATAGTTTCCCCAGTATAGCTAGTATATTTGCCCCAGTATAGTTGTGGTAGTTTAGCTTCCCTAGTATAGCTAGTATAGTTGTCACAGTATAGCGAGTATACTTGCTGCAGTATAGGTAGTATAGTTGCCCCAGTATAGCTAGTATAGTTGCTGTAGTATAGGTAGAATAGTTGCCCCAGTATAGCTAGTATAGTTGCCGCAATATAGCTAGTATAGTTGCCGCAGTATAGCTAGTATAGTTTCCCCAGTATAGCTAGCATAGTTGCCCTAGTATAGGTAGTATAGTTGCTGCAGTATAGCTAGTATAGTTGCTGCAGTATAGCTAGTATAGTTGCCGCAGTATAGCTAGTATAGTTGCCCCAGTATAGCTAGTATAGTTGCCCCTGTATAGATAGTATAGTTGCCGCAGTATAGCTAGTATAGTTGCCCTAGTATAGCTAGTATATTTGCAGTAGTATAGCTAGTATAGTTGCCCCTGTATAGATAGTATAGTTGCCGCAGTATAGCTAGTATAGTTGCCCTAGTATAGCTAGTATAGTTGCAGTAGTATAGCTAGTATAGTTGACCCCAGTATAGCTAGTAAAGTTGCTGCAGTATAGCTAGTATAGTTGCCACAGTATAGCTAGTATAGTTGTCCCAAGTGTAGGTAGTATAGTTGCCCGCAGTGCCTGGTTCCGCTGCTGTGACAGTCTGATCAGAACTTCAGAGAGTGGGCGCGGGGAGGGAGGAGGGAGCAGGCAGGATGCCGCAGGGAGGGAGGGGTGGTCAGGATGCCCATGCCACCTGAGGAAGCTGCCTCACTCTGCGTCATGGGCCACCCGGCCCTGTCAATCATGCTCCGAGCTTGGGAACCTTCAAACGTTCTATCTGTTCAGACAAGTCTACAATTTGCTATAGGCAGCATTGGTGGCAAACTGTCTCATCTACTAACCTGTGTCTCTTTCCCTAATGTCTTCAACTTACTACCCTCTAGTCTAGACTGTAAGCTCGCAAGGGCAGGGACCTCCTCCTAGTGTATCTTATTCTGCTGTAACTGATCAAATGAACATGTACCAGTATCGACACATACATTTCAAACGTTATGCAAAATAACGGTTTAATGCGCAAATATTTTACGCATATATAGCAAAGAAATTGTACTGAGTACGCTCCAAGGGCCATGAATAAAATAAATTCTATGCGGAAATTTTAATCGACATTGTAACTTTTGAATCTTAGGATCGGTGTGAAAACATATTCACAATACATTTCGATTTTGCAAGGCAAACTTGGAATCCCCAATATTCAGAATTTGTTCAGAATTCCATGTCAGATTTCCGAGTAAAAATACAAACATTAACTATTTATATAATAATTATATATAATGATTATATAAATAATTAATCGTATATAATAATTAACTTCAATTTTTTTAAAATTAATCAGAAAATAATTCCTATATTCTAAAAAAGACTGGTCTCTAAATCCAAACCTGAACAATATAAGAGGCACTATATAAATATTGCATTACGGTAATTACGCACCAGCCAATCGTCGGAAGCCGGAGAAACTGAGCATGAATTCCGGTATAAATAATTCAGTCCTAATCTCAGCACATAGCTCATATATGACGTGCTGGATAAGAATTATCACAAAACCATAGCACATATCTGCATCTCTACATAACCACATCAAATTTAGATTGGCAAATCACTGACCAGTTTTACCACCCCCATGTAGTATGAGGGCCGGATTTACCATAAGGCACTGTAGGCACGTGCCTACAGGCGCCTGATGATAGAAAGGCGGCTCACTCCCCTCCTTGAGTGCTTCCCTCCCTCCTTCCCCATGCAGAGTCCAGAGCAGAGCATAAATGAGAGGTTAATTACTCAGCTCTTGGAATTCCACTGACGAAACCTCCTTTTAGTCTATGGCACTAGTAGCTACCACTTAATACTGAGGGAACCTTCTGTCTACCTAATACTAAGGGGCACCTGCAACTGCCTATAAAGGGCAAGGGAAGTAAGGGAGGAGTGACAGCTGGGACAGCCAGCACACTTGCAGTGCAGTGCGGCGGGGTTTTGTACGATCATGGAGGGCGGAGTCTAAGGTGCCAGGACATCTGTGCCTATAGGCTCCTGTGAGGTAAGACCGGGCCTGATGAGGGCCAAAAAACTTTGAAACCTATGAACGGATTGTGTAGATAAGCTATCATACTACATGGAGGGGATAACACTGCCCCATTCAGATTGGATGTGTTTAACCTAACTTCACCCTGTCAATGTAAATCAGGATTATTGAACTCTAGTACAACTGTGGCCATTGGGCATGGCATACCTCCGGGGATAGTCCTAGACCAATGGGCATCGTCCCTCCCCAGGGAGGACATAACACAGCGTGCCAACAGAGCAGAGCAGTATACTGTATATTAACTGCACCCGGTGGCGATACAACTTCTCGTCACTGCTTCAGTTTACAAGTACCGTGTAGCCAGCCACTCACCATTCGGCTTCCAGCCCTGTCACATGACATGGAACTGAAGCTGCATGGTGATTGGCTGGTTGCACGGCACTTGATTCCTGAACCCCTACCATCCCCTCTCTGCAAGGAAGGGGGGGGGGGGGGAGCAATGTAGCTACGCCCGTGCAACCAGCAAAAGTTTCCAAAGTTTTACGTAACTTTAAACTTTAAAGTGTGAAAGAAAACTTTTCTTCCAGACAAAGTTCAGACTGACTTTGAAGACTGGTGGCTTGCCGCTTCTCTTATTAATTCATGCGTTAGCACTCAGCGCCAGACACAGCCTGCTCTGATTGCAGTCTAATTTTGATGAAGAGTTGGAACAGAGGGGCATCCAGATCCTTCCCGGATAACTTTCCTTAATTACACCCACGCCATGGCCTGACACCTCTAATGATCCTCCGCAGCATCACTTCATCACCGGCCGCACTGAGGGCCACCGAAGAATGAGGAATGAGGTGCTCTCTTCTCGGGATTATGAAACCTGTCACAGGCCCGGAGATTTCTTCCCGCATTCTCTGCTATGGCCTCTGAATAATTCAGCTTTTTACGGCATCGCTTCCGTGAAGTATCATTGCATTGGGCAGTGAATGTGAATATAAATCATCATTTATTCCTATTCAGAATGCCTCGTCTTCCGAAGTGGATCAGCTGCAAAAGTTTTCAACACGATTAAAAGTGTTTAATATTATTAAAACAACAACAACAACAAATAACATTTGTAAAGCGTTTTTCTCCCATGGGACTCAAAGTGCATAAGTATGGCTCCGACCATCGTGGTACAGAGGAAGAATTTTATAAGTCTGGAAATGCCAGGCTAAACAGGTGGCTTTTCAGTCTGGATTTGAATAGCTCCAGGGATGGTGCTGTCTTTACTGGGTGTGGCAGGGAGTTCCAAAGAGTAGGGGCAGCATGACAGAAGGCTCTGTCTCCAGATTTTTTGAGGTGCACTCTGGGAGTGACCAAGTTTATAGAACCTGCTGATCTGAGGTTGTGAGAGGTGTGGTGCAGCTTCAGCAGATCCTTCATGTATCCAGGGCCCAGATTGTGCAGGGATTTGAATGTCAGCAGTGTCATTAATATTAGAAGTATTAGTATTCTTGGAAGGGACGTTGCTAGAATCCTAACAGATCCGGGTTACTTTTGGGAACTGCAGGCAGAAAATGTGTGTGGCCACACTAGTGTTGGGCGAACACCTGGATGTTCGGGTTCGGGCCGAACAGGCCGAACATGGGCCAGATGTTCGGCATGTTCGGCCCGAACGCCGAACTCAATGGAAGTCAATGGGACCCCCGAACATGCCCATTTTGGGGGCCCTATGGGGTCGCAAGCATAAGGGGGGAGCATGCCCCGATCGCGGGGGGGTCGGAAATTCCCCCCACCCCCTCCGCTAGCGCTCCCCCCTCTGCCCGCTTCCCCATAAAAAAAGTTTAAGGCAAGTTAAATAGTACTTGGTGCCTGGCACTGGCAGTGGAGTGAGGAGGAGGAGGAGTCCGAGTAGCAGAGTGACGCGTTGAGGCCGGGCAGCGGGCGGTTCAGCGGTAGTACCCTTGTGGTACTTCCGCTCTTTCTCTGACCTCACGTCCTCTGCATACGAGGGTACGCGTCACGCGTACCCTCGTATGCGTCATCACGTAGAGGACGTGAGGTCAGAGAAAGGGCGGAAGTACCACAAGGGTACTACCGCTGAACCGCCCACTGCCCGGCCTCAACGCGTCACTCTGCTACTCGGACTCCTCCTCCTCCTCACTCCACTGCCAGTGCCAGGCACCAAGTACTATTTAACTTGCCTTAAACTTTTGTATGGGGAAGCGGGCAGAGGGGGGAGCGCTAGCGGAGGGGGTGGGGGGAATTTCCGACCCCCCCCCCCCCTGCGATCGGGGCATGCTCCCCCCTTATGCCTGCGACCCCATAGGGGGGCCGTATTGCGGCATGTTCGGGCGAACAGGGCCCTGTTTGGCCGAACAGGGGCCCTGTTCGGCCCTGTTCGGCGGCCATTCAGTAGTTCGGGGCGAACCCGAACTTAAAAGGCCGAACACCATCAGGTGTTCGGCCGAACTCGAACATCACCCGAACAGGGTGATGTTCTGCAGAACCCGAACAGTGGCGAACACTGTTCGCCCAACACTAGGCCACACACACCAGAATATGGGTGTGGTCATGGGTGGAGACAAATTGGCATGAACTTAACAGCAGTCTAAGTAGGTCTGCTCAGCAAAATGTTGGATAAAGCCCTCATCTCCATTAACCCTCCTGGCGGTTAATTAATTCTGCCAAATAGGCAGAAATAAAAATTTTTATTTTTTTATTTTTTTTTGTTTCATGTAAAGCTACCAGAGTGGTAGCTACATGAAACAACACCAGAGGGCGCATGTGTCCCTCTAGTGCGATCGTCGTCTGCATCAATAGCAAACAGGGGAAAGCATATATAACGCGTTCCCCTGCTTAGCTTTTCCTGTTGCCATGGCGACAATCGGAATGACGTCATGACGTCATGGACGTCAGCCGATGTCCTGACGTCAGACGCCTCCGATCCAGCCCTTAGCACTGCCCGGAAGTCATTGGGCAGCACAGGGCTCTGGCGGGGGGGCCCTCTTCCACCGCTGCGTGTGGGCGGCTAGCAAAGTGCTAGCTGCACGTACAGCACTTTAAATGGGGTGAATCTCCCCACCAGGGGCTGAGATATCCTCCGCGGTGGCTTACCCCGAGCTCAGCTCGGGGTTACCGCCAGGAGGTTAATACAAAAATAAATAAATAAATAAATAAAATGCAGCAGATCACATGAAAAGGCAGTGTCACTTAAACATAACTAGGCAGAGTTACCTGGCTTCTCGGCTGGCTGGTCTGGCTTTCTGCTGGGTGGGCTGACCTGCTGCCAGGTTGTCTTGACAGTTCCCCCATAGCATTCCCTGACCTTCTAGTGGACCCCCTTTCATGCTCCCACAGGCCTCCCAATGAGGCACCACAACTCCCAGCATGCCCCCATAGAAGTATTACATCTCCCTGCATGCCCCCATAAAGGCATCACAGCACCTAGCATGGCATCACAGCACCCAACATGCCCCCCCCGATTGAAGCACTACAGCTCCCAGCATGCCCACCATTGAGGCACCACAGCTGAGTCTGCCTGGGGAACATCCAGGGCACCCCAGAATAGATCCGGAGCACGTGCCACTGATCATTGGGGCTAGCAACGCCCCTGATTCTTGGTATATTTAAACTTTCTATTTGGTTCTTCCAGAGGAAGTGAGTTGAAATGCCCGCTGTGCGCTATACTCTGCAGTAACCTCTCAGCGGTCACCACAAGTTTAGCTCGGGGTTACCGCTCTGAACTGCGGATTTCCCACCCTGAGCCCAACTCGGGGTTACCGCCAGGGAGGTTAAAGTGTACCGGAGGTAAACCTTGGGTCAAAAAACACATACTTTTCTAAGAGTAGGGAAGCCTCTGCACCCTTTACAGGCTTCCTGGCCGAGCAGGATTATCCACCAGGCAACCTAGGCAGGTTCTTGGGGCCTAGTGGGTGTCAAGGGGCCCACCTGCCTCCTTTTTTGACCTCTCTTTGCTTCAGCATACCAAAAGAACCACAAGGGGGCCCCAACCCTACTACCTTGCTTAGGGACCCATTACATTTGGATCCATCTCGGCTTCCCGTGTCCTTGTCGGCCTGCCGAGCTGCTGTCCTCATGCACGAGCCTGACCATGCTGCACCCGTGCTCCCGTGTCCTTGTCCGCCCGGCCGAGCTGTGGTCCTCATGCACGAGTCTGACCATGCTGCACCCGTGCGAGCAAAGCCACGCCTTCGCTGTAGCATGAAATCTCTAATACACAAGCGGCTCAGGCTCACTGCATGGCCATACTAGTGCAGGCACAATACGGACATACTCGTGCAATGAAGAGGAGCAAGGAACGGATCTGAAATCCACCAAGGTCTGCAGGGTCATCCCCATGGCAGCCTGGGCAAGTGCCTGGGGCTTATTGTGTATCAAGGGGCCCAGATGCCTCCATCTGTTCACCAAGAGGGGCAAGAGACAGAGTGGGGCAGACACATTCTTTTCTTGATCAGCACTGTAACTGATTAAGTGGAAAACATGCTGTTGGTAGCAGATTTTCACAAACAGTACAGGTTTGCTGTATTTCTTATGTTCTCCAAGCCTAGTAAGTCATCACCAGTGTCATGTGCTGTTGCATGCAAATTGCAAGCAAAAGGGTTAAGTATTGATGGTGTAGGCAGTATCATGTTGGGGTTATGAGTAAGGTATGGTTTAAAGCACAAGGGCATATAGAGGTGTATTCACTAAGTATCAGTAAACTTGGAGGAAGCAGAGACCAGGAAAACACACAGGCGAAGAGAGCCTGGAAAGCCGACTCCTCCATGGGCGCCGCACACTGACAGCCTGCAGTACCGCTACAGGACACCAGGTGTCATCACGCGGTGGTGACGGGATTAAGACTTGACGTCTGACACAGGCAGCCCAGGAGGAGTCAAGGAAGGTGATCGCACTGGCAATCATTCTTCTTTTATTTGGCTGCACTGCGTGTCACCAGCTCTCTAGCGCTTATGTCCTTCTGCCTGCTGCACCTCCTTCTTCTACTTGCCGATCTGTACCGAGGGCGGTTGCCCTGCTCGCACTGCTCAAGAAATGGCCCTGGACCATGAACAAGCATGCAGCAGATCAGGTGTTTCTGACATTATTATATATACTTGGCGCCCAGGATACCCACCTGCAATACAAAGCACTATATTGACCTGATGAAGCGGTTCATGCCGCGAAACGCGTTGTCCTAAGTGCTTACCATCAATAAACATTCTCATCTATTCTACCGAGTGGAGTGTCCATTCTCAAGGTAGGAGAACAACTGAATACCTTATCTATTATATATATGCTTAATTGCAGACAATACAACAAGGGCGCCTCCTACTATCGATTTACCTTGAGTCTAACATCCCACATCAGTGGGTGTGTTATTTTTGCCACAACTTGTGGCGAAATAAGTTTTTGTTTCAAAGGAGCTGCGACCATCCATCCCAAAGACCGAGTGGGGACGGGCTTTCCCCACATGCGCATCTGAGTGGTTGCCTCTCCAAGCAACCCACACTTGTGAGTAGTGCTGGGCCGAAATTACGCATGAGCGTAATTACGCATCGTAATTCAATGTAAATTTACGCGTAAGCGTTACGCGTAACTTACGGTCTTATGCGTAATTATTTACGCGTAAGACCGTAAGTGGTATCATAATTACACTGTCTACCGTAATTGCTAGGCATGCGTAATTTTACGAACACTTACGCGTAATTTTACGCGTAATTACTAACGTAAAATCTCCCATTTTCTAAGAGTAGCCAATCAGTCAACATCCTAAGCAACCAATAGTATCTTCTCCCGCCCTTCAGTATAAGCGTACGTTTTGACGCATACGAATGATATGTACGCAATAACTGTCACATTGACGGCTATTGCGTACATATCGTCCGCATGCGTCAAAAAATACGCATTAATGGGTATTACGGCACTACGCGTAACATCGTAGTGTAAGCGCCTTCATTACGGTATCCTTACGCGTAATTGCGTAACTTTACGCGTAATTACAGTGATGTACCGTAGATAATTTCCTACGCCGTAACCGTAATTGCGTAATAGCGTAAAATTACGCGTAATGATCCGTAAGCGTAGATTTTTCCATTACGAGCAGCACTGCTTGTGAGTAGTATTAATTGGATATTCTACCCAGATTGCAAAGATAATACACTATAGGGGCTCCCGGTGTCTCTGTGGTTTTTTCTTTTTTCTGCATAGTAATTCTGACATTATTGTCAGATCTGACAAGATTAGCTGCATGCTTGTTTCTGGTGTTATTCAGACACTACTGCAGCCAAATAGATCAGCAGGGCTGCCAGGCAACTGGTATTGCTTAAAAGGAAATAAATATGGCAGCCTCTATATCACTCTCACCTCGGGTTCACTTTAAGCGTATTTTGTGGCTTCACCATTTAGCGAGCCAATGACCTGAAACTCAAGCTGCGACGTTCTGTAGCGGGAACATCATAAACAACAACAACGACGGGATCTTCTAAGAAAAACAAAAAAAGCCACGATAGCTTCTATATTTTTTATCATGGCAAGTTCACCCGAAGTACCTTCAGCGTTGCAAAGCGATGGTCAGAGCCATTATCTCCGAACTGATACCTGCTCTATTTCTTCCCAGCCTGGAGGGAAGAGGAATACAATGTTGTGGTTTTTATCTGCACCTGAGGAACCATTCCGTAGACAAGAGATGGATGGTGACAGCAGAGAGCTGCAGTTTTATCAGTCATCTCTGCCGAGTACTTTACTCCAGAAACTACGGAAGGTTTCTTAAAAACCTCAACAACTTCACTAAGTGATTCACTAATTACCATTACTCAGTGCGTTGTTCTGTAGATAAGACTCACGCTGAGGCCTCCTCCACTCTCCATCCGCCACAAAGCACATCATGGAGGTTATTCTTAAAGGATACCCAAAGTGATTGTGACATGATGAGATAGACATGATAGACATGTGTATGTACAGTGCCTAGCACACAAATAACTATACTGTGTTCCTTTTTTTATTTCTCTGTCTGGAAGAGTTAAATATCAGGTATGTAAGTGACTGACTCAGTCCTGACTCAGACAGGAAGTGACTATAGTGTGACCCTCACTTAATAAGAAATTCTAACTATAAAACACTTTCCTAGCAGAAAATGGCTTCTGAGAGCAAGAAAGAGCTAAAAAGGGGAATTTCTTATCAGTGAGGGTCACACTGTGGTCACTTCCTGTCTGAGTCAGGACTTAGTCAGCCACTTACATACCTGATATTTAACTCTTTCAGGCAGAGAAAGAAAAAAAAGGAACAAAGCATAGTTATTTGTGTGCTAGGCACTGTACATACACATGTCTATCTCATCATGTCACATGTCACCTCGGGCATCCTTTAAAGGTAGCCATACACTGGTCTATAACCATTAGATTGACCAACAGATAGATCACGTGCATGAAAATAGGGCGCCGTGAAAAAAGGACCCAACCTATTAACAAATTTGGCGCCAGGTATTAACGAAATTTGCTAACGAGAACCATCGGTGTCAAGCTTTATTAACAATAATTACTGTTGCAAAAAAAACCCGAGAAATAATAACTAATAAATACCCTAACCCTAACTAATAAATATTTACGTTAAATGTCTTTACGTGTTTCGTCAATACTGCTTAACCCAACCCGACCCTCACACAGAACCCTCCCCTGGTGATGCCTAAAACTAACCACTCCCCTGGTGGCGCCTAACCCTAACCACCCCCCTGGTGGTGCCTAACCCTAACCACCCCCTGGTAATGCCTAACCCTAACCACCCCCGGTGGTGCCTAACCCTAACCACCCCCTGGTAATGCCTAACCCTAACCACCCCCGGTGGTGCCTGATCCTAACCACCCCCCGGTTGTGCCTAATCCCCCCCCCCGGTGGTGCCTAACCCTAACCCCCCCCTGGTGATGCCTAAAACTAACCACTCCCCTAGTGGCGCCTAACCCTAACCACCCCTCTGGTGGTGCCTAACCCTAACCACCCCCCTGGTGGTGCCTAACCCTAACCACCCCCTGGTAATGCCTAACCCTAACCACCCCCGGTGGTGCCTGACCCTAACCACCCCCCGGTTGTGCCTAACCCCCCCCCCCCCGGTGGTGCCTAACCCTAACCCCCCCCTGGTGATGCCTAAAACTAACCACTCCCCTAGTGGCGCCTAACCCTAACCACCCCTCTGGTGGTGCCTAACCCTAACCACCCCCTGGTAATGCCTAACCCTAACCACCCCCGGTGGTGCCTGACCCTAACCACCCCCCTGGTGGTGCCTAACCCTAACCACCCCCTGGTAATGCCTAACCCTAACCACCCCCGGTGGTGCCTGACCCTAACCACCCCCCGGTTGTGCCTAACCCCCCCCCCCCGGTGGTGCCTAACCCTAACCCCCCCCTGGTGTTGCCTAAAACTAGCCGCCGCCTAGGGGCTGCCTAACCCTAACCACCCCTCTGCAGAAACACCCTTTTACATATATTAACGATAATACCTTTGAAAACGTAAAATCTGTACTTATTAACAAAATAATATGACAAAAGCTATACTGTTGTAAACTTCTAAAATGATAACTACCTCAAAAACTATAATATTGTGATGTTATTAACAACATTTTTCGTGGCAGCCTTTTTTCGCCGTATTAACGATTATTGCATTAAAGTCTATGGCGGCGCCATTTTCGTCCCCCCTCAGCCTGCGCCCCTTTTTTCCTGCTACCGATAAATGCCTCCCTGATCCAATCTATTGGCTGCCCATACACTGCATACAAATTTTAAACCTGTGGAACCGCTGCTGCCACCTGACTCGCCACCGCCTGCCTTGTTGCCCCCCAGGCCTCCCCCCATTCAGGCTCCCTGTCACCTGTCCGCCGGCGCGAGTCCCCGGGTCCATGCTGTCACTTCTTCCGGTGTCCTCTTCTGTGTCCTCTTCACTTCCTGTCCTGTGGCAAGCCGAAGTTCAATCAGTAGAGGGCGCTCTAATGTTTGATCTTGGGCTTGTCACAGGACGGGGCAGGAAGAGAAGAGGACATGGAGAGGAAGGCCAACCAGAAGACGTGGCAGCACCGATCCTGAAGACTCACCCTGGCGGACAGGTGATATTATTGCCATTGCCATGCTGCATTGGTCGTTGCAAAATCAAATGCCGCTAGCGACGAGCTCATGAATCCGCAGGAGATCGAGAAAAAATTTCTGTCTAGACCAATTGACTGAATCAGCCGATGTCAGATGGAAATCGGTCGATCGGTTAACATTTGCGTTAATTTCACAGCAGATTCGATCACAGTGATCGAATCTGCTGTATATCGTCGGGAAGTTGAACTAGCGTATGTGTTTCAAATATGCTTTGCCAGGGTGGGAAATGTATAATTTGCCACCCTGAGATGGATTTAGGTGGCTTGGTGACAGCGCCCAGTGACTTTGTGACAAACGGACGCATCAGAGTCAAGTGGCAGGTTCTGACGTTGAAGCACCAATGTGCTGGAGTCATCAGAACGTTGGGAAATGAGAAATGTTTACCTGAGAACCATAATGTTCTGCTTCTGATTGATGTTCCTCAAGGCTTAGAGGTGGAGTGAGGATAGAGGAGAGGCCCTTTGTGGGTTACGTTATATTTTAAACTAAATTCCATTATCTTTTTATTTTTTACTTACCCTGTCTCCTCCACTTCCTGGTTAGTTTGCAGCTGTTCTGCAGCCAGCCAATCACCATACAGCTTCTGTCTCCACATGGTAATTGGTTGGCTACAGGACACCTGCAAACTAACCAGGAAGTGGAGGAGATGCGATCACCAGGAGCAGGTAACGGATAATGCTAGAGAAATAACCTTTTAGGGCATTTCTAAAACGTTAGGAGGGTCTGAAGCGGTTTTTATGACCTCTTTATATTTTGCAGACGTCTTCAGCATTAAGATACACGCTGATTCGCCGCATCCCAGTGGCAAAACAAGGTATTTATGCTCCTGAAATACTTGGGAAAAATTCCACAACTTTCCAGGTCACAGATTTTTCTGCCTGGGGAGGCAGAGCTTTGTGCTGTAGCTCTGCCTCCAGTCCAGTCAATCTCCACTGATCTCTGCCTCTCCCCGCCCCTCTCAGTGAAAGAAGACGGAGAGGGGCGGGGGAGAGGCAGAGATTGACTGCATAGGAGGCAGAGCTACTGCTCACAGCTCTGCCTCCCCCGGGCAGCAAAATCTGCGACCTGGAATCGATTTAGGGCATTTCTGGGGCATAAATACCAAGTTCTGCCGCGGGAATGTTCTAAATCAGTTTGGATTTTAACTCTGAAGATGGCTGCAGAATAATGAGGAGGGTAGGGGACTATACATAAGGTTTTTATTGTTACTGAACCTTCTTGGCGGTATGGACGAGCTCAGCTCATCCATGACTGCCGCTGTGCACCGCTCCGGCCCTACTGGGCCGATTTGCACAATTTGTTTTAAAAACTTTGCTAGCTGCGTGTTGAACGCGATCGCTGCTGCCGATCCGCCGCTACCCGACGCATAACAGGGCCCCACCCCTCCCGGGACCCCTACGCAGCCTTGCCAATTAGTGCCAGGGAGTGCTGAGGGGTGGATCGGGACTCCCTGTGACGTCACGATGTCGATGACGTCATCGCGATTGCCGCCATGGCGACGGGGGAAGCCCTAAAGGGAATCCCGTTCAGAACGGGATTTCCTGGTGGGTTTGATTACCGGCGGCAATCGGAAGGGTGGGAAGGAGGGAGCAGGGAGGGGGGAATCATGTAGCTAGCGCTAGGCTAGCTACATGATTTAAAAAAAAATAAAAAATTCAGCTGCAGCCACCCTGGCGATCTTAATAGAACGCCAGGGTGGTTAAAAATAGATTGCAGTGATCATTCTTCACAAGAAGAGGTCATAAAATGATATTTAACAATCTATGGCTGGAGTGGACACATTACTACATAAAACGATTTTTAACAATAGCAAGCAGAATTACCATACAATCGCTAGATCTTTCAGCAAAAGGGGGAAGCCAGGAGACAACATTCAACACAAACATTGCAAAACACTAAAACAAAATTGATTTGAAATGAAACCGGTAATCAACGTTTTGAAGTAGCAGAAAACAACATATATATATATATATATATATATATTATATATATATATATATATATATATATATATATATATATATATATATATATATATATAATCGGGTGCCCAAATTTCCACTCTACAAAGAACGATAAACTGTTTTGAGTCCTATGGCGGTACCCAAAGTGCCCTTTTTTCCTGCTCGGGCCTCGCGATACTAAAGAGGTTTCACTTCTATTCCTCCGTCAACGCATTTCAGCTCTGGGAGCTCCGGAAAAGAACCTGTCAATGCTTGTTGGCAGCTCACACAACAGGTGCACTTATTCCGTTCCACTCGACTTTCTTCAGAAAAAGGCAAGCTAGTTTGGGTGCATGCGACTGCGCAGGCACAAGCCAGTAGCTCAGACCCGATCGGGCTCAGCAATGTCTGCTGGAATCCAACCAGAGCGGTGCTAGTGTGTGTACACAGGGAGACCACTCTTAGGAGGTCCCCGCGCGGGAACAAGCTGGCTGAGGAGGAAGGGAGAAGCCACTTTAGGATCCAGAGACTTCCCCCTCCTGAGGTAAGAATCCATTTTGTGCTGTAAAGTGGTATGAAATCCAGCATTTCTTCTTTGCTCTTAAAGATTATTCACAGCATATATTATACTACCACAAATTTTCTTTTAGCAGAACAGCATTCAAACAGATAAACACAGAACTTACTTTTTCAATAGAAAGCTCCCTGCAGTGAGATTCGAATAGGTGATAATATTATGTTGTGTTTACTTAATTGTAGCAAGAGAGGAATATAAACATTCCCTGGCAGTTGTGAAAATCCTAACATGACAAACACTGGTTTGCACGACAGCCAGGGGCCCCAGTCTCTCTCACTGGTCGGGGGCCCCTAAACCACCATGCGATACCTAGAGGGAATGGTGGGTGAGCCCTGGAACTCTCACTGAGGGGACAGTGTGGGAGATGCCTACACTCGGCGGTCCCTGTAAAAGATGTAGTCAACGATTACGTCCAACTGAAGCCTCCCACCTGAATGCTAATTTATGCAATTCCTGCTAGATTTGGTATGGCAGGCAAAGGGTAAACTCCTAACATGTCCAGATAAGACACAGCTCAGAAGAAGTCACTGGGCACATTACTATATATAAATATTGTAGGTCTGAATAAAATGCAATGGCAGCTTTCACAGCAAATAAACTGTACTTCGGAAACTTGTAATATCTAAATGAATAATAATACGTGTGCAGAAAAGCAAATACGATAACTGTTTGGGACATAAAAAGTAGGAAAACACATTCTTATTGAATATAATGTCAGAGTTTAAAGGGACTCCGAGCAGTGCGGAAACTATGGAAAGATGCATATCATTTTAAAGCTCTCTTTCTCCTCTTTCCAATGATATATAAACAGCCGCCCTACGCCTTTTAGTTTTTGCGATTTTCGTGATTGAAATTGCAGCGACCGCGATTTCAATCGCGAAAATAAAGAAAACTAAAAGGCGTAGAGCGACGATTTAGGGGTCGTCAGAAAGAGGAGAAAGAGAGCTTTAAAATGATATCCATCTTTCCATAGTTACATTGTATTACACAGGGCGACTTTTTCTCAGAGTCAGCAGCTCCATTCAGCAGAAAAAGTCACCCTGTGTAATACAATGTAACTATGGAAAGATGGATATCATTTTAAATCTCTCTTTCTCCTCTTTCTGACGACCCCTAAATCGTCACTCTACGCCTTTTAGTTTTCTTTATTTTCGCGATTGAAATCGCGGCCGCGGCAATTTCAATCGCGAAAATCGCAAAAACTAAAAGGCGTAGGGCGGCGGTTTATATATCATTGGAAAGAGGAGAAAGAGAGCTTTAAAATGATATGCATCTTTCCATAGTTTCCGCACTGCTCGGAGTCCCTTTAATATTGCTTTAAGAAAAGTCACAGGGTTACTTTAAAGGGTACCTGTAACCTTAAAAAAAGTTAGATACTTACCTCAGTAGGGAAAACCTCTGAATGGTCTAGAGCAGGCATGGGCAAACTTGGCCCTCCAGCTGTTAAGGAACTACAAGTCCCACAATGCATTGCAGGAGTCTAACAGCCACAGTCAGGACTCATAAAGGCATTGTGGGACTTCTAGTTCCGTAACAGCTGGAGGGCCGAGTTTGCCCATGCCTGGTCTAGAGGCTTCCCTGGCCTCCCTTTACTTCTCCTGTGCTGCACTGGGGCACTTTGAACAATCTTGGTCACTAAAGTTGAAGATTGCTTAAGGCCATGATCCCTTCCATGTACAAGCGTGACCACACTGCTTTTCTCCGTGCATGAGGAGGTGTGAACCCACTGGCGTGAATCCACCGGAGCCTGCGTAGTCTGACTGTGCTTGTACACAGAGGGGAGCGCAGCCACAAAGATGAAAGGGGTCCCGGCCAGCAGCTGAGGGGTCCCAGATGATTGGAGAAGCCTTTCTATCTGTTCATCTTCTGCCTGGTTGTCTTCACTTGCTGCACGTTGCTCTTTGCCTCGTTGAGTAAGCGCTTCATTAAATTTAGAGCGACAGGCAGAGTTGTCATCCCGTTAATAGTCACATCTCCATTATCGGTCGTCTGCCTGTGCGTGTGACGGAGGCTCCTGATCTGATGGGCGTGATTGATGGCGGTAACATGAGTTAATCATTCAGGACTGAACACTCTGGCCATAAATCAAGTCATCTCCAACGGTTGGGTAATTAAGTTGTGCTTGCGCAATCCAATGGGAAGATGACTAGGCGCTAATCTGTGTATCTTCTCCAGCAGACAGCCGTGTGTGTGTAGAGGACACGTGGCAGATCTATTATAAGCTCAGATGGAGAGACAGATGAGGAACGATGAGAAGAGCAGCTGAGGAAGAGTGAGCGGATGTCAGCCTTGATTGTAGCTTCCAAACAAAGAAAAATAGAGATTCAAAAATAAAATAAAAAATTCTGGGATCTTTGGTGACATCCAGTGTTGCTCCCCACGGCCTCACAGGTAACCCGTGATCACGAGCTGTTTTTCCTGATCACAAGATCGGATTCCGATGAATTCATGATCGCTTCTTGATCACGGATTCAGTTCCGAATGCACCCCTGATTGTGGTCCTAATCCGGCTCGTGATTACGGATTTAGCCATGATCACAGGCGTGATTATTACCTGAAAACCCGCCTACTTTAGCGGTTAATAGCAAAGCCCCCTTACTTACTAGAAACACTGTGGGAGGCCGCCGAGCTGGAGAGGGTAGCGGACAGGAAGGGGGTATTGGGCACAGCGGCGGGGAGGGGGGTCGGACCCCCCTCCCTCACCTGGTTCCCCCCGATCTGCACTCCCCCTCCAGCTTTTAAAGTTCAGCAGCAGCAGCTATTAATAAGAGGTAGCGGGCGGGAATGACTCACCTCTTCCGCGTTCCAGCGTGCGTTCCACTGTCGTCACTTCCTGCAATGCCGTCCACTTACAATACAGTGAGCAGCATTGCTGGAAGTGACGACAGTGGAACGCCCGCTGGAACGCGGAAGAGGTGAGCAGTGGCGTAGCAATAGGGGGTGCAGAGGTAGCTACCGCAGCGGGCCCTTGGGCTAGAGGGGCCCTCAAACACAGTATTAGCTCTTTATTGGTCCTGTGTTGATAATATTCACTTCTATAGTTGATTTGAATAGTGGTAATCATTAACACACAGTTCCCCATCCCCTTCTTGCACCTCTGACACTGTAGTTGCCATCGGCAGGTTGTGGTGTGCCGTATCAGTTGTTATGTATGAAGTGCTTGGGGAGGTCCCAATGCAGTGGTGGACATACGGCCGTGCAGCCGCACGAGGGCCCCTGAAGTTCCGTTTTCTTCAGGGGCCCATTAAGTATTTTTTTTTTAATATATATATTTTTTATTATATTTTTCCCCGGGGGGCCCCGACTCCTATCCTCCCTCCCTCACCTCGGGGGCCCCCCTCCCGGTATGCGCGGCGGGAGAGCGGCGCTAGAGGGCTCCGCCGCTTGGTCTCCAATATGTCTCCAACTTGGAGACATATTGGAGACCAAGTGGCGGAGCCCTCTAGCGTCTGCCTGGAGAGCTGAAGACTTCCTGTATTTGCCGCTCGCTCTCCCGCCGCGCATATATAGGGAGGGGGGCCCTCCGAGGTGAGGAAGGAAGGGATGGAGGGAGGATGGGAGTCGGGCCCCCGACCCGGATAGCTACTAAAAGGGCTACCTGCCTACCCACCCGGCTACCTAACCACCTACCCACCCGGCTACCTACCCACCCACCAGGCTTCCTACCTACCTACCCACCCGACTACCTAACCACCCACCGGGCTTCCTACCTACCTACCCACCCACCCGGCTACCTACCCACCCACCAGGCTTCCTACCTACCCACCCGGCTACCTACCCACCCACCAGGCTTCCTACCTACCCACCCACCAGGCTTCCTACCTAACCACCCACCCGACTACCTAACCACCCACCCGACTACCTAACCACCCACCCGGCTACCTACCCACCCACCAGGCTACCTACCCACCCGGCTACCTAACCACCTACCCACCCGGCTACCTACCCACCCACCAGGCTACCTACCCACCGGCTACCTACCTACCCACCCGGCTACCTACCTACCTACCCACTCGGCTACCTAATTACCTACCCACTCGGCTACCTAACCACCTACCCACCCGACTACCTAACCACCCACCAGGCTTCCTACCTACCTACCCACCCGGCTACCTAACCACCTACCCACCCGGCTACCTACCCACCCACCAGGCTTTCTACCTACCTACCCGACTACCTAACCACCCACCAGGCTTCCTACCTACCTACCCACCCGGCTACCTACCCACCCACCAGGCTTCCTACCTACCTACCCACCCGGCTACCTACCTAACCACCCACCCGGCTACCTACCTACCCACCCGGCTACCTACCTAACCACCCACCCAGCTACCTACCGGGCTAGTTACCAACCCACCCACCCGGCTAACTACCTATCCACCCACCCACCCGGCTACCTACCTACCCACCCACCAGGCTACCTACCTAACCACCCACCCGGCTACCTACCGGGCTAGTTACCAACCCACCCACCAGGCTACCCACCCACTAGGCTACCCACCCACCCACCAGGCTACCTACCTACCCACCCACCAGGCTACCTACCTACCTACCGGGCTAGTTACCAACCCACCCACCAGGCTACCTACCCACCAGGCTACCTCCCCACCCACCCACCAGGCTACCAACCCACTCACCCACCCACCAGGCTACCTATCCACCCAACCACCCATGGGAGCTGCGCGCCGGATGGAGGCTGGGACAGGAGGTCTGCTGCTGCAGGTGAGTAAATGTTTTTGTTTTTTTATTTATATTAGCAGGTGTATGTTCTGGGCAGGTCTGCCACATGATTGCATGTATTTTCTGCGCAAATCTGCCGACATGATTGCATGTATTTTCTGGGCATATCTGCCGACATGATTGCACGTATTTTCTGGGCATATCTGCCGACTTGATTGCAGGTATTTTCTGGGCATATCTGCCGACTTGATTGCACGTATTTTCTGGGCATATCTGCCGAAATGATTGCACATATTTTTTGGGCATATCTGCCAAAATGATTGCACGTATTTTCAAGGCATATCTGCCGACATGATTGCACGTATTTTCTGGGCATATCTGCCGACTTGATTGCACGTATTTTCCGGGCATATCTGCCGACTTGCTTGCACGTATTTTCTGGGCATATCTGCTGACATGATGTGTATTTTATTGAGAAAACCTGCACAATTATGTGAATTTTCTGGGGAAAGGGTCACCAAAACTTGGGCCCACTGTCTTTGCGTTGCACTTTTCAAGGGAACCTGAGGTGAGAATAATCTTGAGGCTGCCATATTTCCCTCCTTTTAAGCAATACCAGTTGCCTGGCTGCCGTGCTGGTCCTCTCCCTCTTATTCTTTCAACCATAGACCCTGAACAAGCATGCAGCAGGTCAGGGGTTTCTGACAATATTGTCAGAACTGAGAAGATTAGCTGCATGCTTGTTGCTGGTGTAATTCAGTTTACTAGCCAACCCGCGTCGTAGCATACGCCGCATCTATCTATCTAATAGAGTACGTGCCTCAACCTTGAAGCAAGAAGAAGTAGGCTTTCCATGAGAAAATGTATGCGTGCTCAAACACCAAGTTTAACCCTAGCAAGTCTGGCTTTGCAAATCCGGCCTAATTGGCTATTCATGAGGCAATGCTCATGCAAATATGCATTTGCTTTCGCATGCCAAACTATGCAGGGTCCAAAAACCAATACCGCAAAGCGATCGCCCTGCGGGTATTAGTTCATGCTACATTAGCACTATCCAGGAGCGCCACGGGGAGGATTCCGAATGCCCCCATACAACCGGGGGACTGCGGGGTCCCAGGCTCTCTTACTGCCTGGGAACCACAGCGGCACCCCGGAGGGGGAGGCTGGGTGGCGCAGCTGCCCCCCCCCCCAAGTGTGGTCAGCGCCGGGGAGAGCCATCCGCACCCACCTCCCAATATTAAAAACAGGCACTTACCTTAACGTCCATTGCGTTCTGCAACATGCACATTAACTTGGGGGCACCACATGAGAAAGGAGTGAAGCATGGGTCACCCCGAGCTTTAGAGCTCAGGGCTGGCTCACATACAACACTCCGGGGTGGGGGGAGGACAGGCGCAGACAACTCACTCCAGGGCTCACACCACCAGAGCAAGCCATCCACCACCTGCCTCCAAAGGATACAACTGCAAAAAATGCTTTCCATGAGAAAAATTTTGCGTGCTCAAACACCAAGTTTAACCCTAGCAAGTCTGGCTTTCCAAATCTGGCCTAATTGGCTATTCATGAGGCAATGCTCATGCAAATATGCATTTGCTTTCGCATGCCAAACTATGCAGGGTCAAAAAACCAATACTGCAAAGTGCTCTCTCGCTGCCTGGGAACCACAGCGGCACCCCGGAGTGGGAGGCTGGGTGGCGCAGACGCCCCCCCCCCCCCCCCCCACAAGCGTGGCCAGCGCTGGGGAGAGCCGTCCGCAACCACCTCCTAATATTAAAAACAGCCACTTACCTTAACGTCCATTGGGTTCTGCTACATGCGCATTAATTTTCTCATGGAAAGCATTTTGTGCAGTTTGTATCCTTTGGAGGCAGGTGGTGGATGGCTTGCTCCGGTGGTGTGAGCCCTGGAGTGAGTGCGCCTGTCCTCCCCCCCCCCCCCCCTCTGGAGTGCTGTATGTGAGCCAGCCCTGAGCTCTAAAGCTCGGGGTGACCCATGCATCTCTCCTTTCTCATGTGGTGCCCCCAAATTAATGCGCATGTAGCAGAACGCAATGGACGTTAAGGTAAGTGCCTGTTTTTAATATTGGGAGGTGGGTGCAGACGGCTCTCCCCGGCGCTGGCCACACTTGGGTGGGGGGGGGGGGGGGTCGTCCACGCCACTCAGCCTCCCCCTCCGGGGTGCCGCTGTGGTTTCCAGGCAGTGAGAGAGCCTGGGACCCTGCGGTTCCCCCAGTTGTATAAAAAGGGGGCATTGGGAATCCTCCCCGTGGTGCTCCTGGAGGCCTGGAGCACACCAAAAACTGCTAGCAGATCCGCAAAATGCTAGCAGATTTTGAAACGTTTTTTCTTATTTTTCTGTAGCATTTCACCTAGCATTTTGCGGTTTTGTAAAGCGTTTTTGGTGTAGTAGATTTCATATAGTGTTACAGTAAATCTGTTACTGAACAGCTTCTGTAACAAAAACGCCTGCAAAACCGCTCTGAACTGCCGTTTTTCAGAGCGGTTTGCGTTTTTCCTATACTTTACATTGGTGGCAGAAACGCCTCCGCAATCCAAAAAATGCCTCACCTCGGGAGTATGCGTTTCAGCAAAACGCCTCCCGCTCTGGTGTGCACCAGCCCATTGAAATACATTACCCAAGCGTATCCGCAGCCGCAAGTGGATCGCAAAACGCTGCCGAACCGCTCTGGTGTGCACTAAGCTGGATAGTGCTAATGTAGCATGTAGCAGGGTGACTGCTTTGTGGTATTGGTTTGTGCATGCATTTGCCATAGCTTTGCCTCATGAATAGCCAATTAGGCCAGATTTGCAATGTCAGACTTGCTAGGGTAAGGCCTCTTTTCCATGGACTGTGAATAGGCAGTGAAATGGCTCTCAAACTCTCACAACTGCTCACTGCTGCCTGGTAACTGCTCACTGCTGCCTGGTAACTGCTTGCTGCTGCCTGGTAACTGCTTGCTGCTGCCTGGTAACTGCTTGCTGCTGCCTGGTAACTGCTTGCTGCTGCCTGGTAACTGCTTGCTGCTGCCTGGTAACTGCTTGCTGCTGCCTGGTAACTGCTTGCTGCTGCCTGGTATCTGCTCACTGCTGCCTGGTAACTGCTTGTTGCTGCCTGGTAACTGCTTGTTGCTGCCTGGTATCTGCTCACTGCTGCCTGGTAACTGCTTGCTGCTGCCTGGTAACTGCTTGTTGCTGCCTGGTGTCTGCTCACTGCTGCCTGGTAACTGCTTACTGCTGCCTGGTAACTGCTTGTTGCTGCCTGGTATCTGCTCACTGCTGCCTGATAACTGCTTGCTGCTGCCTGGTAACTGCTTGTTGCTGCCTGGTAACTGCTTGTTGCTGCCTGGTATCTGCTCACTGCTGCCTGATAACTGCTTGCTGCTGCCTGGTAACTGCTTGTTGCTGCCTGGTATCTGCTCACTGCTGCCTGGTAACTGCTTGCTGAGCACACAGCTCAACAGTCCGTGGAAAAGAGGCCTTAAACTTGGTGTTTGATCACGCATAAATTTACTCATGCAAAGTACTTCTTCTTCTTGTTTGAAGGTTGAGGCACTTAGTCTATTATATATATAGATTACTGCAGCCAAATAGATCAGCAGGGCCGCCAGGCAACTAGTATTGTTTAAAAGGAAATAAACCCTCACCCCGGGTTCGCTTTAAGTTACAGTTAGCTCCGCCCTCATCCGGTCATTGCCACGCTTCGCGCGCCGCAGGTTGTAGCCACGCCCATATTTTGCCAGGTCGTAGGGGGCCCACAATTACAATTTGCACAGGGGCCCACTGCTGGCTGTGTCCGCCACTGCCCCAAAGCTAAACTTGCACCAGGGCCCACAGCTTCTTAGCTACGCTACTGGAGGTGAGTCATCCCCGCCCACTGCCTCTTATTAATAGCTGGTGCTGGAGGGGGAGTGCAGATCGGGGGACCCAGGTGAGGGAGGGGGGTCCAACCCCCCTCCCTGCCACTGTGCCCAATACCCCCTTCCTGCCCGCTACCCCCTCCAGCTCGGCGCAACACCCCCCCCCCACACACACACACGGCTGAGGGGGGGGGGGGGGGCGGCGAATTCTCACAAGTTTGCCTCAGGCGGCAAAAAGTCTAAGTGCGTTAAATGACAGTGAATGTATTTACCGCATTTACATGTGTACTTTTTTCCTTCGAAACTTTCTTTGAAGCTTTAAAATCGATTTTTTCAAAAACTATAAGGTCTTTTTAGAATTTTTTTTCCTTCTTGTTCCCACTGTTCTTCTTCTTAACATATCTGGCAAATTTGGTGTTTCTAGCATGTAAGGGGGCTTAAGGTGGCCATACACTGGCCCGATTCGTGGCTGTTTCGACAGCAGATTCGATCCTGGGATCGAATCTGCTGCCAATCATTCGCGGTAAACACACCCGCCGATCCGATTTCCTCCCGAAATCGCATTGGTCCGTCGATCGCGCCGTGCGGGAAATTACCCTCGATCGCCCGCGGGTAGGGTGCGCGTCGCTAGCGGTGGCCGATCCGATCAGGTATACATTACCTGACGCTGGCTCCCGGGCATCTTCTCCGCATTGCACGGCTCTGTTCTGGCTCCATCCCGGTGCTTCCTGTGTCACTCCAGTGACCAGGAAGTTCAAATAGAGGGCGCTCTATTTGAACTTCCTGGTCACGGAGTAACACAGGAAGCGCCGGGATGGAGCCGGAACAGAGCCGTGCAATGCGGAGAAGATGCCCGGGAGCCAGCGTCAGGTAATGTATACGGGTGGGGGGGGGGGGGGGGGGACAGGCGGCAGGAGCAGCTCAGCAGATAGTGAATCGGTTTCAGGCTGAAATCGATTCACAATCTGTTTGCAGTAAAGGCAGCCATACGATCCCTCTCTGATCAGATTCGATCAGATAGGAATCTGTCAGCTGGTCGATCTAATGGCAAATCGACCAGTGTATGGCTACCTTAAGCTATTAAACGCTAAAGTCGGTGGGTTTTGGTGGTTTTTAATCACAAATGCTTTAAATTTTTCATTTGAAACTTTAAAATATTTTTTTTTTTTTAAGTTGTAGCCACTGATCACCTTTATAATCCATGCATAATTTGGTGATTGTAGCATGTATGGGGGCTTTGCTATTAATGTTAAAGTCAAATCCGTGATCACATGTAATCACGGCTAAAATTTGAGTCGAATTCGGAGCTCTGATTCAAATCCAGATTTCGATTATGCCGTGGCCGAATTTACTCAAATTTGTGATCGGGGACTTCCGAGCACCATTGGTGACATCTCCGTGAATTTACAGCCAGCACTCTGGGAGAATCAGCATTGAAGTGAGAGGGATATGGACACTGTCATATTTGTTAAACAATACCAGTTGCTTGGCAGTCCTGCTGATATATTTGGCTGCAGTAGTGTCTGCATCCCACCAGAAACAAGCACGCGCTTTGAGTCCTATGGGAGAAAAGCGCTTTACAAATGTTATTGTATTGTATAGCTAATCTTGTCAGATTTTTGTCAGAAATATCTGATCTGCTGCATGCTTGTTCAGGGTCTATGGCTACATGTTAATGATGATTGAAAAAATATGTTACTTACGATTTTATAAAATTTCACGTAATTTTTGTGATTACTATCTTCATGGAAAATCGTAATCACAAAAAATGACGCGAAATTTCACATTATTACGCCCGTACACCATTTTTTTGTAATTATCGATCATTTTTTGTTTTGTGATGACATTTTCGTAATAATTTTTTTGTAATTATGAGTACCTTTCGAGACGAATTTTTGTGTAGAACACGAAATTACAAATTTGTGTTACCTGTGTTATGAAATTACGAGTAATATGAAATTAAACACAAAATCACGATTTGTCATAAAATTATGACACAAAATTACAAATTACAAATTTTCTGATAATTATAATTTATAATTTTGTGCTGTAATTGCAAATCGGGTATCGTAATTACAAAAAAAAACAAAAGTTCAGCTCATCACTATTCGCTACTAAAGGTATTAGAGATAGAGGATCAGCAGGTAATATGCATTGTGTAAAAAAAACTTAAAAGAACTATGGCAGCCACTATAGCCCTCTCATGTTAGGTTCCCTTTAAAAAAATTCTCAACATTCAGTGCTCCTACGTGACATAGATCATGAAATGTATTAGAAGGAACCTTGCGGTGGGAGGAAAGTGAGAGTGGCCATCTTTATTCCATTCTATGAACTTTTTGTGGCCTGGCTGCAGGGCAAGGCAGAGGTGATCGAGGCTCCAAACTCAGGATTCAGTGAGGATGGGCTACATAACTCTCCCAGCTATCATGCCCACAGTGTGTCAGTATTTCACACATTATTCTTTCACCCTTATAGAGAATCTGTACTCTAAAATGCTTACAATAAAAAGCATACTATTCTATTCATTATGTTCTCCTGGGCCCCTCTTTGCTGTTTCTGCCACTCCCTGCTGCAATCCTGGCTTGTAATTGCCAGTTTTAGACAGCGTTTACAAACAAAAGACATGGCTGCTAACCAGCATGTGATAGGCTGAGAGAAGCTCAGTCTGTGACTCATACAGAGCCTGGAGGGGGCGTGGAGAGGGTGTGTATAACTTCTACCTATCACAGCAGAGCAGCACATTCCTGCCTGAGCCGACAAAACTGACAAAGGAAAGACGATTAGATTATATAACAGAGATAATACAGCCACTGTGCAACTAGGAAAGGCTGTAGTAAGACAGACCACATTAGAACAGGTATAGGAACTTAAAGAGAACCCGAGGTGGGTTTAAAGAATGTTATCTGCATACAGAGGCTGGATCTGCCTATACAGCCCAGCCTCTGTTGCTATCCCAAACCCCCCTAAGGTCCCCCTGCACTCTGCAATCCCTCATAAATCACAGCCGTGCTGTGAGGCTGTGTTTACATCTGTAGTGTCAGTCTCAGCTGCTCCCCCGCCTCCTGCATAGCTCCGGTCCCTGCCCCCGTCCCTTCCCTCCAATCAGCAGGGAGGGAAGGGATGCAGGCGGGGACTGGAGTTCTGCAGGAGGCGGGGAGAGCAGCAGACTGACACTATAGAGATAAACACAGCCAGCTCTGACAAGCTGTTTGTCAGCAGCACGGCTGTGATTTATGAGGGATTGCAGAGTGCAGGGGGACCTTAGGGAGGTTTGGGATAGCAACAGAGGCTGGGCTGTATAGGCAGATCCAGCCTCTGTATGCAGATAATATTCTTCAAACCCACCTCGGGTTCTCTTTAAAGGATAGAAGAAATAAGGCTGAACATTTTGTTACAGAGTCTCTTTAAAGAACAAGTGACACCCATGCCAACCCAGAAATTAAAAAAAAAACACATATATAAGTAGATAAATACTAGTTCTACGTACCTAACAGATGTATTTCACTGTCCACATTATGATTCCTGAGAATTTTATAAAGGAAAAGCAGAGAATCCTATTCTAGGCAGTTTCCATCTTGGTTACCTTTGAATGAAGCTAATCCTGACATAATTTCCTCCCCTGCTCTTTTTTTTCTCCTCTTGCTAATTGTGTATTCGTTACCCGCCCTCCTCCCAGAGTCTTTAGACACTCCCACTGAGGTCTATACTAGGAAGTGCACTGTCTTATGTCATTAGAAGGAGGGGAAATAAAGGGAAGAGGAGAAACATATTGTAGATAAAAAGACCCCCAACATGCAACTGTTTGGTAATGGCAATTAAAGGGCCAGTGCTCCTAAGGTATATGATAACTCCAAACCATAACAGCAGAAAAAGTTTTGCAAGTTTTGAATGCAGGATTAGCACCTTTATCACTTAATACACTCAGACCAATTGCTGTTTAAATTTGATTTTTTTATGGTGACAATCCCGTTTTAAGGTAGCTAACGATACAATTTGCCGAATGATTGTTTACGAACAATTATTCGCATGAACGATCGAAAATGGTCATTTGGGACCACTAATGGACAAATAGCTTGTAACCAATCCAATCAGATTAATAAAATTGGTCCAATTTTTGGATCGATTTCATTAACCTGAACGGATTAGTTAAGATTTTTTTGTCTATTAGTGGTACCAAACGATAATTTCCGATCGTTCATGAGAAGAATCATTTATAAACGATTGCACGGCAAATTGGATCGTTAGATGTCACTTTTTGGGCCTTGAGCCAGGGTAAACACACTCTCTTAGGGCCCATTCACACTTGAAAGCGCAAAACGCCGGCAATTACCACCGGCGTTTTGCGTGAGTGATGTTTCAGCGGAAAAATCACTGAACACTGCGGCGATTTTTACGCAATTGCATTTAGCACTTCTATAGCACTGAAATGCGATCACCGGGAAATCACCTGAAAATGGTGCGTTTCACGGTTTTGGGCAATTTTCGGCGATTAGCGCAAATCGCCCAACTAAGAACGGCCCATAGGGTTTTATTACACTACCACTTTTAAAAAGCGCTAGCGCTTGAGCGTTTTGCCGAAATCGCAGCAAAATGCTCTAGTGTGAATGGGCCCTGAGTGACAGAAACAAACAGACCACATTGCCGCCTCCCACAATGACGTTTTTAGCTGACCCCATGTGACTCCATGCTACTGTGCAGGCGCAAGGCGTCCAGCGCTGTATCAGTGGTCTCGAGGAGGACGTGGGAAGCCAGTGGAGGACACAAAAGACTTCCCTCTACTGTGGTAAGTGTCGGACTTCTGCTTTTTATTAAAATGACAGGTTTACTTTAACTACACATTTTAAACGAATTTTCTAACTAAGATAGAAGAAATAAGGCTCTTCCCCCGCCATAGCCCCCGAGCGACCGTCACGTGTTAACCGTACTGTGACCTTGTCGTGCTGGTAGGAAGCGATAATGTCAGACACGCGGCTGCAAACTGGGTCTATCGGATTCGAGGTAATCAATAAAGTTTTATCAACATGTCAATGCGAGAGTCTGTCTGCTGTGCAGAGACATGTGACCGTCAGCGTTCCCCAATGAAGTCACGATTCGCCCTCCTCCTGGCAGAGTGATCGGAAGGATTCATTTATTATACTGTCTGCTAGCAGCGGTGCCAAGGTCCCAGCATTAGAGGATTGCGGAGAAGAAGCCTGGAGGCAGAAGCTAATACGATTCACCAGGTTAATCCTCCTGCAGTTTAGTCACATGACTGCATAACACAGAACTAGGTGTTTTATAAAGAAACTCCACATCTGGTGAAGGGAACAAAAAGCAACCCTTCCAATCAGTGGCGTAACTAAGGAGCTTGGGGCCTCAGTGCGAGTTTTACATGGGGCCCCAGCACTCTATTGATATGTTGCCCCAAAACCTACCAAGGACAGCTGCCAGAGAGGAGAGATAGCCCAAACAGTTCGGCGATGGACAGTTCCCAGGGAATTTCTGCTGTTCGCGTTCTTGGCCAACTACGAACATATGGCATGTTCGACCCCCCCCCAGGGCCGGCACTACCATTAAGGCAATGGGGGCAATTGCACCCAGGCCCTAGAGTCCGTAGGGGCCCCCAAAGATCTTCTATTAAAAATGTGATTTTGCTGGCCGCAGAGTCCTGCATCGTGTGTGGTGTAGATGAAGGAGGTGAAGGCAGCAATGGCAGGCAGAGAAAGGTTTGGCAGGCAGAGAAAGGTTTCAGGCCCTAGTGTCCCCCCCCCAAGTGCCTTCCCCCATATGCTGAATGGTGTGCAGCGCAGCATGCCAGTCAGCATCGTTGCCGGGAAGTTCAGAAAGTCTTCTTCACTACACACAGTCACAGCATTTCCTCTCTGCTGGCCTCTGGTGGCACCTCTCAATACTGCACCACTGGAGGCGTCAGAGAGGAGACGCTGTAACTGTGTGAAGTGGAGAAGAAGACTTTCTGAACTTCCTGGGCTGGCGACACTGACTGGTGAGTTGTACCCTAAGCCCTACTGTGCACCGGTCTGCATATGGGGAGGGGAGAGAGCCAAACTAAGCCTGGTGGGGGGCACATCTTGCTATCTGTACTGGGGGGAGGCTACCTAATCCTGAGGGGCACATCTAGCTATCTATACTATAGGGGGGGGGGGGGGGGCAATATCCCATCAGTGGGTGGTCAGAGGGCCCCAAGTTACTTTTGCCCCGGGGCCCCATTGGGGCTAGAACCGGCCCTGCCCCCGCCCCATACATCATCATAGAGCCAAGCTTTGACCCCTTACCTCACAGTCAGCAGACACATGGTAGCCAATCAGCTAGCACCCTCTCCTGGACCCCCTATTAAAATGCAGTTGCGGTGGCCATATTGGATTATTTCTCTGCTGGCTGCTGACTGTTAGTGAGAGCAGGGTTAGACTTGCTGCAGATAGGTAGGGAAAGCATTAGCTAGGCCTGTGTTCTTGTTCCTCACTTGCTGTGAGCGCTCCCCAAACAGCCCTTGAGTACATCATCAGTCTCCTGTGTTTTTTTGTGTGTGTGACACTCCACAGCCCACTGACACCCAGAGCTGTGCACAGTACTACTGCTATTGTTGCTACATTAAATTGCAGGCACATTACCTCTCTCTCCAGTGCATTATTTGTAGGAATGTAATGTGATTTCTGACCTTTAGGCTGCTTTCACAGTGGGACGTTACAGGCGCACGTTAGAGTACCCTGTAACGCAGCCCACCGCACAGTAATGAAAAATCAATGGGCTGTTCACAGTGCCCACGTTGCGTTACAGTGTAACGCTGCGTCACAAGGCAATGTACTGCATGCAGTACTTTATACGCGGCAGAGCCGTGTTAGACTGCTTGCACATGCTCAGTAATGTTGTGGAGGAGTGGAGAGCGGCCAGGCACATGGCTAATTAATATGCACTGCACGTTATGACGTGCAGTGTTTACTTCCTGGAGCGGCCACTCTGTGCGGCGATTGGCCGGCGGGACCACGTGATGCCGCATGCGTCCAAGAGTACGCATCACGGCATCACGGACGCCAGAGTGAGCTGCACAACGCGGCTCACTCTGACGTCCAGATCCAGCACCACCAGGCGTTGCTTTAGGGGGACGTTATGCGACCTTAACGCCCCCTCTAACGCAACGTCCTGGTGTGAAATTAGCCTAAGGGATTAAAACCTGACTTTGTGTCAATGCCGTCATTCTTGGCGAGACTTTTGGCGAGACTTAAAATTCTCCTGCCCATTGAATACTATGGCGGTTCGCCTGTTCACGAACATTTCGGAAATTCATGTTCGCTGTTCGCAAACAGAAAATTTGATGTTTGCAACATCTCTAGAGAGGTGCATTTAGAGTAAGGAAACAGTTTAAAGATTACCACTATGCAATGCAAATGTAGAGATGTTTATTAGCGATGAGCACAAATTGCGCATATATGTAATATCGCATTGTAATTCGCAATTACAATGTGAAATCAAAATGTGACATTTCATGAAAAATCGTAATTAATTTAGTCTTTAACCACTTGCCGACCGCGCACTCATAACGCGCGTCGGCAAAGTGGCAGCTGCAGGACCAGCGACGCAGTATTGCGTCGCCAGCTGCAGGCTGATTAATCAGGAAGCAGCCGCTCGTGCGAGCGGCTGCTTCCTGTCAATTCACGGCGGGGGGCTCCGTGAATAGCCTGCGGGCCGCCGATGGCGGCTCGCAGGCTAAATGTAAACACAAGCGGAAATAATCCGCTTTGTTTACATTTGTACGGCGCTGCTGCGCAGCAGCGCCGTAAGGCAGATCGGCGATCCCCGGCCAATCAGCGGCCGGGGATCGCCGCCATGTGACAGATAGCGTCCTGTGACGGATAGCGTCCTGTGCAGCCCGGATCTCCAGGGGGGGGCCAGGTAGGAGAGGGAGGGGGAGGATTTCGCCGCGGAGGGGGGCTTTGAGGTGCCCCCCCCCCCCGCAACACCCGCAGGCAGGAGCGATCAGACCCCCCCAGCACATCATCCCCCTAGTGGGGAAAAAAGGGGGGCGATCTGGTCGCTCTGCCTGCACGCTGATCTGTGCTGGGGGCTGCAGAGCCCACCCAGCACAGATCAGCTACAACAGCGCTGGTCGTTAAGGGGGGGTAAAGGGTGGGTCCTCAAGTGGTTAATTGTAATCATTTGCAAATTTTTTTGTCATTTTAGTGTTATTTTGGCATATTGGTATGCCAATTTCTGGCACAGGGTTGCCGGGCTGCACGGTAGCATATAAATAATAGCATATGGCGAACTGTCTGTGACGTAAGACACCCTGTAACATCTGATGAATGAGGTACAAATATATCAGAACACAGAAGGGTTCTAATGACTTTCACACACATTTAAAGCGGACCCAAACCAAACATTTTTTTAATTAACAATATTTAGTTGCAGCACTCTGACACATACAAAGATAAATAAACACTCCTTCAAGCCTATGAGCATTTCACTGCATGCTTTTCACCCTTCTCTTTTCATAACTAGGGTTATACAGGTGGCAGCCATTAGCAATTCCTCCTTTGCCTACACCATCTACTCCACCAGCCTGCCGGATTTGGTCCCGGCAATTTGAAAGGAAGGGGAGGGGTTCCTTCAATAAATGTAAAATATTTTATATTTGTCATCCTGCAGCTGAAAAAAGCTGCTAATTATTATTATAATTTAGAAAATAGATTTTATTTCTGAAATCTTGTATTTTTTATTTGGGTCCACTTTAAATCTAGGGGCATAACTATAGGGGAGCAGCCCCTGTGATGGTAAGAGGCCCAGAGCTGTGGGGGGCTCCAACTACAAACCTTTCCTTCCTCTGATACAGGGGACTATGCTTCACGTCACGGCTCATATGCAATTAACTTTTTCTCCTGAGTTTTCTCATAGGAGATAATTTTTTATCTTCTATTTAAAATAACTTTTCAGCACTTTGCAACTGAAAAAGTACCAAAAAGTAGTTGAAAAGGTACTATCACAATTATTCTGAGTATTTTCTTGCGTGCTGGCAGTTTAAAGGGTACCCCATGTGGCATGATGAGATAGACATGTGTATGTACAGTGCCTAGCACACAAATAACTAGGCTGTGTTCTTTTTTTTCTTTCTCTGCCTGAAAGAGTTAAACATCAGGTATGTAAGTGGCAGTTCCTGTCTTAGTCAGGACTGGGCGTGACCCTCACTGATAAAAAATTACAATGATAAAACACTTTCCTAGCAGAAAATGGCTTCTGAATGCAGGGTAGAGATAAAAAGGGTCAATAGTTCATAGATTTTAGCTCTAGAATACTTCAATGAATGTGTCATTGAGCAAAAACAACAAAACAGTAAAAACTTAAAAAGTACATTTAAATATAAAATAGAACTGTGGAATATCTTAAAAAGTCATTTTTAGGAGACTTAGGATTGATACAATTGTTTATTTCATTCGTTTATTTTCACCTCGGGTGTCTTTTAAAGGGCATTTTATTTTATTGACAAGTTGTGAAAATATCACCTAGCAGAAAAGTCAGGAGTAAAAGTGACTTGCATATGGGCCCAGGTGTTTTTGTGGCTACACTTGTTATAAGTGTGAAGACCATGATGGCCACACCTGTTGTATGACCCTTGTGAGATGGGCCCCCACCAAGGGGAGGCAAGGGAAGGGAGTGTGGAGATTAGGGGGGAGCCTTACAAGTTTGAGTGGGGGGACCAGGAATTGAAGTTACTCCCCTGTTTGAATCTCCAATCCCCACCTGCCGCTATTCTCCAGAAAAAAGGCGGATCGTGGGCCGCTCTTCATAAGAGAGGGAATTGGGCGCGGCTTACATCATAACGGCCGGGGTTACTGCAGAACAGAGTATTACAAACGTCACATTCATCTTCTAATTGTCCTTGTTAACAATGCCTTGCTGGCTTTTATATGTGATTCTGTAACATGATTATAAAAAGCTGCTAATAGGGACAGACGAGCTTTCATCTCTCTGTGTTATTCTGAGGTCGCATTGTTCCGTTTTTTCTGCATATTGTCACCGGAAAATAATTACTTTAATTAAAGCAAACCTGTGCGGGCTCCATTAAAGGAAGGCATTGTCACTTGTGGGCATACAATCTTAAAAGGAAGCTAAACTTTAATTGAAAAATTAACATAATGTATATCTGTGGCATGCCAGCGGTTTTTTTTTTTTTGGTTTTTTTTTGTCATTTAACTTTATTAGAAACATTTACATTTCTGCTTTTGTCTACTGGCAGGTATGAGTATTCAGATATGGCAGATAATTCAAGATAAGCCAAGATAGCTATGTACTTTTTGTTGATTAGTATACTCCTAATCTCTGTGTGCACAGT
Organism: Hyperolius riggenbachi; assembly: GCF_040937935.1. Classification (NCBI taxonomy): domain Eukaryota; kingdom Metazoa; phylum Chordata; class Amphibia; order Anura; family Hyperoliidae; genus Hyperolius; species Hyperolius riggenbachi. The sequence continues at coordinate 304,850,985 of NC_090652.1, forward strand.
CTGTGCAGCTCCTCTGTAGAGATACAATGTCACCACTGTCTGTTCAGGTGCTCAATCAGATCAACTACTACATGCGGCAGTTGTTTGGTATGACAAGAAAAAAAATAAATACATATATACACACACACACACACATATATATACACACACATGTATATACACTGTAGGGGCCATCGGGGCTGGGTAATAGATGGGAGGTATATTTCCCCGGTATTTGGACTATGGTCACTTTAAAACCCTGTGTGGTCCTAGGAAGGGAGTCCGGATTTTAGCAGCAAGCAGTTGCTGCTTGGTTTTTTTTCTTCTCAGGGCCGGACTCCTGGGATGGGAGGGAAGGAAGGGCGGGCCTTCCCATCCCACCTAGGTACACACCTGGTTGTCAGTGAGGCTGAGAGTCTCACTAATTATGGTATTGATGAGATGCAAATTTATGCTTAAGAAGCAGCCTCAGAGGCAGTCTGAGGAGAGGTGTTGAAGGAGTAGCATGTATGCTATGGAAGCTCCTGACAAGGAATATTGGAGTATGTGATGGAAGCCAAACCATACCCTGTCTGTTGTTTGTATGGTGTTGGCCTGATGAAAACTGAACTTTGTTTGATCCTGCTGGACTGTATATTACCAAGCTGAAGTAAGCTGAACTGTTATTTTCCAATTATTACTGCTGCACTGAAGCTGTTTTCTTCTACTGCACAATAAACGGACTTTGATTTATACATCTGTGTACTGCGTGCTGGCTGCGACCCCCTCTAAACTTCACAACTGGTGGAGGATGCGAGCATCCAGCCAGATCGCAGATGTATGACCTTATCCAACTGGCGACAAAGTGGCTGCAACCAGAGGTACTTACCGGGCCTGAGATGGTGAAGCGATTCGTGCTGGATCGTTTTCTGCGTGCCTTGCCAGTGGGACTACAGCGATGGGTCAGTCATGCAGACCCCAAAAAAGCGGAGCAGCTGGTGGAGTTGGTGGAGAGATATACCGTAGTGGAAGATCTACTCTCTCCAAAGGGCCAGGCGGGCCCCATCTTACCCCGTGTTGCAAAGTTCCCTGACTCTGGAAAGGGTGCTTCACGGAACCCCGCAACCAGCATCACCAGAAATAGGGAAGTGTTCCCAAAAGCTGCTCAGGGGTTGCCACCTGCTATGGCTACACCCCGGAAGGGAGGTGTGATCCAGTGTTGGAGATGTTCTGCTTGGGGCCATACCAGAGCCCAGTGTCCACTGCAGGAGGAACCCATGTAGTGTGACGTACTACGGAGGGTGTCCTTTTTTGCCCAGGAGGTATGCCTGGCAGAGTGCCAGGAGAGTTTTGTGTGTCCCGTCAGTGTGAACCAGGTACCTGCCAAAGCCTTGCTGGACTCAGGCAGTATGGTAACCATGGTGCATGCTGATCTGATTGGAACTATTGACACTGTGCTAAAGCCGCTTAAGGTGGTGTGTATTCACGGAGACACAAAGACTTATCCTGTGGTGCCAGTGTCGATTTCAACGGACTGTGGGACAATTACTCACGACGTCGGAGTGGTAAGAAACCTAATGTGCCAAGTTATATTGGGTCGAGACTTTCCACTATTTTGGGTACTGTGGGAGAATGTCAAGGGGAAGTTGTTTAAGGACTCTGATAATAACTTAGCCCCTCCTCCCCCTACCCGAGAACTTGATGTACCAAGTCTAGATACAAATGTTGCAGAAAATGTATTGCAAAATGATCATGTATTATTGCAAAAAGATGTCATGTTGCCAATGGATGAAAATGAGACTGACCATCCTTGTCGGGACCCTGAGCAGGTTACAGAGGGGGGGGATGATTCCCCATTACAAGTTATGTTGGGCGAGGATGATGAGGAATCTTCCCCCCAATCTATGCTCCCTGACCTGGATGTGTCAAAAGGGTTGTTTATCACTGCGCAGATGCGGGATCCAACGTTATCCCATGCGAGAGAACAAGTATCTGTGGAAAATGGAGTTCCCCAGGAACCTGGGGCAGAGGAGAGATTCCCTCATTTTTCAGTTCATGGGGATATGTTATATCGGGTTGCCAAGGTCAGAGAAGAGGTTGTTGAGCAGCTGCTAGTGCCTCAGGAGTTTCGGAGGATGGTACTAGACTTGGCTCACAATGAAGCATTGGGAGGTCACCTGGGTGCCGAGAAAACGGAGGCGCGGATAACTGACAGGTTTTACTGGCCTGGGTTAAAGGCCGAAGTAAAGAATTACTGCGCTTCTTGCCCCACCTGTCAGTTAACCGCGCCAGTGTCCCATTTTCGAAGCCCTTTGGTGCCCTTGCCAATCATCGAGGTGCCATTCGAGCGCATTGCCATGGATATAGTGGGGCCACTGGTAAAGTCTGCCAGGGGGCACCAATATATCCTTGTCATACTCGACTATGCCACTCGCTTCCCGGAAGCCTTTCCGTTAAGAAAACCCACGTCCAAAGCTATCGCCCGAGAATTGTTTAATATGTTCACTCGGACGGGTTTTCCTAAGGAAATTCTTACGGACCAAGGAACCCCGTTTATGTCTAAAGTGATGGGTGATGTGTGTAAACTGTTCCAGATTAAGCAGATGAGAACCTCTGTTTACCACCCTCAGACAGATGGGCTGGTGGAACGGTTTAATAAAACCTTAAAAATGATGTTAAAAAGAGTTGTTCAAAGGGACGGAAAAGATTGGGATTGTTTATTGCCGGCAGTGATGTTTGCTGTTCGGGAGGTACCTCAAGCCTCCACAGGTTTTTCACCATTTGAACTGGTCTATGGGCGCAGACCTCGAGGGTTGCTTGACTTGGTCAAAGAAACCTGGGAAAGTGAGTCCAGTCCCCACAAAAGTGTGGTGGAACACGTTTCCCAGTTGCAAGAACGCATTGCCAAGGTGATGCCCCTGGTCAAGGAACACTTACTGGCAGCCCAAGAAGCGCAGAGTCGGGTATACAACCGCTCCGCAAAGATCAGGCAGTTCCAGGTGGGGGATAGAGTGGCAGTATTGATCCCAACCGTGGAGAGTAAATTCTTGGCCAGGTGGCACGATCCCTTCGAGATCGTTGAAAAAGTGGGGGAAGTGAATTATAAGGTACATCAGCCAGGGAGACGGAAACCCTATCAACTGTATCACGTCAATCTGTTAAAGCCCTGGAAAGAGAGAGAGACCACGCCGGTTAGGGTAGGTGTGAGTGTTGTACCCAAAATCAGCATTGAGGATGTGAAAATAGCCCCCACTCTTTCCAAATCCCAGGTCCAACAAGTAAAAGAGTTTCTTCAGAGAAACAAGGGGATATTTTCGGATTTGCCTGGACTTACGGGTATGGTGGAGCACAACATTGTTACTGAGCCCAGGGCTAAAGTGTTCGTCAGGCCCTATCGCATCCCGGAGGCCCACAGAAAGGCGGTGTCAGAGGAAGTGAAGCGCATGTTAGAATTGGACGTTATTGAAGAATCGCAGAGTGAATGGTCAAGCCCGATTGTGTTGGTACCCAAGCCAAACGGAACTCTGCGATTCTGTAACGATTTCCGGAAATTAAACGAAATTTCCAAATTTGACGGTTATCCCATGCCCCGTGTGGACGAATTGATAGAAAGGTTAGGCCCAGCCCGCTACATAACCACATTAGATCTGACCAAAGGATATTGGCAAATACCCTTGGCCAAAGACGCCAGAGAGAAAACGGCATTTTCTACACCTGAGGGCCATTTTCAGTATAAAAGAATGCTGTTTGGGGTTACAGACCGCCCCGGCCACATTTCAGAGAGTTATGGACAGAATGTTGCGTCCACACCAAAGATACGCGTCGGTCTATTTAGACGACATCGTAATTTTCAGTTCAGACTGGGAGTCCCACCTTCCCAAGGTGCAAGCAGTCCTGGATGCGTTAAAGAAGGCGGGTTTTACAGTGAACCCCGAGAAATGTGCCCTAGGTATGGAGGAAGCAAAGTACTTGGGGTACATTGTCGGAAGGGGGTTGGTAAAACCCCAAATTAACAAAATTGAGGCAATCCAGGAATGGCCCCGCCCCATCAGTAAGAAACAGGTTCGAGCTTTCTTAGGGATAGTGGGATACTATAGACGGTTCATTCCCAATTTTTCTACCCTAGCAGCTCCCCTAACTGACTTGACCAAGGGCCGGAAGTCAGTGATGATACAGTGGACGGCAGAGACAGAAAAAGCGTTTGTGGAGCTGAAATCGGCATTATGTAGTCACCCTATCCTGGTAGCCCCCGATTTCACTCGAGAGTTCGTAGTGCAGACGGATGCCTCAGATGTTGGGTTGGGGGCGGTCCTGTCACAGGTGATTAATGGAGAAGAACATCCCATAGTTTTTCTCAGTCGGAAGCTGACGGCCGCTGAGAGAAACTATGCGGTAGTGGAGAGGGAATGCTTGGCCATAAAATGGGCCCTGGACTCCCTGCGCTACTATTTGTTGGGTAGAAAATTTAGGTTGATCTCTGACCATGCCCCGCTAGCATGGATGAAAAGAAACAATGGAACGAATGCAAGAGTGTCCCGGTGGTTTCTCTCTCTCCAGGAGTTCAACTATGTGGTGGAACATAGGCCGGGTAAAGTGCACCAGAATGCTGATGCCCTTTCCCGAGTCCACTGTTTAGTGGGTCTATGTGCCTCCACCGCCTCGGGGTTGAGGCAGAGGGGGGGGATATGTAGGGGCCATCGGGGCTGGGTAATAGATGGGAGGTATATTTCCCCGGTATTTGAACTATGGTCACTTTAAAACCCTGTGTGGTCCTAGGAAGGGAGTCCGGATTTTAGCAGCAAGCAGTTGCTGCTTGGTTTTTTTTCTTCTCAGGGCCGGACTCCTGGGATGGGAGGGAAGGAAGGGCGGGCCTTCCCATCCCACCTAGGTACACACCTGGTTGTCAGTGAGGCTGAGAGTCTCACTAATTATGGTATTGATGAGATGCAAATTTATGCTTAAGAAGCAGCCTCAGAGGCAGTCTGAGGAGAGGTGTTGAAGGAGTAGCATGTATGCTATGGAAGCTCCTGACAAGGAATATTGGAGTATGTGATGGAAGCCAAACCATACCCAGTCTGTTGTTTGTATGGTGTTGGCCTGATGAGAACTGAACTTTGTTTGATCCTGCTGGACTGTATATTACCAAGCTGAAGTAAGCTGAACTGTTATTTTCCAATTATTACTGCTGCACTGAAGCTGTTTTCTTCTACTGCACAATAAACGGACTTTGTTTTATACATCTGTGTACTGCGTTCTGGCTGCGGCCCCCTCTAAACTTCACAACACACATATATATACACACATATATATACACACATATATATACACACATATATATATACACACATATATATACACACATATATACACACACACACATATATACACACACATATATACACACACATATATACACACACATATATACACACACATATATACACACATATATATATATACACATATATATATACACACATATATACACATATATATATATATACACACATATATATACATATACATATACACATACATATACACATATATATATATATATATATATATATATATATATATATATATATATATATATATATACATACAGTGGCTTTCAAAAGTATTCGGCCCCCTTTCCACATTTCGTCACATTACTGCCACAAACATGAATCAATTTTATTGGCATTCCATGTGAAAGCCCAACACAAAGTGGTGTACACGTGAGAAGTGGATCGAAAATCATACATGATTCCAAACATTTTTTACAAATAAACAACTGCCAATACTTTGTAGAACCACCTTTTGCTGCAATTACAACTGCCAGTTTTTAGGGTCTGTCTCTACCAGCTTTGCACATCTAGAGACTGAAATCCTTGCCTATTCTTCTTTGCAAAACAGCTCCAGCTCAGTCAGATTAGATGGACAGAGTTTTTGAACAGCAGTTTTCAGATCTTGCCACAGATTCTCGATTGGATTTAGATCTGGACTTTGACTGGGCCATTCTAACACATAGATATGTTTTGTTTTAAACCATTCCATTGTTGCCCTGGCTTTATGTTTAGGGTCATTGTCCTGCTGGAAGGTGAACCTCCGCCCCAGTCTCAAGTCTTTTGCAGACTACAAGAGGTTTGTATTTGGCTCCATCCATCTTCCCATAAACTTTGACCAGCTTCCCTGTCCCTGCTGAAGAGAAGCACCCCCAAAGCATGATGCTGCCACCACCATATTTGACAGTGGGGATGGTGTGTTCAGAGGGATGTGCAGTGTTAGTTTTCCATCACACACAGGGCTTGATTCACTATGCGGTGCTAACCTACTTAGCACGTCTAAAGTCTTTAGGCGCGCTAACTAGGGTGCTAAGTAGGTTAGCACCGGTTTTCTCAATCAGATCGCGCGCTAAGTACCGCGCGCAAAGTTTTGCGCGCGCAAAGTCTTATGCGCGCGCTAAGTCCCATAGGCTTTAATGGGCACTTTGCGCGGAGCGCCCAGCACTCTGTGCAGTGCGCGCATAAAGTTTTGCGCGCGTAAAGTTTTGCGCGTGAAAAGCTTGTTTAGACGTGCTAAGGGGGTTTTCACAGGCGTGCTAACAGTTAGCACCGCTTTGTGAATCAAGCCCATGGTGTTTTGCATTTTGGCCAAAAAGTTCAATTTTGGTCTCATCTGACCAGAGCACCTTCTTCCACATGGTTGCTGTGTCCCCCACATAGCTCGTGGCAAACTGTAAACGGGACTTCTTATGGCTTTCTTTTTGCCACTCTTCCATAAAGGCCAACGTTGTGCAGTGCACGACTAATAGTTGTCCTATGGACAGATTCCCCCACCTGAACTGTAGATCTCTGCAGCTCGTCCAGAGTCACCATGGTCCTCTTGACTGCATTTCTGATCCGCGCTCTCCTTGTTCGGCCTGTGAGTTTAGGTGGACGGCCTTGTTTTGTAGGTTTACAGTTGTGCCATACTCCTTCCATTTCTGAATGATCGCTTGAACAGTTCTCCGTGGGATGTTCAAGGCTTTGGAAATCTTTTTGTAGCCTAAGTCTGCTTTAAATTTCTCAATACCTTTATCCCTGACCTGTCTGGTGTATTCTTTGGACTTCATGGTGTCGTTGCTCCCAATATTCTCTTAGACAACCTCTGAGGCCGTCACAGAGCAGCTGTATTTGTACTGACATTAGATTACACACAAGTGCACTCTAGTTATTAGCACTCATCAGGCAATGTCTACTGGCAACTCACTGCAAAAGGGGACGGAATAATTACGCACACCCCACTTTGCAGTTATTTATTTGTAAAAAATGTGCACAGCGCCGAACAAATGGGGGCTGCAGCACGCGCAGCGCCGATAAATGGGTGTGGCCATGACATTATATGGGCGGAGCTAACATAATGATGTAACAGGGAGGCATAAGAAAGCAGTGTTTATGCCATGATGTGGTCAAACGAGGTTTTGAATCATGGGTGTACAGAAACTGTGTGATGCTATTTAATAGTATACCGTAACCCCAAAGCAGCAAACATAGCCAACTATGATCATTAAATAATAAATGCAGCAACAGTTACCCCGGACACCAGAAAATAAACGTAATGTGGGCAACATGTCAGCACAAAATAAATGCAATGGGCATTATGTCAGCACAAAATAAATGCATTGTGGGCAACATGTCAGCACAAAATAAACGCAATGGGCAACATGTCAGCACAAAATAAACGCAATGGGCAACATGTCAGAACAAAATAAACGCAATGGGCAACATGTCAGCACAAAATAAACGCAATGGGCAACATGTCAGAACAAAATAAACGCAATGGGCAACATGTCAGCACAAAATAAACGCATTGTGGGCAACATGTCAGCACAAAATAAAAGCAATGGGTAACATGTCAGCACAAAATAAATGCAATGGGCAACACGTCAGCACAAAATAAACACATTGGGCAACATGTCAGCACAAAATAAACACATTGGGCAACATGTCAGCACAAAATAAACGCATTGCGGGCAACATGTCAGTACAAAATAGACTCATTGTGGGCAACATGTCAGTACAAAATAGACTCATTGTGGGCAACATGTCAGCACAAAATAAACGCATTGTTGGCAACATGTCAGTACAAAATAGACGCATTGTTGGCAACATGTCAGTACAAAATAAACGCATTGTGGGCAACATGTCAGTACAAAATAAACGCATTGTGGGCAACATGTCAGTACAAAATATACTCATTGTGGGCAACACGTCAGTACAAAATAAACGCAATTTGGGCAACATGTCAGCACAAAATAAACGCATTGTGGGCAACATGTCAGCACAAAATAAACACAACGGCAACATGTCAGCACAAAATAAACGCAATGGGCAACATGTCAGCACAAAATAAACGCATTGTGGGCAACATGTCAGTACAAAATAAACGCATTGTGGGCAACATGTCAGTACAAAATAAACGCAATTTAGGCAACATGTTAGTACAAAATAAATGCAATGTGAGCAACATGTCAGTACAAAATAAACACATTGTGGGCAACATGTCAGTACAAAATAGACTCATTGTGGGCAACATGTCAGTACAAAATAGACTCATTGTGGGCAACATGTCAGCACAAAATAAACGCATTGTTGGCAACATGTCAGTACAAAATAGACGCATTGTTGGCAACATGTCAGTACAAAATAAACGCATTGTGGGCAACATGTCAGTACAAAATAAACGCATTGTGGGCAACATGTCAGTACAAAATATACTCATTGTGGGCAACACGTCAGTACAAAATAAACGCAATTTGGGCAACATGTCAGCACAAAATAAACGCATTGTGGGCAACATGTCAGCACAAAATAAACACAACGGCAACATGTCAGCACAAAATAAACGCAATGGGCAACATGTCAGCACAAAATAAACGCATTGTGGGCAACATGTCAGTACAAAATAAACGCATTGTGGGCAACATGTCAGTACAAAATAAACGCAATTTAGGCAACATGTTAGTACAAAATAAATGCAATGTGAGCAACATGTCAGTACAAAATAAACACATTGTGGGCAACATGTCAGTACAAAATAAACGCATTGTGGGCAACATGTCAGTACAAAATAAACGCATTGTGGGCAACATGTCAGCACAAAAAAAACGCCGTTTGGGCAACACCTGGGGGAAAAAAAGCATTTACTCACCTGACAGAAGTCTCCTCTCGCTCCTGGCTGGCGTCTGGCGCGCTGCTCCTGGGACCATCTTGCTCCTCCTGCAGTCTCCCGCACTGACAGGCAGAGCAGGGCTACGGCAAGATGTCGCCCGAAGCCCTGTACTGGAGACACAAATAGTCTCCAGTACAGGGCATCCGCAGCAATATTCCCATAGCCCTGCTCGCCTGCCAGAATGGAAGAGTATGCAGGCTGGAGCGGGGCTGCGGGCTATGAACTGGCGCATCGTCTATCAGACCCTGCGGCTAGTTCATGCAGATACAGTGGCCAGAGTCCCAAGGCCGGGACGTTCCGCTGCTAAAAGTGGGATGTTTCCCGGGACCTCATACAGCCTGGGACAGGGGTCCCCGAATCCGGGACCTGTCCCGGGTAATCCGGGACGTCTGGTCACTCTACTTTATATCCCTCTCACTTCAGTTGTCTTTTAATGTTTAGTTCAACTCACCAGGGCCTAGAAAATACTTCTGATTTTATGAGGAGGCTAAAACTTTTATTTTACCCCATTGTTATGCATTGTAAGTCATGAACCTGAGTAATAATGAACACAGTGATTTATTAGCCACAAACAACATCTCAAGAGATAGAAGATATTTGATAGGCAGTATAACTTTGATAATGCAGCAGCGACACCTACAGGATGGAGGCCAGAACACCATTCAGAGCATAGTAATAGGGAATAATGTCAGGAATTATTTATAGGACTTCACTTCATTGAATCCTTCTACTTTTTCCTGGTGCAATGCCTTATTTATGTTGAAAGTGCAGATTTTATGATCATTAAATGTAAGGAGAAACTCGTTGATAAGCCCGTTGGGGCTCGGTCCGGGAGATGATATCCGTTCCTTGTTCATTACAGGTACTCTGTAACATTTCAGTCTTGGCTCAGCCGCACCACCATCATAACTTCTCACGTTGAGCTGCCATTAATGGCTTCTCCCTGACTCGCTGTCCTAATGGCGGAAATTGGGTGGTGGTATATTATCGGCATGCCAGTGATTAATGGATTCCATTTCAAGGGCCAGATAATAGGTGCAATTAGGAAGAGGAAAATGCCGTGATTTATTGCTTACTCCCGAAAAATTACTAGCAGCCTTTGTACTAAATCCAGTTAAAAGGTATGTTTACATCTCTGTCTCCAAAAAACACTTATTAAAGGGGGGGCTTCTGCAAAATATTCCCTATTTTCACTGTCAACTACCGGTAGATAACAATAAATTTAAAGGCAGTCTGAAGTGAAAATAAAAAACATACAAACAAAAAACATGTGACTTAAGGGCTGGTTCACATGTATGGCAGGCGGCGTTTGGCCATCCTGTGACGTCTCGTTCGGGGGCGGCGGTACGACGACCGTCGGCTTCCTGTTGCGATTGGTGTTTCTTGTCCCCGCAAGGGAACATGTAGCCGACCCCGGATATACCATGCGCCTTCTAGGACCGTCCAATATGACACGGGAGCAGAACACCGCGTTTGCGCAATCGCCGGTAACCGCGCAATGCTAAACGTTCCCATTCACTTGAATGGGAGCGTTTAGCCAACAAGTCCCGAAAGCTTGGCTGTAAACGCCGCCAGGTTTCCGTGTAAACCATCCCTTAGAGGCACACATACAAAATAAGTGCAATCATGTTAATTAAAACACCAAACACAAGAATTGGGATAAAATTGGCCATAGGTGCAGTTTATTGCGTTTTTTTAAGTAAAGTTGTTCGATATTTATTTATTTATTTAATCACTTCAACATTCACTTTATCACTTCAACATTAACTTTATTGAAAATTGTAAATATATAATCAACTAAAACCAAATGATCAATTATCCAATCAGAATCGAACAACTTCGGAAAATACATGGCCCGCCCACCACCGTGGGCCACTTTTACCACCAATAAAGGCAATAGCCTTCGACAGTCCGAAGATACCGAAAAGAAGGGAGGGTGGGAGGGGGATTGTAGCTTGTCCTGACAGACACTGAGGAGAAGAAAACGGCATCAACTGAGCTGTGACAGAAGGTCAGAGTTCATTGGCTGCCAATAACCGCACTCCTTCTGACAGCTGCCAATCAGGAGCAGAATCACTGACGCTTCTGCCCAGATACAGCAACCTCAGTAGCAACACCAGTGCCAGCCCCTGAAAGAGAAGAGGGAAAGCAGTACCACAGGCATACAGAAACACAGAGTATATATGAACACAGATACATACATATATTTTGTATTGCCACAAAGTCCCAAGAGGCCCTCGCTCAATAAATGTCGTTCAGACCTTATAGATACTCACCTAAGGAGAGGGAAGGCTCTGGGTCCTATAGAGTCTTCCCATTCTCCTCACGGTCTCCATGTTCCTCTACAGGCTCCTCTGCTCGCAGTCTATGACCAATGGGTTGTAGACTACTCGCTTCTGCCTTGGACTGGCTTTGGGAGACGTACAAAGCACTTGGGCTTCTGAAGACGGGCTGCTCTGTACTGCGCACATGCGAGCCCCTCTCGTGCCCTCACACGTGCGCAGTACAGAGCCGCGGGTCTTCAGGAGCCCGAGTGCTTCACAAGACTTCCGAAGTCTCCTGCAGCGGGAGATTCAAACGGAGGATACTGCAGGGGGAACAAGGAGACCGTGAGGAGAAAGGGAAGGCTCTATAGGATCCAGAGCCTTCTCCTTAGGTATTGTTTTATTAATTTAACTTCAGACTTGCTTTAAAATGAACCTTAACTGCGTAGAATTAAAAGTTTCACTTACTTGGGGCTTCCACTAGCCCCCTGCAGACGTCCTGTGCCCATTACGTGACAAACCGATCCTTTGGTCCCCCGCAAACAGCTAGTTTCATTTTTGGTCAATGGCCAGTCGCCGGGCCAGTGGGCCTACATGGCCCTGGCCATGCACATTCTTGATTGCGCTTCCGTCACTGTAGTCATCCTGCACATGAGCAATACACGTAGTATGCATAGTATGCATGTGCAGGCCTGCCAAAGCGTTGGCAGCGCAATCGAGGACAGGATTGGTTTGTCCCAGCGTGGGCACAGGACGTCTGCAGGGGGCTGGTGGAAGCCTCAGGTAAGTGAAACTTTTTTTATTTTTACTCGGTTAAGGTTCACTTTAAAACAGAACTGTAACCGAGGTTTGAGCTTCATCCCAGTCAGTAGCTGATACCCCCTTTCCCAGGAGAAATCTTCACCTTTTCTAAAATAGGTCATCAGGGGGCTCTGTATGGCTGATATTGTGGTGAAACCCCTCCCACTGTGTGATGTCAGCACTTAGGTCCACCTAGGGAAAGGAAAGCAAAAAGACAAAAACAGACAGAGGGGAGGCCGGCAAAGCAAAGGGCCACAGAGGTTATGGGAAAACTAAACAGGGTCTATGGATGATTAGCCAACTTTCATTTATGGATAATTCAGATACCCTTTAAAGGTGGTCTCCTTTGCTATTTTGTTGTTCTTAGTTATGCTTAACAGCACTGTCCATTCTGGTGTCAAACTTACCATCCATCCCCTGCTTATTAGAACTAAAAATTGTATCTAAAATTCCACAAATCACAGTGTGCTAAAATAACATACGGTAAGTGTTTATTTTATACAGGAGAACAGAGGCGCCAAAAGGATAAAAGGAGGCTAAATGATCTTAAAGAGAACCCGAGGTGGGTTTAAAGAATGTTATCTGCATACAGAGGCTGGATCTGCCTATACAGCCCAGCCTCTGTTGCTATCCCAAACCCCACTAAGGTCCCCCTGCACTCTGCAATCCCTCATAAATCACAGCCGTGCTGTGAGGCTGTGTTTACGTCTGTAGTGTCAGTCTCAGCTGCTCCCCCGCCTCCTGCATAGCTCCGGTCCCTGCCCCCGTCCCTTCCCTCCAATCAGCAGGGAGGGAAGGGATGCAGGCGGGGACTGGAGTTCTGCAGGAGGCGGGGAGAGCAGCAGACTGACACTATAGAGATAAACACAGCCAGCTCTGACAAGCTGTTTGTCAGCAGCGTGGCTGTGATTTATGAGGGATTGCAGAGTGCAGGGGGACCTTAGGGGGGTTTGGGATAGCAACAGAGGCTGGGCTGTATAGGCAGATCCAGCCTCTGTATGCAGATAATATTCTTCAAACCCATCTCGGGTTCTCTTTAACCACTTGAGGACCCACCCTTTACCCCCCCTTAAGGACCAGCGCTGTTTTAGCTGATCTGTGCTGGGTGCAGCCCCCAGCACAGATCAGCGTGCAGGCAGAGCGACCAGATCGCCCCCCTTTTTTCCCCACTAGGGGGATGATGTGCTGGGGGGGTCTGATCGCTCCTGCCTGCCGGGTGTTGTGGGGGGGGCACCTCAAAGCCCCCCTCCGCGGCGAAATCCTCCCCCTCCCTCTCCTACCTGGCCCCCCCTGGAGATCCGGGCTGCACAGGATGGATAGCGTCTCCTGTCACATGGCGGCGATCCCCGGCCGCTGATTGGCCGGGGATCGCCGATCTGCCTTACGGCGCTGCTGCGCAGCAGCGCTGTACAATGTAAACAAAGCGGATTATTTCCGCTTGTGTTTACATTTAGCCTGCGAGCCGCCATCGGCGGCCCGCAGGCTATTCACGGAGCCCCCCGCCGTGAATTGACAGGAAGCAGCCGCTCGCACGAGCGGCTGCTTCCTGATTAATTAGCCTGCAGCTGGCGACGCAATACTGCGTCGCTGGTCCTGCAGCTGCCACTTTGCCGACGCACGATATAAGCGTGCGGTCGGCAAGTGGTTAAAAAAACAAATTCTTGGTAAACAGAGGAGGTAGTGGCTGGATAGTGTAACGGTTAGGGGGTCTGCCTCTAACACAGGAAACCAGGGTTCAGATCTCAGCTCTGCCTGTTCAGTAAGCCAGCACCTATTCAGTAGGAGACCTAAGGCAAGTCTCCCTAACACTGCTACTGCCTGTAGAGTGTGTCCTAGTGGCTGGTGCTTTGAGTCGGTCAGGAGAAAAGCACTATATAAGTGTTTGTCTTTTTTTTTTTTTTTTAGTTTTTTTTTTAGTGGTGGACTTACCTCCTCCAAGTAGACACACAACGACTGTAGTAAAGACAGTCAATATATTTTATTTATGATCTCCAAATATGCAACGCGTTTCGCAGGTTTGATCCCGCTTCATCAGGCAATAACAACGGAACAATAGCATATGTGGTCAGTAGAAGAGCCTCTGTGAGTGTTTATTTGTTTAAGTATTTATATAGTACCAACATATTAGGCAGTGACAGAGTATATTGTCTTGTCACTGTCCCTCAGGGGAGCTCATAATCCAATCCCTACCATAGGCACATGTCTATGGATGTATTGTGTAGTGTATGTATCGTAGTCTAGGGCCAATTTAGGGGGAATCCACTGTATGTTTTTTGGCTATGGGAGGAAACTGGAGTGGCCAAAGGAAACCCACACAGACACAGGGAAAACATGCAAACTCCTTGCGGATGATGACTTGGCTGGGATTCGAACCAGGAAACCAGCACTACAAGGCAAGAGCGCTAACCACTCCACCACCGTGCTGCCCCATGTTATGCCAGGCATGGCATCTGCCTGGTTTGTCTATGCCTACAAACACACCTGCTTCAGAAAACACATAAGGAAAGGAGGAGACACTATGTTGGAGGCTGATTATAATCAAATATTATTCTCCAACTATCAAATAAAATGAACCCATAGATAAGACAGCATTATGGGAGTTGATGTCCACTTGAAAGGAGTTTTGGCTGTGAATTTGCGACAGAAGAAAAAGAAAAAGAAAACTGTTGCGAGTTTGAGACGGTGTCACCTGACAGCTTGATAGGAATCTCGTATCCAGACATTACTGTCACATTTCTATTCTCATTAAACAGCCCGAGACGGAGGAGAGAATTCCATCTCTGGAAACATCAGCAGAAATTGTTCGCTCAGAACTTTAACTTGCTGCAACGCAACACACTGATTTCATTTCAGCAGCTGCAGACTGAGAACCATTCCAACGATTTATACAAAGTGGCAAATCCAAAAACTCTGAAGAGTTGCTGCAGCCATGGTCAGCCTTAAAGGACAGGTGCAAGATGGAAAAAAAAGATCTACTTACCTGTGGCTTTCTCCAGCCCCTGGCAGCCTATCAGTCCGCAGCTCTACTGTACCTAGAACCTGACAGGTGAGTGGTTAGGGAGGGAGATGTGCCTACAGGGCATCCCTGTAAACGATGCAATTCACGATTGCGTCCAACCAAAGCCTCCCACCTGAATGCTAATTTATGCAATTCCTGCTAGATTTGGTACAGCAGGCAAAGGGTGTATAACAGTACACCTGATTGGCTGACTGGCGTCAGCTGAACAGATAAAGGCAGGAGATTGCTCTAGCTGGGAGTTAGCAATTGTGTTTGTTACCTGGAACCTCGCCAGGTCGGCATCTCCTGCGCCTCCACTGAGTGATCCAGACCACGTGAGCGTGAGCGGTGTGGTGTGTGACATAAAACACACGGCGGGGGTCAGTCAGACAGGTGAGAGATTTTAATACCCATGTTTAACGATCGGTGTAACACAGAGAGGGTCTGATTACCGGTGAACTGCAGTATCACCGAGAATACAGAATATACCCGATTATTGATGATCTGCAGTATCACCGATAATCAGATATATCTACTAACCTCTGGACACCTGAGATAACAAAAGAGTGTTTTGGTGTAACAGTAATACTTTGAGTATTGCACCTTAGAAGAAGGTACAGAAGCAGTAAGGACGGAGTACTGCACAGATGTACGTTCCTTCCGTATGCCTAGACTCTCCCGGGGGAGGAGCTAGGCTGAGGATAGAAAGGACAGATAGTGAGTGCCACCAGAGAGAGGGTGTCACTAACAGGTCTAGGAACTGCCTCTAACAGTAAGGCCAGTTCTCAAGGTCGGGCAATCCAGGTCGTAAACACACAGACAGATACGGTACAGATTCAGGAGACAGATACGGAATCCAATAAACAGGCAGGGTTTGGCAACGGAGTATCAGAATAGCAAGGTACAGAATCAGAGTTCAGCAGGATAGTCAGGCAGGCAGAAGGTCATAACAAATAATACAGTTCAATATTCCTAACGCTAAGGTGTGAGATCCGTGATCGTCAACACCTTTGGAAACTATGCTAGAACACAGATACAGACAAGACCTAAGTGCTACCACGTAGTGATCGCAACGCCAGACACCAGAGAAATGACCAGCACCCAGTATATATACTGTACACCAGTACTCTCCAGCACCTCCCTTAAGTGCTGGACCAATGAAAGTTGCTGCAATTGTCAGCTGACCGGCCTGGTCAGCTGACCCTCCTCTGACTGCCATAAAGGCCCTGCCTCTCCGCGCGCGCACATGCGTCCTCCTAAACCAGTGTGGACTATCAGTCCCAGCCACACCAGTCATGTGTTGTAATGTTGCTGCTGCATGGTATGCGGAATCCGCCGCCACGCTGTCTGAGCGTGCGGCGTTTCCTCCGCATTCCGCCTTACTGAGAGAAGCAGGCCTATGCGTACAAACCGCCGCGTCAGACGCGGCGGTTTCTCCGCGTTCTGCTATGCCAGACGCGGAAACAGCCGCCTGATCCTGCGTCCATGCGGCGGCTTTTCCGCATTTCTTCACACCAAGCACTGGGGGTCACATTAACATTTAAGAGGACAACGACAGAGATGGGAGCACAAGGTCGATTCCCAAGAGATTTCATGCTGAAATCGACTGGGAAACAGCCTGCAGTGTATGGGCAGCCAACAGATCCCTCTCTGATCAGATCTGAGATCTGTTTCTTGGTCGATTGCTAGATGTATGGGCATCTTAAAGAGGAACTGTAGTGAAAATAACAGAATGAATAAAAATTAGTTTTTTTTTACAGTGTTCATTTATAGATTATTTAGTCAGCGTTTGCCCATCGTAAAATCTTTCCTCTCCCCGATTTACATTCTGAAACGTATCTCTGGTGGTGACATCTTTAGTTCTGCCAGGTGACCTGTACGGAATCTTCGGTTACTGAGAGTTCTATGCACAGAGGGAGATACTGCTTGCTTGGCAGTTGCTTGGCAGTTGGAAAAAGCCGTTATTTCCCACAATGCAACAAGGTTGAGGCAGGGAACACAATTGTCTTTCAGTTTTCTGCATTCGTTTTTCTGCGTATGTCTTCTGCACGCCAAGTGTGTTTCTGTTCAGAAAATACGCAGTAATTGATACATAAAACTGACAAAATGTGCAGAATCATCATGCAGAATGTAAGTTTTTCTTTTTTTCTGCGCACGAAAAACACATTGGGCTTGATTTACAAAACGGTGCTAACTTTAGCACTGGCCCTTAGCACGTCTAAACTCAGTTGAAATGTGAGAAGTAGTGATCGTGCGCAAAGTACCGCACGCAAAGTTTTGCACGCGCACTGCACAGAGCGCAGGGCGCTCTGCGCGAAGTGCCCACTAAAGCCTATGGGACTTAGCACGCGCATAGGACTTTGCGCGCGGTACTTAGCGCACGATCTGATTGAGAAAACTGGTGCTAACCTACTTAGCACCCTGGTTAGCGAGCCTTAAGACTTTAGACGTGCTAAGTAGGTTAGCACCTCTTAGTAAATCAAGCCCATTAACTCCCCTGGCGGTATGAAAAATTCCGCCAGGGGGCAGCGCAGCAATTTTTTTTTTGTTTGTTTTTTTAAATCATGTAGCGAGCCCAGGGCTCGCTACATAATAGCCGCTCAGCGGCATCCCCCCGCCCGCTTCGATCGCCTTCTGGTGATCTCCAATCAGGAAATCCCGTTCAAAGAACGCCATTTCCTGGAGGGCTTCCCCCGTTGCCATGGCGACAGGGCGGGATGACGTCACCGACGTCAGCGACATCGGGACGTCATTGGGAGTCCCGATCCACCCTTCGGCGCTGCCTGGCACTGATTGGCCAGGCAGCGCACGGGGTCTGGGGGGGCGGGGCGCGCCGCAACGGATAGCGGCGATCGGGCGCGGGCCGGCGGCGATCAGTGTGCTGGCGCAGCTAGCAAAGTGCTAGCTGCGTCCAGCAAAAAAAAAATTATGTAAATCGGCCCAGCAGGGCCTGAGCGGCACCCTCCGGCGGCTTACCCCGTGTCACACACGGGGTTACCGCTAAGGAGGTTAAGTGTAAACGAACCCATTGATTAACATGAGTTCTCAGCTTTTATGTGCAGAAAACGCGTACGAAAACAGTCAAGTGTGTTCCCTGCCTCAGAGACAGCAAACTGTCAGGACCATGGTCATGACATCACACTGTGGGAGGGGTTTCACCACAGTATCAGCCATACAGATGTCCCTTGTGATATATTTGAGAAAAGGTAAAGATTTCTTGGGGGAAAAGGGGTATCAGCTACTGATTGGGATGAAGTTCAATCCTGGGTTAAAGTTTCTCATTAAAGGGAATCTGAAGTGAAAAAAAATTAAGATATAATTTGTATGTGTAGTACAGCTAGGAAATAAAACATTAGGAGCAGAGACATGAGTCTAATATTGTTTCCAGTACAGGGAGAGTTAAGAAACTCCAGTTGTTATCTATGCAAAACAGCCACTGATCTCTACGACTTTCAAAGTTGCAGAGAGCTCTGTCTTCTGAAGCTAATTATCGCATGTCTCTGTCACTGTTTTGTTTTTTCTGCAGAGGACAGTTTAAACATTCACTAGCCTGCTCTGTGAAATCATCTAAAATGCTGAGTAGTGTGTAAACTGCAAATATTACAGAATGATGCAATGTTATAAAAAATACAATATAACTGAAAATAAAAATATGAGAATATTTTCTTTGCTACTAATGTTCCAGTAATTACCCGTACTTCACAACCAATTCATTATATCATAATTTATTTTCGCTTCAGTGTCTCTTTAAGTGGCTTTGTGGTAATAATAATAAAAAAGTAAACATTTGTCTGTTTACGCAGGAAGAGCAGGTGAAAAACAGAGCAAAGCATCGGCAGCCGACGGGAGTGGAGGAAGAAAATGAGAGTAACGCGCATGCAAATGCAGCTGATGAAGCAATCGCTCTGGAGTAACGGTCGGTTCCCCGGCTTCTATTCTTAATTTGCTATAACACTTCCTGAACAATTGGATGCATCTATAACTGCCGCCAGAAGTCCGACCTAGCCGTTCTTTATAATGGCTTCCCCCGGAGCCCGCCGCTGTAAATCACCCTAAATACGCCTTCGCTCTAATGCAACTCCCTCCCTGGTCAATGAAACAAACTCATTTAAATGGGAGATGATTGCAATAATCATTTCCTGCTATCTGCCGCGACACCTTCACTCCGCGAATCTTCTATTAGGCAGAGTTATGCGACGCTATAAACCCCCCAGCATGACCGGCATCCAAATTTAGTGCGCAAAGAAAAAAAAAACACGTTCTCGCCGCTCGAAGAGCCTTTTGTGCCGCCAAGTGGTTTTGTATCTAAATTGAGAATTATTTCTGGTCTCTTTGATACTAAATAAATGTTCTCATGCAATCGAGATGCGGCACGTGCGGCGGGGGAGGCGGCTCTGAAGGAGAGAGCTATAAACGCACACAATATTTTCTTGTGTGTGTTACCGGGAACCCACAGCCCAAAGGAGGCTGGAGGAAGCCCCAGGTGAGTATCATTTTTTTTTCCTATCTTGGTCTCAGGTTTCCTTTAGGCCAGTTTTACGCGTACGTTTAAAAGGGGCGCTGGGAAAAAAGGGCACGGGGTTTTAAACGATAAACATGGATAACGTTTAAAAATATAATGTACTATATTTCGTTTAAAAATAATGTTTTATAAAGTTATAAATCATTAAATAATGTGCATGAAATTGGCAATTGTGAAAACGTTAATCTTCCGTTTAAAAAGTGAAACGTATAATAACGTTTAAAAACAAAATAGTAAGTAACCCTCCCTGTACCTACCCCTAACCCCTAGACCCCCGTGTTGGTGCCTAAACCTAAGACCCCCCTGGTGGTGCCTAAACCTAAGACCCCCCGGTTGATGCCTAAACCTAAGACCCCCCTGTGATAAGCATTAATAACGTGTGAAAAAAAATATTGTGCTGTTTTTCGTTTAAAAATAATGTTTAAAAAATTATAAATCATAAAATAATGTGTAATCATGAGAAGCAGTTATAAAACAGTAAAAGTCTCCGGGCGCCGCTTATAAAACGTTATTTTTCTCCGGCGCCCTTTTTTCCTGTCGGGCGCCCATTAAACGATATCTATTATGGGAGTGAATGGCGGCGCCCGATTTGTCCACTTGCCTCAGGCGCCCGAATTTACTGTTACCCAGTTTTACACTCGATTTGTGTGATGCCAGCAGCGTAGATATGAGACTTCATATGACCCTTCACCAGGGTCATATGCATAGACCCTCCCCCGTCTAGTGACAGACTCACTGCTGGGCAGGAAGTAGGTCACTGGGATTCCCGCCGGTCCGCACATGCTTGCCACTTCACACCTCGCTCCCATTGTGCACTTTGCCTGCATTGCCTATTGAATTGCATTACTGCATAATCTTGGTGGTAGCTAGGCTCAGATCATGCGGTAATGCGCTGCAGTCTTTTTGTTGCCTTTCCTGTGCACCACATTGCATGGCGTAAACTGCACAAGTCTCCATAGACTTGCATGGTCCGTGCAAAGGGGAGGAGGCGTCGAAGAGTACCGCGATGTGACCCAGTGTGCAAGGGGCTTTATCCGCTTCCCGCTGCCAATCTGCTGCTATTACAATAATTTTTGGGAGCCACCATAGGCACCATTATAAATAGTAGTAATCACAAGAAAAAAGAGAGAAAGTGTGCACCTTCCCTCATTAAATTCTTAATTGTTATGTATACCGTCATGGCGTACACTTCAAATACAAAACAAGTGTGCGGTTGGTGCGATGCTGGGCATCTCTTACGTGTCCAGATAGTTCAGGGTGGGCGGTGCAGGAGGTGGGTGGAGCGACGGCCGTTTCGCGTCTAGCTGACGCTTGGTCACGCGTACCACTAGTGTTAGTGGTACGCGTGACCAAGCGTCACCTAGACGCCAAACGGCGGAGCACACGTCTAGGCAACAGTCAGTACATACAGCGTATAGTGCTGCAGGGCAGCGGAGGATATTTTTGCTACAAGCAGACTACCAGCTCACAATCTAGAGTAAAGGGGTGTGTCACACACTATTTTTTCTTTTTTCTTGATTCATCACCATTATAAATAGCGCCTATAGTGGGGAAATTGTTATTGATCAGACACCTTTAGTGTGAAATTTGCTATTTATCATGCGCCCAAATTTCACACTATAGCCGCTATTTACAGGATATTGGCACCCGTGGCGGCTCCCAGGTTTTTTACGATAGTGGGCGCCAAAATTTCCCGCTTCGAAATGATCTGCCTGAATAGATCAAAGTATCATCGTTCTATACCTAGTCACTATAGCTGTGGATGCCCCTCAATGTAAAGTTAGGCCCCGTTTACACTTCATCAGTTGGTAGGAGTTAGTATGCGGTTTTTCCATAGCAGTGCATTGGGACGAAGATTTCAGTTAAAACGTGTTAAAGAGAACCTGTACTGAGTAAAAATATTTAAAATAAACACATGAGGTAACTTCAAATGAACATTACATAGTTACCTCGCCATCAGTTCCTCTCAGAAACTCACCATTTTCTTCTGACAATGATCCCTTCCAGTTCTGACAACATTTTGTCAGATCTGAAATATATCACTTGCTGTCAGTAAAATATCAGTTGCTGTCAGTTATAGCTGAGAGGAAAACTGATGTACCAGGTAATGTCCATCTTTCCCTATGGCTCAAGTGGGCGATGTTACAGTTTAACTGTGTGCTGACCAGAAAGCTGTTATGGGTAATGCCCATTTTCAAAATGGAGGACGGAAAATTCCCTTGATCACAGTGAACAAATAGGACGTGGGACAGGAGAAAGACACTGAGGAGTAGACTACATGGAAGGTAAGTATGACTTGTGTATGCTTATTTTGACTTTTACTTTTCAGTTCAGGTTTTCTTTAAGTGTGAAAGAGGCCATAGGAAAACATGGGACTTACTTTGAAAATCAGTTTTCTTTCAGTTATAACTGAGAGCAACGGATTAAGTGTAAAAGGGGCCTTAGCCTCCAGGACCTTTTTAAATGCATGGTTAAAGGAATGTCCACAACTACTTCCTGTTAGGATATTCCACATCTTAACCCTCCTGGCGGTACACAGTATCGGTGGCTGCGTCCGCGGGAGGGATTTTGTGAGTAATACTTGTAGCTAGTACCAGGCTAGCTACCAGTGTCCCCCAAGTCCCCCGCACCTCTCTGATCCCCCCCCCCCGATCGCCCGCGCTTATATTTACCCAGCCGTGATCCCGCGAGAGCCGCAGCCAGTCGTCGCTATGGCAACGATCGGACATGACGTCATGCGCAGTCCCGATCCTCCCCATAGCGAAGTCTGGAGCTGATTTGGAGGCTGCACCATCGCGGGATCCCTGGAGGGTACGTATTACGGCGGCGATCAGGGGGATCGGAGCAGAGCAGAGGGACTAGGGGGACAATGGTAGCTAGCCTAGTGTAAGCTACAAGTATTGCAACAAGTTTTATTAAAAAAATCCCTCCCGGGGCCATGCAATCCTCTGCGGCGGCTACCCTGAGTGTAGGTCGGGGTTACCGCCAGGAGGGTTAAAGTCAATAGGAACTGAACAAAAGAAAAAAAAAATCAGGTAGATACTTACCTCAGGAGAGGGAAGGCTCTGGGTCCTAAAGAGCCTTCCCACTCCTCTCCCGGTGCTCCCCCGTTTGAATACCCTGCCGCGGGGGACTTTGGAATTTTTGGGGAGTCTGAATGCTCCTGAAGACAGGCGGCTTCCTACTGCGCCTGCGTGAGAGCACGAGAGAGAGCATGCTCACGCAGGCGCAGTACGGAGCCGCCTGTCTTTAGGAGCATTCAGGCTTCCAAAGACTTCTGAAGTCCCCCACAAAGGGGGAAAGCTGTATTCGACCAATTTGGTCGAGTAACGTTACCGGGGGAGCCAGCGCTGAAACTAGAGTTCCGTGAGTGCAGCGGGAAGGCTCTATAGGACTCAGAGCCTCTCCTTAGGTAAGCACCGGGTTCATTTTTTTTTAAATTGACTTTAATCACTCTTCCTGTAAAAAACCCTTTTCTAAACAGGTGGTAAAATCTCCTTTCCTCCATACACAGTTTATGCCTTTTTGCCCTGTGTAAAGACCTGTGGAAAACAAAGTGCCCAAGTTTTATGTTGTCCTTTGATGTATTGATACGTGTTAATTGGATCATCTTTGCCTTGAATAGAAATTAGCTGAAATTCAGACTTTTGATGCAAATTTTTACTGAATTGTAAAATTAGCTAATTAACCCCATTAGCTGCTGGTTAATTAATCAGCTGCCAGCTAATAAGGCATCAGCTGCTGGGTTTGACTGGTACGGTTGCAAGCCAGTAGAAATTTCCTTGAAAAGTCAGCTCCCTCTCCCTCCGAGGGCAGTAACTGCCCTAGGCCATGGCCTATGAGGCCTTTGCGGAATCCGGCCCTGACCCGCAGACTTTTATGTCTTCAGAAAGGCCGCGAGGCAGAATGAAGGACACAAACTTTCCGCTGATAACATTCCTTAACTTTCATCACAAAACGCCTCTTCATCACTTCTGCCTTCCCGGCCGGTCGGATCTCTGCGCTCTGCGTCCGCGATGGCGACCTCCGTTGTCCTCTATACACTGCAGCCCATTACCGCCTTTCGGCAAGGTGTTCAGGCTTCGCTGACTATTACTCCTTCATTTATTTTTTCATTATAAATGTCTTCCCGTCGCTCTTCTTGTCCACCAGGCATGCGGGCTCCGCCAAAAGTTTTCACAATATCATTTAACCCCTTCCAGGAACTCAGCCTTCTCTTGCACATCGCTCCACGCAGCGCCGACGCCCACAGAAATGTGTTGCTCTTGTTGGGACGTCAGAGGAAAACATTTATTCAACAGCGTAATTAATGCTGGATTCTGGGTAAACATTAAAAAGTATCTTTTTCTTACCATTGTTTAATCATTAACCACCCTGGCGTTCTATTGATTGTGCCAGGGTGGCTGCGCAGCAGTATTTTTTAAATTTTTTTTTTAAATCATGTAGCTAGCCTAGCGCTAGCTACATGATTCCCCCCCTCCCTGCGGCATCCCTCCCACCCCTCCGATCGACGCCGGCGATCATACCCAACAGGAAATCCCGCTTTGAACGGGATTTCCTTTAGGGCTTCCCCGTCGCCATGGCGACAAATGGAATGACGTCATCGACATCATCAACGTTGTGATGTCGCAGGGAGTCCCGATCCACCCCTCAGCGCTGCCTGGCACTGATTGACCAGGCTGCGCATGGGGGCTCGGGGGGGGGGGGCCTGTTACACGGCGGGTAGCGGTGCATTGGCGGCGAGCGGTGGCGATCGTCCCCAACACGCAGCTAGCAAAGTTACAAAAATCGGCCTACCAGGGCCTGAGCGGTGCCCTGCGGAGGTTATGGACGAGCTGAGCTTGTCCATACCGCCAAGGAGGTTAAAAAATAAATAGTAAAAAAAGGGTACATGCATAAAAGTGGTTCTCGGTTTATGTCAGGGCTGTATCATATGAACCAAGTGTTGCACAGACTATTAAAGCGGACCTGAACTCATGAGTTCAATTCTGCTCTAAAAGGTAAGCTACAGCATAATAACCAAAGTCCTGCCGCCCTTCTGCCTTTTCAGCGCCCAAGGCCAAGGCCTTTGTAGCCTTTCCAGAAATCTAGCCCCAGTGGTCTCTCTCCAGATTATTGGGTTCCTCGGTGTTGGGAGTACTCAGGCAGACTATCAAACAGGGGGAGAAACAAAAAAATACAACCTTAGGGCTAAGGTGTAAATTATGACAGCTAATGGGAGGAGTTAGCCAGAATAATAAAACGCTGTACATTGAAATATTAGAATTGAGAGTGATAGGTTAGCTTACCTCTATAAAAGAAGTCAAACAACGACTACGGGAAAAGGTATTTATTGCAGTGACCACGTGTTTTGCAGATTAGCCGTACTTCCTCCGGTCAGTAACAAGTTGTACCAGGTGGCATAGATGAGACTGGAATGAGCACCTGTATTCTACAAGAGAGGTAGGCTAACCTATCACACTCAATTTTAATAGTTAAATGTATTTTATTATTCTTGATGCCTGATAAAGAGACATGGAAGCGATAAGAAAAAAAACAACGATATAATGAATTGGTAGTGTAGTATGGATAATTACTAGAATATTAGAAGCAAGGAAAATATTCTCATATTTTCATTTTCAGTTATAAAGTGTTTTTTAAAACATTGCATCATTCTCTAATATTTGCGGTTTAAATACTACTCAGCATTCTAAATGATTTTACAGAGCAGGCCAGTGAACTTTTGAACTGTCCTCAGCAGAAAAAAGAACACTACAGTGCCAGACACTTAAGATAATAAACTTCAGAAGACAGAGCTCTCTGCGACTTTGAAAGTTGTGAAGCTTAATGGCTCTTTTGCATAGATAAAAACTGGAGTTTCTTAACTCTTCCTGTACTGGAATCAATAATAGACTCATATCTCTGCTCCTAATGTTTTATTTCTTAGCTGTACTACACATACCAATCATATCAATTTTTTTCGCTTTAGTGTCTCTTTAACATATTATGTTTAAAAATTAGCTGCTCTGCCAAGGCAGCCAGCTGAAACAGCTGAGAGATCAAATTACACTTGTGATTAGTCACTGATGTGGGAAATTAAACAGGCTAAACTCTCTAACTATATACAGGGTGCATTTCTCTCTGTTTTCCTTCTGTCCTGTGCAAGAGTTCCACTCCACTTTAAAGAGAAACTCCGACCAAGAATTGAACTTTATCCCAATCAGTAGCTGATCCCCCCTATTACATGAGAAATCTATTCCTTTTCACAAACAGACCATCAGGGGGCACTGTATGACTGATATTGTGGTGAAACCCCTCCCACAAGTAACTCTGAGGACCGTGGTACTCCTGGCAGTTTTATGTCTGTGAACCTTGTTGCATTGTGGGAAATAGCTGTTTACAGCTGTTTCCAACTGCCAAAACAGCATGCAGTAGCTACATCACCTGCCTACAGTAAAAATGTCACCATGTAATAAATGTCAGAATGTAAATCAGGGAGAGGAAAGATTTTACAATGAGCAAACACTGACTAAATCATTTATACATAATTGTAAAAATGAAGCACTTTTTTTTATTACATTTTCACTGGAATTCCTCTTTAAATCAAAATGGCAACACAAGCGCCACCTCCCAGCAGCGCGAGACAAATTCAAGCAACACCCACCACAATGTCACATGACCACAATACACTAGCCTCTCTGGTATTAGCTGCTAAAAATATTAGATAAATATATTAGCTGGTAGGTATTTCCGTTTAGCATAAATGGTCATTATGCTACTAGGTCTTTCTTACATTAAAGGGATACTGTAGGGGGGTCAGGGGAAAATGAGCTGAACTTACCAGGGGCTTCTAATGGTCCCCCACAGACATCCTGTGTTGGCGCAGCCACTCACCGATGCTCCGGCCCCCCTCCAGTTCACTTCTGGAATTTCTGACTTTAAAGTCAGAAAATCACTGCGCCTGCGTTGCCGTGTCCTCGCTCCCGCTGAGGTCACCAGGAGTGTACTGCGCAGACACAGACCATACTGGGCCTGCGCTGTGCGCTCTTGATGACATCAGCGGGATCGAGGACACGGCAACGCAGGCGCAGTGGTTTTCAGACTCTAAAGTATGAAATTCCAGAAGTGAACTGGAGGCGGGGCCGGAGCATTGGGGAGTGGCTGCGCCAACATAGGATGTCTGCGGGGGACCATTAGAAGCCCCGGGTAAGTTCAACTCATTTTCCCCTGACCCCCCTACAGTATCCCTTTAATAATTTCAGTTGTAGCCTCCTTCTCCTCCTTCTGAAAACAGAAAGAAATTAAAACAAATTCAAACTGAACATCTATTCCAAAAACAAAACTGAATAAATAAATAAATAGCTTGGTAAAAAGCCAACAAAGAGACAGTAAAAAGGGTGAGCAAATGTTTATAATTGGTTCTCCCATTGTCCTGAATATTAATAGACAAACTCCATACCGCCCCCCCCCCCCCCTCCTCCCAGCCCTCCGTATCCTCCCCGACACAAAAGGGTCCTTGAAAGCTAAAGTTTTTATGCAAGTCCATTCATGTCGGAGTTTAGAAGCCAGGCTGAAAAAAGGGAAGAATTATCATATCAGGAAGGAAAGATGAATTATTCCATTTCCAGAAGCAGAAAGCGCAGAAGAACGCTGCTGACGCCGCCGCATCCCCGTCAACGGGATAATTGCTGCATTTGAAATTTTAAAACTTCCACACAGAGGTTCTCGTTCTTTTAAATGCAAAATAATGTCGTATTTATTTGACAAAGACGCCTCTCCTCCTGGCTGACTAATATTTTTTTTGGTTAAGGCCGGTACGGATTTATGACGGTACAAGAAAACTAAAAAAAAATCCAAGATTTTCCATAGAACATTCTCAAGGTACAGATTTATTTATTTTCTGTAATGATTGACTGACATCAGAACGGAGAGAGAGAGCACAGTGGCCAATATAACAGACTTTTTTTAGGCATAGACTTACTAGGCAGATGCCTGGGGTGACAGGCGCTTGGGGGCACCAGGAAACTATTCTTAGCAGACTGTGCTTTATGAAATTCTTATATTCCATTAGTCAAAGGCTCACTGTTTTTTATTTTAGTTAGCCAATAAATGTTTTTCTGTTTCAAAACTTCCTGCTGACTCATTTAAAGATCCGCCCTTCCTTTCCTTGCCCCTAAGTGCAAAATTGTCACTGTTTAAAGAGGAACTCCAGTGAAAATACCGTAATTTAATTTAAAAAAGTGCTTCATTTTTACAATAATTATGTATAAATTATTTAGTCAGTGTTTGCCCATTGTAAAATCTTTCCTCTCCTTGATTTACATTGTGACATTTATCACATGGTGACATTTTTACTGCTGGCAGGTGATGTCACTGGAAGGAGAGCATGCGCGCAAACAGACCATCAGGGGGCGCTGTATGGCTGATATTGTGGTGAAACCCCTCCCACAGGAAACTGTGAACCTTATTGCATTGTGGGAAATAACAGCTGTTTTACTGTTTACAGCTGTTTCCAAGTGCCGAAAAAGCAAGCAGCATCTCCTTCCAGTGACATCGCCTGCCAGCAGTAAAAATGTCACCATGTGATAAATGTCAGAATGTAAATCAGGGAGATGAAAGATTTTACAATGAGCAAACACTGAATAAATCATTTATACATAATTATTGTAAAAATGAAGCATTTTTTTCTAATTACATTATTTAAACTGGAGTTCCTCTTTAAGCTTTATTCCCACTTTATTTATCCGTAGAGCTGTGGCTACAGTTAATATAATTATTTTTAGTGTTGGATTGGAATAAGTATGAATAAGTTAAGAATCCTTTAAATGTTATGGCGGCTCGTTTCCGGTTCCTCATTAATGATTTAAGAACATCGGCAGCTATAAAAAACACTCAGCGCAAAATGGACTACAGTCTATACAAACAAACAACAAACTCTAAACTAATTGCAACAGAATATTCTGGTAACAGACATACCTGCCAGACATAAACATGGCATAAACAATAATTATAAGTTACACCAGTCTGGGCGCAAAAACAAAAAGAAGTGATGTCAGATGAGGCCAGGTTGAGTTAAACAGAACTGGCGTGATTTCCCAGGTTGTGAAGCGCGAATGAATGAATATTTATCAGCTGATGGTGTTGGGCTGGTATCATCGCCGTGTAACTTTAAGAAGGTGTGAATAAAACATACCAGACATGTTAACATCCACTTAAAGTGCTTTTTTTCCTCCCCCTCCCATCGGTTTAATGAGGCCGATTTAGAAAGATGCAGATTTATGTGGGGTCATTAGAATACATTAATATGAATGCACACTTCTATCTGTCACTCTCAGTGTTACAGCCAAACTTCCAGAGACATTTTACACTTCATACAATATATATGTTCTGCAATTGTGGCTGAATTATTAAGCTGCGTTTTGCATAATGAAAACCGTTCATAGATATAATGGATACTGCTTTAAATGGGGAAATGCGAAATGCAATGCAGAAACCGCAACTTACAGAGGAACTTTAACCAAGGATTGAACTTTACTCCAATCAGTAGCTGATATCCCCTTTCCCACGTGAAATCTTAACCTTTTCTTGAATAGATCATCAGAGATAGAAATGTCGTGAACATAAAAGTTTCCGTTTGCGAATGGCAATCGCAAACTTCCGCAACTTTTCGCGAACAATGGGACTTCAATGGGCAGGCAAATTTTAAAACCTACAAAGACTGTTTCTGGCCACAAAAGTGATGAAAAAAATTGTTTCAAAGGGTCTAACACCTGGACTGTGGCATGCCGGAGGGGGATTCGGGGCAAAAGTCCCACCAAAAATTACGGAGTTGACGCAAAGTCGAGTTTTAGTCCCTAAAGGGCAGAAATCACATTATGCACAGCTCTGGGTGTCAGTGGGCTGTGGAGTGCTAACAGAATACAGTGAAATAATAATGCACTAGAGTGGTTCTGTGTCTGCAACTTAACGAGGCAACAGCAGTAGTGTGCACACAGGTCTGAGTGTCAGTGGGCTGTGGAGTGTCACACACACAAAACACAAGAGACCGATGTGCTAGCCCTCAATAGGGCTGTGTGGGGTGCTTTCACATAAAGGTGTCTGAGAAGGTCCTTGACGATCACCACACTATGAGGGGAACGTCTTCGGCCTAGGGAAAGG
The DNA here is from genome assembly GCF_040937935.1 of Hyperolius riggenbachi. NCBI lineage: Eukaryota > Metazoa > Chordata > Amphibia > Anura > Hyperoliidae > Hyperolius > Hyperolius riggenbachi. The sequence continues at coordinate 304,880,860 of NC_090652.1, forward strand.
ATGAGACCAGGAGCCCTTATGGTGCAGTAACGTTAGAACAAGTGGATTGTATAATAATGTGGGTAATGAATACTCACAAAGGTGGGTTGCCCTGATGCAACCAATGACAATCGCATGCGGAAAAAACCTGTTTCCGCTCGGTGTTCTGGAACACTCTGGGTCTTATGTGAGCCTTTTTCACCTATGTGAGTCTTTTGATGAGGTAAGATACCTCTTTTATTTATTTTTTATGTTTTATTTTTATTAGAATACCCTATATTGGTCTAATACGTTTTAAGGGCGCCTCCACCGACTTGCCTCCGCTTTCACATAAAGTTTGTCAAGTTTAGCTGAATGATAATATATAGGGGACGAAATGAACACGCCAAATGTTCGCTGCAAACTGTTCGGGCCATCTCTAATCAGAGACATCGGTATGGCTGAGATTATAGTGAAACCCCTCCCTCAGTGTGATGTCATCACTGTGGTCCTGACAGTTTGCTGTCTGTGAACCTCGTTGCATTGTGGGAAATAACTCCTTTTTCCAACTGCCAAGCAACCAGTACCTCCCTCTGTGCATAGAACTCTCAGTAAACGAACATTCCGTACAGATCACCTGGCCGGACAAAAGCTGTCACCACCAGTGATACATTCCATTATTATTTTCACTACAGTTCCTCTTTAAATGTTTACTATCTATTGATGGTTAATTTGGAGTATGAGCTCAATAGCTCAAAATGTTGTTGGTGAATGAATATTAACCCAAACTAATGATTTAAACTCCGATAACAGGCTGTGGCCAATTTTAATTTCTAGATGACGATAGGTCGGACGTCTTAGGGCATAGATTTCTGACAGATTCAATCAGATTGATCAAATCTGCCGGGAATCAAACAGATAAATTGATGAGTATGTGGCTACCTTTAAATTAGTCGATGCAATGTTTGTCCATCGATCCTGTATTACGTAGCCGGGTCCATATTATATTTACCCATGTTTGTTACCAGAAACACGGCAGCACCTGACTCTCTCAGTCTTCGGAGAGCAGTCAGACAATACGAAACATGTAGGTTAATATATGACAGGCTTTGTTGCCACAAATCGATGTTCTAGGGCGGGAAAGGAACAATAGCGCACATTAACATTGACTAAATAGATAACACAGTAAAGAGGAGAATATCGCTCTTAGAATTCTGATGAAGTCGATGTCATGTCACACAACACGGGTTCTGAATAACACCAGGAATGTCAGCGATACGTGCGGCACGTCGGCGCTAACAATGGGGTTTAATTGTTCATTCTGATGCACTTCGCTACTCTATTGAGCGCACATAAAAGAGACTAGCCTCCACGGTTATCTGCAGCAATGTCTGGGCTTTCTATAGGCACACGTGTTATTCAGCCGCCGGTAAGTTGGGCCAAGGGTGAGCCGAATGACGGCGGAATCTTCTGCCGCTCAAATCCCCAGCAGCATTACATGGGATGGAAGGTCTCGCTTACCAAGAACTATCTAACTTACCAAGTTAGATAAACTGGGCTTATTTAGTCTAGAGAAAAGACGCCTTAGAGGGGATCTAATTAACATGTATAATTTCATCAGAGGGCAATATAATAGCTTGGCGGATGAGCTTTGTGTCCCTAGGCCTTCACAAAGGACTAGAGGACATGATCTGCGCATGGAGGAAAAACGTTTTAGCCATTTATTTAGGAAAGGGTTCTTTACAGTAAGAGTTATTAAGATGTGGAATGCATTGCCACAGGAAGTCGTTATGGCAAACTCTATACCTGCATTTAAAGGGAGCTTAGATGCTTTCCTTGCGTTGAAAGACAGCCATGGCTACAATTACTAGGTAATGCCCAGTGGTGTTGATCCAGGGATTTTATCTGATTGCTATCTGGAGTCGGGAAGGAATTTTTCCCTTTTGGGGCTAATTGGACCATGCCTTGTAAGGGTTTTTTCTCCTTCCTCTGGATCAACAGGGATATGTTAGAGCTGGTCCACACTAGGTCCGGAAACGTATCCGTGGCTGCGTTTTTCAAACCTGATGAAAAACGGAGTCCCGGATACTAATGTTTAAAGTAGCAGCCAGCCTCACCTAAGTAAAAAACGGATCCGTCTGCGTTTGCGGGGACCCGTTTTCAAAACCTGAACGGAAGGTCCGGACCTGCTGCATTTTCACGCAATGGATCAGGACCACGGATACACGCAGGGGTAGTGAAAAGCAATGAGAAAACGCATCTCCAGCTCCACAGGCAAAAAACGGATGTGAAAACGGATAGCCTGAGCTTTCTGATTGGCCCAAAAAAATCCTCCCACTCCTTCCTAATGATAGAGACGTTTTCTGTCAGGGAAAAACTGAACGGAAACTGAACGGAAACTGATGCAAAACTGATGCACTTTCATCAGTTTGCAGTACGGTGGGTACTTCCCCTAATCTTACCCGGATCCGGACTGCAGTGTCCGTCCTGCAACTGTGTCTAGTGTGGGCCCAGCCTTAGGGTGCAGGCTGGTGTTGTACTTGCTTTCTGGTTGAACTCGATGGGCGTATGTCTTTTTTTTTTCAACCCAAATAACTAGGTGACATCGACTATTCCCCTCTGAGTTGCTAGAACTCGGAGGGAGATATAATTGGGGGTCTGGCGATCCCCAGATTCACTAATTACTCTTGCGTGGGGCGTGCAGCATAGCACTAGTGCTATTGTGGTGTTAAACTTCAGCGATTTGCGCTGATCGCCAAAATGACCTGATTCGTTATAGAGTAGTGATGAGCCAAAATTTGACACTTTCGTAATTACAGCACAAACTTTGCAATCACAACACGCAATCGTAATTCGTAATTATCAGAAAATTTGTAATTTCATAATTCGTAATTCTGTGTCGTCATTTCACATTAAATAGTTATTTTGTATTTCATTCATAATTCTGTAATTTAGCGTAACTAAGAAGAATGACACAAAATTACAGGTAACGCAAAATATAATCGTAATTATGAAAATGTTCATAATTAAAAAATAATAATCACAAAAACGAATGTAATTAGGAAAATGATCATAATTACAAAAATGTTGTACATAGTCATAAGTATGCAAAATTTCTCCAAGTTTTTTATAATTACGATTTTTCCATGACGATTGTAATTGTAAGTGTGAATATTAAAAATCGTAAAATTAGCACATTACGACCATCACTATTCTAGAGAGCTATAGGAGGAGGCTTAAAGTGACACTCCGCACAGAGGCGTATCTAGTGGGGTGCAGGCATGGCTCATGCCATGGGTGCCACAGCATCATGGTGCTGCACCCCCATGCCTGCCCCTGTGCTGTGTTGCCATGCTTGCCCCCGTGCCTCCCCGTCACACAGACCTCAGATCATTCTGTTATCTGGGGAACATGGCTACTTAACTTATGTATGTAGGGCGAACTCAGCTTACTGTTAGAAAAGAGGACAGAGAGGGAATATAGATCGTTCCATAAAAGTAACTTCAGCAATATCCCGAGCCAAAAAACACAACCGTAACACATGTACACGAGAAAGGATGCTGTTTTCAGAGGGTGGGGGGTGGGGGGGGGATCTAATGGGGGGGGGGGGGGTGGGGGCTTTTAAAAGGGGAATGGGGCTCTGAAGGGGGAGGTGCAATTTCAGTGTTTGCCATCGGCATAACATACAAGTATGTCAGGCTTCCACAAGACTTTTTGAAATATAAGGTTATTGAAGTTTTGGTTTTTTTTTATTTTATTTTATTTTTTATTTTCAACCTGTAGCTAGCCAAGTAACTTGTACAGCCACTAAGATATTCCCCACAGAGGAGGCAAGACATTGGTCCCCCTTACAACTCTGGGCACTCCCTGCAGATAGATGGTCTGCTCAAGTGCTCATCCAATAGTCTGGTTTTGGGTCTTTTCCAAGTGTCTACAGGTGTCTACAGGTACAACATCTAGTAAGAATGAATGGCTGAAAAAAGAGACAAATACTGGAAAATGTAAACTGCAGCCATTCTTACACTGTTACACTGGAGGTGTGTTTAGCTTCTAAGGGTAGAATGGTTAATTTGCATATATTCAGCAGTGATGCACTGGGAGACATCTCAAGCTCACTCCAACCTGAATTATCGCAAATTCTTTCTGTTTTAAGAAAGCAAACTTTTGTTTTCCTTAACATCTCAGTAAGGGGTAACCTGGTACAGTTGATCATTGCGTGACTGGGGTTTAAATTTATATAATGGGGTGGAGCCTCAAACAGCCAATCTGATTTGTTTAATTTTAATGCAAGTTATTTATGCCAAAGACCGCAAAGCTCACAAACTTGGTCATAGAGTAATTGAGTAATTGTGTGATAGGGTTAGGAAAAATGGGCGCAGCCAACACCAGCCAAATACATAATTGGGCAATGCTGGGTCATCAGTAGGCGGAGACAAATACAAATTTCACTGAGAAAATGTAAACTGCAGTAATTCTTACACTATTAATGGTAGGGTTCTACTGGGTGACTGAGGTTAATATTCAGAAAAGTGGGTGGAGCCTACAAAAGCCAATCTAACTCCACCTATTAATCTTTAAGGGGAATATTTAATTGCTGCCATTCTTGCACTGTTAATGGCACAAGCCTCAAACCTGGTACAGTTGATCATTGGGTGACTGGGGTTAAATATTTAGAAAAGGGGTGGGGCCACAAACAGCGAATCAGATGTGTTTCATTTCAATGAAAGTTATTCATGCCAAAGACCACAAATCTCACAAACTTGGTCAATGACTATTGACAATTGTGTGTTAGGGTTAGAAAAAGTGGCCACAGCCAACAGCAGCCAAATACATACCCGGGAAACATCAGGACATCAGTGGGTGGAGAAAAATACAAATTTCACTGCCAGAATGTAAACTGCAGCCATTCTTGCACTGTCTGTCAATGGCAGGGTTCTTAAACTTTGCACAGTTGGTCACTGGGTGACTGGGATTAATATTAAGAAAAGTGGGTGGAGCCTACAAAAGCTAATCAAAATTCACCTATTATTGATGCCAAAGACCGTAAAGCTCACAAACTAGGTCATCATTGAGTAACTGTGTGTTAGGATTAGAAAAAGTGGGCAGAGCTAACACTAGCCAATTACATACCCGGGCAACGCTGGGCGACCAGCTAGTATATATATATTTGTTACAGCTTACAGAATGCCTGCAATAAATATGCAGTGTGTTTGCTTCCTGCTTTCATGGAAGCAGCCAAAGGGTTAATATCCTGTGTTTACATATAAGCTTTGTCTGCTGAGGACTGGCGAATTTCTGTGCTGACACAGCTGATCGATCAAATTACACTTATGATTACTTGAAGATGATGATTTCTCTCGGTTTTCCTTGTGTCCTGTGCAAGAGTTCAGGTCCACTTTAATCTAGCATTGGTATGTACATTTCCTAAAGAAAAGCATGCTAAGCATAGCTCTGTGGTGCCCACTCCTGTAGATGCCACCCTAGGCCTGTGCCTGGTTTGTCAATGCCTAAAAATGACCCTGATTCTGCTCTCTTCTCTCTCTATACATCAGAACACCTGGCTTAGCAGGGAGCCCATCCCACATTTGTACAGCAATCATTCCAAAACAGCCTCCAGTTTAGGGGCGGCTGTAAAGTCTTTGAATACTGGTAGCAGAATACTGGTAATCACCCTCTAGCGATATTCTATTGACGTCAGCCAGCGCCCATCTGATCTTCCATGTTACGCGCCTCCTTTCTGAGTCACTTCTTCGGAGGAAACACATCAAATGCCTTCAGCATGAAAGAACTTTATTAGTTGTTGCTGTGGTTTCTCTTCCATCTGAACGGGCAGCGTTTATATCACAGAGTCAGAATTAATGAAAAATACGTCAGTTTTGGGAGTCGCGGTGCGACTGGCTCGATCTTTTATATTCCAGGCACAGCCGGCGCTCAGCCACTCGGTGTAATTAGGCACCACGAATCTGTCCTCTCATTGCTGCCTCCTTCATTACACTCCCGTCTCTCATATCTCTCAGGGCCGGAGCTACCATAGGAAAACATGGGCAATTGCCCCAGGGCCCCAGAGCCTGTAGGGGCCTCCAAGGTGTCCCTCCCCCATCTTAACTGTTGCTCCCCAGGGACTCTGCAGAGTCTGTTAAGTTGGGAGGTGATTGGGGGAAGGTCAGCAGCCAGCTCTTGGGCCCAGGAGGGAAATTTGGCTGCAGCAAAGGGCCTCTAATGATGCTTTTTGGTCGAGGGTGTCTGTTGGGGGGCCCCCAGGCTAATCTTGCCCTAAGGTCCAATTGTTACTTGAACCAGCCCTGCTCTCCGGACATTAGTTTATTAACCAACACAGCTGCTGGCATCTGAAGGGTTTATTCTGTGTTCCAAAGAGCAGTTTAAAGAGAACCCGAGGTGGGATTTAATTATGTTACTGGGGCACAGAGGCTGGTTGTGCACACTAAGACCAGCCTCCGTTGCCCCATGGTGTGCCTCCAAGACCCCCCTGCGCGCCGCTATACCCCCGCAGTGCTGGCGACACGCAGCGTGTCGCCAGCACAATATTTACCTAAGCGCTGTCAGTCAGCGCCGCTCCCCCGCCTCCGCGATACCCGCCCGCGTCACTTCCCTCCTATCAGCGGAAGGGAAGGGACACGGGCGGGTAGCGCTGATGCGGATGAGGCGGAGCGGCGCTGACAGACAGCGCATAGGTAAACATTGTGCTGGCGACGCGCTGCATGTCACCAGCACTGCGGGGGTATAGCGGCGCGCAGGGGGGTCATGGAGGCACACAATGGGGCAACGGAGGCTGGTCTTAGTGTGCACAACCAGCCTCTGTGCTCCAGTAACATAATTAAATCCCACCTCGGGTTCTCTTTAAGCACAAAGCTTGGAGCTTTTTGTTTCACTTCCAAAAGATTTTAGAAAAATTGTGATAACAATTCTGATTTAGCCACCAGTTAACCTTCCCTCCTCCCTCCCTCCCCCCCCCCCCCTCCCCCCAATCGGAGGGAGTTTTGTTACATTTAACAGCTTGCAAAGCGATTGCGGCTTAACAGGCTAATCACGGAGCTCCGCTCTGTCACTCAACGGGGATGCGCGATCCCCTTTAAAACTCCGCCCCCGGACTTGACGCCTTTCGGTGTTAGGCGGTCCTCCTTCCCAACACCAATCGGCGTTAGGCAGTCGGGAGGGGGTTAAGAAAACGAAAGTGAGTTAAGACTTCAGGCTGACTTTTCATTTAGTAAGAGATCCCAAAGCAGGTTTCAGGAAGCAGGAAATTTGGACGCCCGTGGCTAATGGACGAATTGGGTGCTGCCATATGCACTGATGCAATTTGACACCAAAAGCAGAAAAATTGGCGCCAATAAATATTGTTTTGAAAATTAGAACATTATATTGTTTGAAATATTTTTCGTTTTTGACAATTATTGTTTTGAATTGTATTGTTTTGAAAATTCAAAGGTTTGGAAGGCGGGTTTTAGGGGTGCATAGTATGATGGCTCTCACCTCTGCCGCTAAACTCCGAGGCGGTGTTAAATACTATTCCCCCTCCGAGTTGTCACAACTTACAGGGAGATGTAATTCGGGGTCTGGCAGCTAGAGCCCCAAATTACTGCTACGCGGGGCGCGCATCATAGCATTGCTGCTATAACGGCGCCCAGTTACGACGCTCGGCTCTCAGAGCCGCGCGCCAAAATGAACTGATCCGGGGTTTTAGGGTTAGGTACCAGGAAGGGTTTTTTTAAGTGTAGGTATCTGGGGGGGGGGGGGGGGGGGGGATATTTCATCAAAAAAATTAGGGAGTCAAAATCTGCCAGAACGCACAGGTTTTGAACTAGTCCATCTCCTCATGGGAGATTCTCAGGATTTTCTTTGATTTGAGAAGCATTTCCTGAATGGCAGTTTAACTGCCAACATAGTAAGATACCAGCCAGCCTCCCTGTTCACTTTCACACTACTATGTCGCATGCATGAAAAAAGGGCGCCGTTAAAAAGGGTCTGACTTGATAACGAAATGGCGCCGGTTATTAACCATATCTGCTAACGATAAACATAGTTGTCAAGCTTTGTTAACGATAAATACCGTTGTAAAACCATGAAAAATAATAACGAAAAGATATTAAGGTTAAATATCGTTATGTAATTCAACAATACAGCTTAACCCAACCCTACCCTCACACAGAACCCTCCCCTGGTGGTGCTTAAAACTAACCACTCCCCTGGTGGCGCCTAACCCTAACCACCCACCCAGTGGTGCCTAACCCAAGCCCCCCCCCCCCCCCAGTGATACCTACCGCTAACCCTCCGGTGGTGCCTAACCCTAACCATCCCCCCGGTGGTGCCTAACCCAAGCCCCCCCCCCCCCCCCAGTGATACCTACCGCTAACCCTCCGGTGGTGCCTAACCCTAACCATCCCCCCGGTGGTGCCTAACCCTAACCCCCCCCCCCCCCGGTGATACCTACCGCTAACCCCCTGTGACGCCTAATCCTAACCACCCCCCCGGTGGTGCCTAACCCTAACACCCCCCCCCCAGTGATACCTACCGCTAACTCCCTGGTGGTGCCTAACCCCACCCCTCTGGTGCTGCCTAACTCTATCCAGCCCCCCTCGTGATGCCTAAAACTAGCTGCCGCCTGGGTGGTCCCTAACCCTAATCACTCCCCCTGGTGGTGCCTAACCCTAACCACTCCCTCTGCAGAAACACCCTTTTGCACATAGTAACGATAGTATATTTGATAACGTAAAATCTGTACATACAAACAAAATAATATGACAAAAACTATAATGCTGCAAGCTTCTAAATGATAACATACTTCAAAAACTGTAATGTTCTAATGTTGTTAACGATATTTATCGAGGCGCCCTTTTTTATGCTTTTTTCACAGTAATAACGATATTTGCATTAGAGTCTATGGCGGCGTCCTTTTCATCCACCCTCAGCCGGCGCCCCTTTTTCCTGCTACCGTTTTGTCAGTTAGATTCAGCAACTACTGCTCAGGAAATGCTCCTGATAACAAAGAAAACACTGAAAATTCCCCATGAGGAGATGGACTAGTCCAAAACCTGTCGATTCTGCTTACTCTTTTTGCTGGAGTGGTCCTTTTATCAGAGATGTAGACGCCTGCCTCAAATGTTGACTAATAAATTTAGTCTCCCATGTCCCATAGCAAAGTAAGGGCTGGTGCACACCAAGGGGCGTAGCAATAGGGGGTGCAGAGGTAGTGACCGCATCGGGGCCTTGGGCCAGAGGGGCCCCGAAGGGCCCTCCCTCAACCACAGTATTAGCTCTCTATTGGTCCTGTGCTCATAATAATCACTTCTATAGATGCTTTGAATAGTGGTAATCATTAACAAACTGCTCCCCATCCCTTTCTTGCACCTCTGACACTGTAGTTGCCATTGGCAGGGATTGCTATGTATAGAGTGCTTGGGGGTAATCAGTAACACGCTGCTCCCCATCCCCTTCTTGCACCTCTGACACTGTAGTTGCCATTGGCTGGGATTGCTATGTATAGAGTGCTTGGGGGTAATCAGTAACAAGCTGCTCCCCATCCCCTTCTTGTACCTCTGACACTGTAGTTACCATTGGCTGGGATTGCTATGTATAGAGTGCTTGGGGGTAATCAGTAACAAGCTGTTCCCCATCCCCTTCTTGCACCTCTGACACTGTAGTTGCCATTGGCTGGGATTGCTATGTATAGAGTGCTTGGGGGTAATCAGTAACAAGCTGTTCCCCATCCCCTTCTTGTACCTCTGACACTGTAGTTGCCATTGGCTGGGATTGCTATGTATAGAGTGCTTGGGGGTAATCAGTAACAAGCTGTTCCCCATCCCCTTCTTGCACCTCTGACACTGTAGTTGCCATTGGCTGGGATTGCTATGTATAGAGTGATTGGGGGTAATCAGTAACAAGCTGTTCCCCATCCCCTTCTTGTACCTCTGACACTGTAGTTGCCATTGGCAGGGATTGCTATGTATAGAGTGCTTGGGGGTAATCAGTAACAAGCTGTTCCCCATCCCCTTCTTGCACCTCTGACACTGTAGTTGGCATTGGCAGGGACAATTTGCTATGTATAGAGTGCTTGGGGGTAATCAGTAACAAGCTGTTCCCCATCCCCTTCTTGCTCCTCTGACACTGCAGTTGCCATTGGCAGGTTTCGGTGCGCCGTATCAATTGTTATGTATAGAGTGCTTGGGGGGCCCCATTGTAAAACTTGCATTGGGGCCCACAGCTCCTTAGCTATGCCACTGAGCGCCCCTGAGCGCTTTTAAAAACTCCATCGCTTTGAAAAGTGCTTGGCTAATGTATTTGAATGGGATGGAGCACACCAGAGCGATGTGATTTTCTCCCAACCGCAAACTCGGGTCCTTGCTGATTTCTGAGGCGATTTGCCTAAATGTTAAGTATATGAAAGTGGAAAATCACTCTGAAAGGCGCTAGATCAGAGCGGTTTTCCAGGCGTTTTTGTACAGAAGCTGTTAAGTTAATACAGCTCTAAGGTAACAAAATATAAAATCTGCTACACAAAAATGCTCCAAAAACCGCTAGGCATGATTAGAAAATCGCTAGGCACATGCCTAGAAATCGCCTAGAAAAACAACTTCAAAAAGCGCTGAACGTTTGCGATTACGCTAGGCTAGCACTGTTTGGTGTTCACTGGCCCTTAATCAGCCAAGAGGGTGTCTTTCGGCCAGGAACAGAATTATTCATCCCACAGGAAGCTCATATAACATTGATCACATTTACTCCAGTGTTGCCATTTTACAAGCATGGAACTTTCTTAATGTATAGTGATTAATTTTAGATCACCTGTAAATTTTGTATAGCTCCCAATGTGATAGATCCGGTAAGCTGACAGACAACTGAGAGAATAATTGCATGACTGCATCTAAGGCCTGGTGCACACCAAAAACCGCTAGCAGATCCGCAAAATGCTAGCAGATTTTGAAACGCTTTTTCTTCTTTTTCTGCAGCGCTTCAGCTAGCGTTTTGCGGTTTTGTGTAGCGGTTTTGGTGTAGTAGATTTCATGTATTGTTACAGTAAAGCTGTTACTGAACAGCTACTGTAACAAAAAACGCCTGGCAAACCGCTCTGAAGTGCCGTTTTTCAGAGCGGTTTGCGTTTTTCCTATACTTAACATTGAGGCAGAAACGCCTCCGCAATCCAAAATCTGCAGCAGCCCGGGAGTATGCGTTTCTGCAAAACGCCTCCCGCTCTGGTGTGCACCAGCCCATTGAAATACATTACCCTAGCGGATCCGCACCCGCAAGCGGATCGCAAACTGCAGCCGAACCGCTCTGGTGTGCACTAGGCCTAAGAGAGTATGTCATTGCACAGGCTAAGCTTATTAGCCTTAAAGTGGACCTGAACTCAGAATTTCTGTTTTAAAAGATAAGCAACAGCATAAAAACCTTGAAAGGAAAATATTTCTTTGTTACAGCTGATACAAATCCTGCAATGAATCTGCAGTGTGTCTATTTCCTGCTTTCATGGAAGGAGAAATATTGTTAAAGTGTAACTGTCGGGCATAAAATAAAAAATCAATTCTTTATTTTTATCTGGTGAACAAGTAATAAGGATCAGGGGTGCTCGGATACCACTTTTTAAAATCCTTTAAATTGCTTTAAAAAGTTTTTAAGGGTAAATGAGGCATGTAGCATCATTATTTTTTAAAGGGGGAAGCACTAATTGATGATGTGGGGACTTAAAATCCCCCCCTGTCAATTAACATTAGGCCTAGGTTCCAGACAGCGGTCGTGCAGCGCACATTGTATCCAAAGTTCAACCGCACAACTGGAACATGACAGTTTTCAGCCAAGGCACCTCCAAAAAATTACGCAGCAATTGTGTTTTGGGTTAAATAGGGTTAAAGTGGTATCAGTGGCCAGTGACACCCTGGCGATGGGAGCTGCACAGGAAGCAGGAGTAGGGCAATGCAGCAGCAGCAGGTGTAATGCGTGCCAGGAGCATGCCGGACGTAGCACGTGGCAATTGGCACTTAGCACGTGGCACTTGCCAAGTGTCACGCGGCACTTGACACGTGGCAAGTGCCACATGACACGTGGCAAGTGCCACATGACACGTGGAAAGTGCCACGTGACAAGTACCACATGACACTTGGCAAGTGCCACGTGACATGTGGCAAGTGCCCAGTGAGTCAGACGGCAGAGGCGAAGACACTAGTGCACACTAACTGTCACACTGGCACTGCTCACAGCACAGCAGTTCAGTAGAAAGCTAACACAGTAGTACTACTACACTAACAACTACTAGCACTGACTGCAGTACTACAGTACTAACTACACAATAACACAGTAATCCTATCCCCTAATCCCTAACCTATACCTAAGGCTAATAGCTGACCAGCAGGCAGCATCTGGCCTGGTCTGTGCACAGCACACACACAGACACATAGCAGCTGCCTGCAGCACACACTCTGACTGTCACACAAATGACATCAAGCTAATTAATGATTTGACAATAGTCTAGTGATAGTGAAGGGGTTAATCACTTAACAACTTATCACTGTGTACAGCCCTTGGCCCAGCAGCACACACTCTAACTGTCACACTATGACATCAATCAAGCTAATTCACGATTTAACAATAGTGTAGTCATAGTAGTGAAGGGGTTAATCACTGAACAGCTTTAGGTTTATAACTGTGCACTGGAGCATGTCTCTCAGTGAGCATTCAGCAAGCTAAGACAATATGTCTCATCATGGCAGCCCTCCTTATTATACAGGGGTGCTGGCCAGTGTTCCTTTCTGTGATTGGGTGCCAGGGTTTAGGCTGGGAGGCCTCTGATTGGCTTGATGAGATCAGGTGGGGCTGGCCAGGGTTCCCCTCTGTGATTGGTTGCTAGGGCTTCTGCTGGGAGCCCTCTGATTGGCTCCAGGACGTCATCTCATTAGTTACAGTATTTTGGATCCGGATATCTGAGGATATCTGTGGATATCCGGGTTATGCGGTCAGATATCCGCAGATAGCTATCCATATTTCTATAGAAATCCGGAATCTGATCCGGATAGCTTAAAAATGTTCGGATATTGCCGAGATATCCAGAATCCGAATGAGCACACACACACACACACACACACGCACACACACACACACACACACACACACACACACACACACACACACACACACATACTGTACATACATACACATACACACACACACACACACACACCATGCACACACACACACACACACACACACACACACACACACACACACACACACACACACACACACACACACACACACACACACACACACCATGCACACAACACACACACACACACACACACACACACACACACACACACACACACACACACACACACACACACACACACACCATGCACACACACACACACACACACACACACACACACACACACACACACACACACACCATGCACATACACTGTACACACACACACACCATGCACACACACTGTACACACACGCACGCACGCACACACACACACACACACACACACACCATGCACACACCATGCACACACACACACACACACACACACACACACACACACACACACACACACACACACACACACACACCATGCACACACCATGCACACACACACACACACACACACACACACACACACACACACACACACACACACACCATGCACATACACTGTACACACACACACACCATGCACACACACTGTACACACACACACACACACGCACGCACGCACACACACACACACACGCTCACACACGCACGCGCACGCACGCACACACACACACACACACACACACACACACACACACACACACACACACACACACACACACACACCATTTTTTTTTGTAGCTGTAGTAATTTTTTTTAAATCTTTTTTTCCCTTGAGATATGTGCATTCTCTTCCCTTTTTTGACTGCATTCCTAACTTTACGAGGTTATATTTTTCTTTGCAGTCTAGGGACTGGCCCTCCTAATTTCCAAGTTATACTTATAAATGCATTAAACAGGAATTATGGTAAAACATCCCCCTCTGGTATAGATTAGCCGCTCTGATGCGTGTTTTTAGAACAGGACTCTGTGTAAAAACAAGCGGAAATCACGGGACTTTGTCTCGCCGCGGCCGTCCCCTCCCCGTAGGTGTTGGATTTGTAATTTCGCACAGCGGGAGCGCTTTATAACAATGATTATAGCCGTGATTCCGGAGGCGTGGCTTTACCTGCTGGAGTAAATTGACGGCTAATCATTATTTCAAGATATGCACATTTTAATACGCTGTTCAAAGAGAGAGATATGCCGCAAGTGGGGGAGAGAAAAGAAGAATGGCGTCTGATTTTCCTTCACATGAAAATTACACCTGAAATGAAAGAGCATCCAGGAACACCCATTAAAAAGGCAATATCTGAAAGCCATTATACAAGTCATTAGCATCACACAGCTTTCTTACTGAATGGAGAACCGTTGTATGTCATCTATTCATCATATCTACACTGCATCTCATGTACAAAATGCTCCACCGTGACCAGGAGCTGTGACCGGAAGTGGACTGATTGGCGATGGACTGCTTTCTGGGCTTAGGGGACATTTTGTGATAGCCTCAACATTTCTGGTTGGTGTTTGGGGTTTATTTCTGCTGGACAATGGTCTGTAAAGCGCTCAGCTTAGTACTTCCGTGTAGTATGAGGACCAATCAAAATTGGATGTGTGTACCAGGCTTTAGGCATGACACTTATTGTGAACAATGTGTGTGTGTTGGTCTGCTGGCTTAGACCTTCTGCTTACACACAGCTATGGTGACCATACCGCCCAACTTTTTGAGATGAGAAAGAGGGAAACTTAAGCCACGCCTCTGCCACACCCTGATCACGCCCCGTCACACCCCTAGTCACGCATACCATGAAGATTTCATAAGAAAAATATGTTGATTTATAATTCAAACCACACTGGTCCTTTCTATCCTGGTTCATTATCCTTCATATTAACATTTTAAAATTAGTAATATATCCATTTAAAGCGGATCCGAGATGAAAAACGAACTATAACAAGTGACTGGTCTATATATCTTATCTAAAGTTTAGATAGTTTACACAGCAAATCTAGCTGCAAACAGCTTTAATAGAATATGATTATTTCTTCCTGTGATACAATGACAGCAGCCATGTTGTTGGAAAACATTACACAGAGGCAGGCTTATCTGCATCTTGAGCACTCAGCCTGTGAAGAAAACCTAATTCCCCCTCCTCCCCTCTGCCTCTGAAATCAATGGATAGTAACACCTCCTCCTCCCCCTGCCCAGACTGAGCTCCCATGAGCCCTTGCTACTGCCAAGGCTCTCTGAAAACCTGTGGGCGTGGCTTATTTAGTTTATAGGGAATTAGAGTATTAAAACAAAAACGAAAAAGTATTTGGCTTGAGGAATGCCCTATAAACAATAGGAAAGGAACACAATTATGCAATGAGTAAAAGTTCACCTAGGATCCACTTTAAGGATGGGAATAAAGTTTAGAGTCAATCAAACACATTTTTAGTAGAGAAATACATATATTTACATAGAAAGAGGGACAAAGTCCTGAAAGAGGGACAAATGAGTAGGAAAGAGGAACAGAGGGACTAGAGGGACTGTCCCTCCAAAAGAGGGACAGTTGGGAGCTATGCTGGTGACAATGTAATACTTTAAAGCCAGAGAGAGGCCCAGTGCACACCAAAAACCTCTAGCAGATCTGCAAAACGCTGGAGGTTTTTGAAGCAGATTTTCAGAGCAATTCTAGGCATGTTTAGAGACATTTTCTATACATGCCTGGCGTTTTCTGGAGCGTTTTTGTGAAGCAGATTTCATATATTGTTACAGCAATGCTGTTACTGAACAGCTTCTGTAACAAAAACGCCTGGAAAACTGCTCTGATGTAGCGTTTTTCAGAGCTGTTTTCCACTTTCCTATACTTTAACATTGAGGCAGAAACGCCTCAGAAATCTATAAAATGCTGCAGCCGCTGGGTTTGCGTTTGTGGAAAAAACGAGCCGCTCCGGTGAGCACCAGCCCAATCACTTTCATTAGCCAAGCGGTTTCCCCCTTGCAAGCATTTTAAAAAAATGCTCCAGAACCGCTCCAGTGGGCACCAGCCCAGAGTTGCACACCATAGGTAACTTTGAGGTGCTGGACCGAAAAGTCCTCAAGGCAAAAAATCCAAAGGGTCCGCACACTACATGAAGATTAACGTGGTTTATTCACATAGCACTCCAAATGTCCATTCCAGTCACCAACGACCGTTTCGTGGCCACAGCGGGTCCCCTTTGTCAAGGCATAAAGCAGAATGATGGTTATCACTCTGTTATATGCCTTGACAAATGTTTTATTTTAGGTGGAGCTGTTGTTGGAGTGCGTGGCTTTACAACGTCGAGCAGACTCCTGTATAAACCGGCCCATAGTCCCCTGACTCAGTCAGTGTCATTAAATCTTGGTTAAAGGATACCTGAAGTGACATGTGACATGATGAGATAGACATGGGTATGTACAGTGCCTAGCACACAATTAACTATGCTGTGTTCCTTTTTTTCTTTCTCTGCCTGAAAGAGTTAAATATCAGGTATGTCCGATTTCTACTACATACTGTAAGTGACAGCAACAAAGGAGAAAAGTAATTTATGGCTCATTTTACTCTGGAAGAAATGTACTTCTTATTTGTATGTGTTTTATACTTAAGATTTTCACGACAGTCCCTCTTTAAATATCCTAAGTTTTTCTATTATATTTAAACATTTGCAAAGCAGGATGAATGTTTTACTGTCTCTAATCAGTGGCAGCCTATTAAAGAGACTCTGAAGTCTCCCAAAAATACGTTTTTTTTACTTTAAAAACCTCATTAACATTATTGCCCCTCTTAAAACGCCGCAGAACCGCAGCTGAAAACACCCTCAATCACCCCAAACTCACGGGGGTACACGGCAGGCTCCTTCCGCATAGAGGCAGAGCAGCTGTGCCTCTATGCGCGTCCATCAGCGCGGATCGCCGCCTCTCCCCGCTCCTCTGCCTTCCTTCATTGAGAGGGGCGGGGGAGAGGCGGAGATGCGTGCTGATTGACGCGCATAGAGGCGGCAGCAAAATCCATTACCAAGAAAGTCGTGGATTTTGCCGGCCAAGTAAGGAGTGAGTTTGGGGTAATTGAGGGTGTTTTCAGCCACGGTTCTGCTGCGTTTTAAGAGGGGCAATAATGTTAATGAGGTTTTTAAAGTAAAAAACTCATTTTTGAGAGCTTTCAGGGTCTCTTTAAGTGTGCCGAAGTTAGAAAAAGGTCAACAGTTTATGTATTTTATCTCTCCCTGCCCTCAGAAGTTGTATTCTGCCAGGAAAACTTTTATAGCTGTAATTTGCTTGTCAGTGATGGGTACTATATTCCTGACAAGCTCCTGACAAGACAGAAGCTGTCACTTCCATGCCTAGAAATTAACTCTTTCAGGCAGCAAAATAAAAAAAAAGGAAAACAGCCTGGTTATTAATATGTTTTGCACTGTATGTACATACACATGTTTATTTCATCATGTCACATGTCACATGTCACATCGGGTACACTTTAAGATAATGTTGAAAATCACTTTATGAAAGTTAGAAAATAAAACACCTGAAAAATAAGAGCGGTTTTCCTGAAATAACATGACCTCAAATCCAGTTTACAAACAATTCCGTTAACTTTCTTATCGGGATAAGGATAATAAAAACAAATTATTGCAGGTAGGCGTTGTGCTGTGCCGAAGGAAAAGATAACATTTTCTTAGCAGGAACTTTTTCTAAACGCTATTTTCCTGCCGCGACAACTGACCACCCGGCGCCTGACCACGGAATTGTTCCTTTGCATAACTCCTAAATTGTAGCATATTTATGTACTTAAAAAAAATCACCGAAAAATAGCTTTTATTTTATTCAGTGGCAGAGTGCCTGCTGCTTTTCAATGCCTTCTTTTTTAATGTCGAGCATTTTAACAAAACAAAACATATATAAAGTATATCTATGGATATAAATAAAACATAAATGAAACTGTAACACTGGATGACGCGCTGCCACAATTGGATTAAATATGTTTCCGAGATCTCAGGAGCAAAAGAGGGTAAAACGAAGCCATTTAAATAAGCGATACATTTATGTGTTTATTTTTGATTGAAAAACAAGCAGTTTATTTTCTGACCGGCCATACTGGGCACAAAGGAGCGATAGGGGAGCTGGCGTTAGCGGTAGCTCATGCGGTGTACATGTGCGCCTGCTAAACAAAGCCATTTTAAAGGCCTTAAATAGGTGTTCTTTTCATCCTGGTTGGTGTCGCAAGATTTGCCAAGGAAGTAGGTAAAATAATTAGTGTCAAGTGGACCGTTGCCGTCGGTGTGCTCGGGTTCAGCGCGCTACGAAGATTAATTTCCTTTTAGCATCTGTTGTTCGGTGGAAAACGTAAATGAGAGTGGTAAATATTGTCGTTAATGTGACAGCTCTGTTTGTTTATATTTCTGCTTGTGCGCAGCAGGATTAGGCAATATGACGAGCCATTCCGGGCCTCCGTGGCAGACTAAGTGCAGGCAAGTATGAAAAATAATCTTCATGTGACTTACAGGTCTCTTTTCTGTTGCACCACACCGGTAATTAAGCAGCCACAGGTCAATATTATTTATTATTGATCTGGGCGCCAGGTCATAATTTGCCTGTTTGCAATTTAACCACTTCCCTACCCTGGTCATTTTTACAGTTCAGCTTGGCTCTGATTACTTTGACAATAACTTTATAAATAATTATCACAACTAAATGAGATATGTGTGTGTATATATATATATATATATATATATATATATATATATATATATATATATATATACACACATACATATATAGTTTTATTCAGGACAAATTAGGCTTTTTGTTGCTGATATTTTTTTTTTTTATTAATAACCTTATTTTCTATGTATTTTAAAAGGAAAATAAGGAAAAAAGGGGAAAAATACACATTTTATCCACTTTCATACATTATAGTTTTAATGTAAACAGTTCTATTGTACATTAAATTATCACATTTTATTTGTCTATCTCTCCTGTTTATTTAATCAGTTTGTTTGTTTTAATACAGTGGCTTGCAAAAGTATTCGGCCCCCTTGAAGTTTTCCACATTTTGTCACATTACTGCCACAAACATGAATCAATTTTATTGGAATTCCACGCGAAAGACCAATACAAAGTGGTGTACATGTGAGAAGTGGAACGAAAATCATACAGGATTCCAGACATTTTTTACAAATCAATAACTGCAAAAGTGAAGTATGCGTAATTATTCAGCCCCCTTTGGTCTGAGTGCAGTCAGTTGCCCATAGACATTGCCTGATGAGTGCTAATGACTAAATAGAGTGCACCTGTGTGTAATCTAATGTCAGTACAAATACAGCTGCTCTGTGAGGGCCTCAGAGGTTGTCTAAGAGAATATTGGGAGCAACAACCCCGTGAAGTCCAAAGAACACACAAGACAGGTCAGGGATCAAGTTATTGAGAAATTTAAAGCAGGCTTAGGCTACAAAAAGATTTCCAAAGCCTTGAACATCCCACGGAGCACTGTTCAAGCGATCATTCAGAAATAGAAGGAGTATGGCACAACTGTAAACCTACCAAGACAAGGCCGTCCACCTAAACTCACAGGCCGAACAAGAAGAGCGCTGATCAGAAATGCAGTCAAGAGGCCCATGGTGACTCTGGCCAAGCTGCAGAGATCGACAGTTCAGGGGGGGGGGGGGGGGGATCTGTCCATAGGACAACTATTAGTCATGCACTGCATAAAGTTGGCCTTTATGGAAGAGTGGCAAGAAGAAAGCAATTGTGTGCAGAAAAGCATAAGAAATCCCGTTTGCAGTTTGCCACAAACCATGTGGGGGACACAGCAAACATGTGGAAGAAGGTGCTCTGGTTAGATGAGGCCAGAATTCCAAACGCTATATGTGGTGGTAAACTAACACTGCACATCACTCTGAACACACCATCCCCACTGTCAAATATGGTGATGGCAGCATCATGCTTGGGGGGTGCATCTCTTCAGCAGGGACAGGGAAGCTGGTTAGAGTTGATGGGAAGATGGATGGAGCCAAATATAGGGCAATCTTGGAAGAAAACCTCTTGGAGTCTGCAAAATACTTGAGACTGGGGCGGAGGTATGCCTTCCAGCAGGACAGCGATCCTAAACATAAAGCCAGGGCAACAATGGAATGGTTTAAAACAAAACATATCCATGTGTTAGAATGGCCCAGTCAAAGTCCAGATCTAAATCCAATCGAGAATCTGTGGCAAGATCTGAAAACTGCTGTTCACAAACGCTGTCCATCTAATCTGACTGAGCTGGAGCTGTTTTGCAAAGAAGAATGGGCAAGGATTTCAGTCTCTAGATGTGCAAAGCTGGTAGAGACATACCCTAAAAGACTGGCGGCTGTAATTGCAGCAAAAGGTGGTTCTACAAAGTACTGACTCCGGGGGCTGAATAATTACGCACACCCCACTTTGCAGTTATTTATTTCGTAAAAAATGTTTGGAATGATGTATGATTTTGCGATCCACTTCTCACATGTACCCCACTTTGTATTGGTCTTTCACGTGGAATTCCAATAAAATTGATTCATGCTTGTGGCAGTAATGTGACAAAATGTGGAAAACTTCAAGGGGGCTGAATACTTTTGCAAACCACTGTATGTATTAGTAACACATTGTATATACCCTACTCTCTTGTAACATCTGTCTGCTCCTGGAATGTTTGTTTTACACTTGTTTACATATTAATCATGCCATTTATTTCCCAAGGAGGAGGAGAGTGGTTTGCAGTCATTCCTTTACTACAACTGTGTAGCACTGTTATCAGCTAAGAGATAAATAAACAGTTATCTAGGATTTTGTAGGGAGGGGAGTACAGAGACTTATTTTCACTTAATGAGGTAAGAAGTGGTTAAATGATACCATCAGGGTAATGAAAACCATCTCCTGGGCCCCCAAGCCAAATTATCTTGAGCCCCCCCCCCCCCCCCCCCCCTGTTCCATCCATCCAATTTCCCCCCACCCCCCACTGTGTGTGGCCAGTCACATAGAAAGCTCTTCTAGGTGAGTAAGCAGAGGGAGCAGTGTATACTCACCTGCTCCAGTAATGCATCTTGTGTCTACTTCCTCCCAGCAACCACTTGCTCTATACTGCATTTGCTTCTGATCACCTGACATACATTGGGATATACAGCATAGCACGTGTGGCTGCGAGGAAGAAGATCTGACACAGCACTGGAGCAGGTCACCCCTGTGGGACCGAATAATTATTTACAATTAAATGCAATGATTGGATCAGATAGCTCGAGAAAATGGATCAATAATGAACACCTTTATGGACACCAGAACTAGGCCTGCTCAAATCCGGATCTGGGAGACACCCAGATAGTTGCTATTCTGGATATCTCCCAGTAAACCTGTGCGGGGTGGGCGGAGGGTCAAGCTTACCTGTCTGACGTCTTCTTCGTCCGTCCCATGGCGCCTCCCACGATGTGGTCCACGCGCATCACGTGACTACAAACACTTCTTCCTTAAACCTGTAAATGTGGAACTCCGCTCACACCTCCGTTCACCGACAGTGCAGGAAAGCAGGCTGCCAAGACCTCAGATCCAAGACCGTAGAAAGTGAAGTCCGCACGATGTCGGTAGAATCAATATGGCTTTATTCAATCGTTACACATAACAAGCTAAAAGCCAGCACCACATGCTGACATGTTTCGGGCGTTACACGCCCTTAATCATAGCATAGGCGCACATGAGAAAGGGTGACTCCTATATGGAGTAAGGTTACACCCGATACCACATGTTCAATAGACCCCACCCACAAAGAAAGGTGCATATAAAACAGTGGGGGGAGAAAAGGACACACAGAAATTCCCCACACTGAGATAATCTATTACATAAAAGCATTATAAAAGGCATAAAAATATAAATGCATGCGATTAGGCACCATATAACATTAGGCAGCATGAATTAGATCATCTTCATAAATTTCAAGAGATTCAAGATATGAACTTATATAATCATGTGTAAACAAAAGACAAGGGTGATCATTTGATCCACTCTAAGTAACTGTGTTGAGGTCCCATCTTGCATTAAGTCCTCCCGGTGAGCGTGTCCCTAATTGGAAAATCCAGTAGGCCTCCCTGGTAAGGAGACGTTTGTAAACGTCCCCCCCTCTCACAGGCCTTAGGACACGCTCAATACCCTTAAATGAGAAAGAGGACATGTCACCTGAATGGACTGATCTAAAGTGCTTTGCTACATTGGACACCTCTAGGGTCAACCAGCCAGCCCCCCTGTAGTGTTCAGCTATACGTTGTCTGAGGTGCCTGGTAGTGCACCCCACATATTGGGTGTGGCATAAGGAACACGAGATAAGGTAAATTGTATACCTCGTGTCACAATTCATGTATTGTTTGATGGGAAAGGTTTT
Source organism: Hyperolius riggenbachi (assembly GCF_040937935.1). Taxonomy (NCBI): domain Eukaryota; kingdom Metazoa; phylum Chordata; class Amphibia; order Anura; family Hyperoliidae; genus Hyperolius; species Hyperolius riggenbachi. Next base: position 304,903,285 of record NC_090652.1, read on the forward strand.
ACCATTGGAAAAAGAAACAATAGAACGGGTGGGTTTGTGGACACTACAATAGTGGCACGTTGAGAAATTGCATCTATATGAGCCAGGGGTGGTCAGCCAACACGGTCGTTGTGTACTGGAAGGGAGAAGGCTAGGTGACAAGATGCTCCCAAGTGTGGGAGCCCTTCTACTAGCAAATCTAACTCCTTGCTTGATGATCTGATTGAGCGTTTCATCCGCCTGTAGCACAGGAAGAGATTTCCTCACAATCTGCGTAATTTGTTTATATTCCTGGCTATAGGCAGTCACAAAAGTCATGTCTTTGTTGGATCGTGACTGCGTTCGGCGGGAGCCAGGAGTCAATAATTCCTCCCTGGTTCTCATCAAGGCCCGCCTCCTACCCCTCTCTATCATCCACCTGGGGTAGCCACGCTCCCCAAGACGAGAACCCACAGTGTCCAGCTCCACGCCGAGGGCCGAGCCATCAGAACAGTTACGGCGTGCCCGGATCGACTCACCCACGGGAACAGCACGGATGGTATGGGGCGGATGGCAGCTGTTGGCCCTCAGGGTGGAGTTGCCACTACACGGCTTGCGGTACGTGCCTGAAACCACAGAGGCAGAAGAGGGGTCCCCCCTCAGTGTGAGGTCAAGATAATTGACCTCTGAGGAGGTCCACTGGGAAGTGAACACCAGATTCAGAGAATTCCCGTTAAGAAACTCCACAAATTGCAGCGCCTCGTCGTGCGTGCCGTCCCAGACGACCAACAGGTCGTCTATATATCTGCCATACCACACAATGTGACTCGAATAGATATTGGAGTCACTAAACAAGTGGAGCTCCTCCCACCAGCCCATATATAAATTGGCCAGTGAAGGAGAAAATTTTGCTCCCATTGAAGCTCCACAGCGTTGTACATAAAAATCAGATTCGAAAAGAAAATAATTGTGGGTAAGCAGATATTGGACGGCACGCCCGACGAAGAACTGGAGGTCCGCGGAGAAAGCAGAGTATCTCGCCATATGATAATCTAATGCATCCAGAGCGAGAGCATGGGGAATGCAAGAGTATAGTGACTTAACATCAATGGCTATCCAACTGTAGTGGTCATGCCATTGGAAGTGCAGTAGACTACTAAGCACATGCTTAGTGTCTCGTATGTAGCCGGGAAGACGTCGCACTAGGGGTTGTAGGTGTTCATCTACCCAGTTGCCCAGGCGCTCCCCCAGAGAGCCAATCCCAGCCACAATTGGCCTGCCCTCTGGGGGAAACCCCTGTTTGTGAATCTTGGGCAGGTGATGAAACACCGGAACAACAGGGGAAGAAACGGCGAGATACTCTGCTAGTCGCTTGGAGATTACTCCCAAACTTTCGCCCAAGGACAACATGTCGAGGCTGGAGTCCCTGATCACCGACACCAAACGAGTGAAGTATTTACGGGATGTAAACGATTATAAAAAGGGTGTTGTGTATGAGTGGGGTCGTTGGGAGGCCACCTTCAGGTCACCAAGATCTACCTCCCGTCGACCTAGAACTAAACCCCCCAAAAAGGTTACCTTTAGCTCACCCGAAACATCTGACTCTCAATCTGAGCTATCGGATGCTTCTGGAGCACAGGTTCATGGGGCAACGGGAGGTATAGACCCTGCTACATGTTCCAACAATCAGCTGTCAAAAAACCAGCAGCCCATCCTTTCCCTACCCGCCCAGCACAAGAGGCACAACAAATACAAACACAACAAGAAAAAAGGCCGAGGCGGACGAGGAGAGGGGGTATAAAACACAACAAGCAGAGACGGGTGACTCCAATTTCCGATTGTGCCACTCATACAGTTGTTAATCTTTCAGCCACTATTTTGTCCGCCCCAGAGATCGCATTACTCTCACGGGGGCTCTCCTTTGCCCCCACTACACATTTTGATGTGTTTTCCACACTTCTAGATGTCAACAAGTTTGTCAGGTCTGTTCTTCTGAGAAAGCATTTTATTGACGGGCAGACTGCGGATGAAGTGGAGTACGATTTATCAGATGGTGGAGGTATGGCCTTGCCTGATATAAGAAATTTCGGGGACACTAAATCTCTCTTGTCTTTAGAGCAATTGCTCTCAGAGACGGTCCCCTTGGTTTCTGAAAATGACGTTAGGCCTGTCTCTATCCGCAATCCAGCCTTCTATCCAACGACTGCCCGCAGTCCCCCCGTTGATGCTTTCCAGGAGGTCATAGAGAGAGAACTACATGAACTAGCTTCTGCTAAGGCCCCAGGCCTCCGCAGCAACCTCCCTCCGGCTGAAAAGCAGGCCCTCTCCTCCCTTAAAGACAATATACGCATTGTTATCAGGAATGCGGATAAGGGAGGAGCAGTGGTCGTCCTGGATACAGAGGTTTATCGTATGGAGGCACTGAGGCAGCTCCGGGACTTGGCCACCTATTCTCCTTTGAGATGTGACCCTACAGCGGAGTATAGCAGACAGCTGCTTTCGCTCTTGTCCTTGGGCGAAAGTTTGGGAGTAATCTCCAAGCGACTAGCAGAGTATCTCGCCGTTTCTTCCCCTGTTGTTCCGGTGTTTCATCACCTGCCCAAGATTCACAAACAGGGGTTTCCCCCAGAGGACAGGCCAATTGTGGCTGGGATTGGCTCTCTGGGGGAGCGCCTGGGCAACTGGGTAGATGAACACCTACAACCCCTAGTGCGACGTCTTCCCGGCTACATACGAGACACTAAGCATGTGCTTAGTAGTCTACTGCACTTCCAATGGCATGACCACTACAGTTGGATAGCCATTGATGTTAAGTCACTATACTCTTGCATTCCCCATGCTCTCGCTCTGGATGCATTAGATTATCATATGGCGAGATACTCTGCTTTCTCCGCGGACCTCCAGTTCTTCGTCGGGCGTGCCGTCCAATATCTGCTTACCCACAATTATTTTCTTTTCGAATCTGATTTTTATGTACAACGCTGTGGAGCTTCAATGGGAGCAAAATTTTCTCCCTCACTGGCCAATTTATATATGGGCTGGTGGGAGGAGCTCCACTTGTTTAGTGACTCCAAAATCTATTCGAGTCACATTGTGTGGTATGGCAGATATATAGACGACCTGTTGGTCGTCTGGGACGGCACGCACGACGAGGCGCTGCAATTTGTGGAGTTTCTTAACGGGAATTCTCTGAATCTGGTGTTCACTTCCCAGTGGACCTCCTCAGAGGTCAATTATCTTGACCTCACACTGAGGGGGGACCCCTCTTCTGCCTCTGTGGTTTCAGGCACGTACCGCAAGCCGTGTAGTGGCAACTCCACCCTGAGGGCCAACAGCTGCCATCCGCCCCATACCATCCGTGCTGTTCCCGTGGGTGAGTCGATCCGGGCACGCCGTAACTGTTCTGATGGCTCGGCCCTCGGCGTGGAGCTGGACACTGTGGGTTCTCGTCTTGGGGAGCGTGGCTACCCCAGGTGGATGATAGAGAGGGGTAGGAGGTGGGCCTTGATGAGAACCAGGGAGGAATTATTGACTCCTGGCTCCCGCCGAACGCAGTCACGATCCAACAAAGACATGACTTTTGTGACTGCCTATAGCCAGGAATATAAACAAATTACGCAGATTGTGAGGAAATCTCTTCCTGTGCTACAGGCGGATGAAACGCTCAATCAGATCATCAAGCAAGGAGTTAGATTTGCTAGTAGAAGGGCTCCCACACTTGGGAGCATCTTGTCACCTAGCCTTCTCCCTTCCAGTACACAACGACCGTGTTGGCTGACCACCCCTGGCTCATATAGATGCAATTTCTCAACGTGCCACTATTGTAGTGTCCACAAACCCACCCGTTCTATTGTTTCTTTTTCCAATGGTAAAACCTTTCCCATCAAACAATACATGAATTGTGACACGAGGTATACAATTTACCTTATCTCGTGTTCCTTATGCCACACCCAATATGTGGGGTGCACTACCAGGCACCTCAGACAACGTATAGCTGAACACTACAGGGGGGCTGGCTGGTTGACCCTAGAGGTGTCCAATGTAGCAAAGCACTTTAGATCAGTCCATTCAGGTGACATGTCCTCTTTCTCATTTCAGGGTATTGAGCGTGTCCTAAGGCCTGTGAGAGGGGGGGACGTTTACAAACGTCTCCTTACCAGGGAGGCCTACTGGATTTTCCAATTAGGGACACGCTCACCGGGAGGACTTAATGCAAGATGGGACCTCAACACAGTTACTTAGAGTGGATCAAATGATCACCCTTGTCTTTTGTTTACACATGATTATATAAGTTCATATCTTGAATCTCTTGAAATTTATGAAGATGATCTAATTCATGCTGCCTAATGTTATATGGTGCCTAATCGCATGCATTTATATTTTTATGCCTTTTATAATGCTTTTATGTAATAGATTATCTCAGTGTGGGGAATTTCTGTGTGTCCTTTTCTCCCCCCACTGTTTTATATGCACCTTTCTTTGTGGGTGGGGTCTATTGAACATGTGGTATCGGGTGTAACCTTACTCCATATAGGAGTCACCCTTTCTCATGTGCGCCTATGCTATGATTAAGGGCGTGTAACGCCCGAAACATGTCAGCATGTGGTGCTGGCTTTTAGCTTGTTATGTGTAACGATTGAATAAAGCCATATTGATTCTACCGACATCGTGCGGACTTCACTTTCTACGTTCCTTCAACCTGGATGCATCGTGGGAGGCACCAGGGGCGGACAAAGAAGACGTCAGGCAGGTAAGCTTGACGCACAGGTTTACTGGGAGATATCCAGATAGCGACTATCCAAGTGTCTCCCGGATCCGGATTTGAGCAGCCCTAACCAGAACCGAAGGACTCTGGTTAATTCAGCACATGTTGTGGATGGGGTGGTATAGGTAGATACTTACCTTTCCTTCCGTTCCTCTCCGTCACTCGCCATTCTCCCGCAGCAAGCCCCATTCTGATAGGCCTACCTATAACTTGTACATACTGCACTGCATGTCCGTTCATGCATGCCTGCGCCACTGTACTGAGTAGTCCATGCTGTGGAGACGCACTGGGGAGCGCACCTGTATGCCTACATCATTCAGCGTGGCCACAAGGGTGCAGAACAGACATATTTGCGCATGCATGGCGCAGTATGTTCGGGCCATAGGTTACTTGAGTCACCCAAGCCGGCCTGTCAGAATGAGGCTTGCTGCAGGACAACGGCAAGCGATGGAGGGGAACAGAAGACACAGTAAGTATCTACTTTTACCACCCCATCCACAACATATGCTAAATTAACCAGAATCCTTCAGCTCTGGCATCCTTTAAAGGGAACTAAACTGAGGGCAGAAAATGAGTTACACTTACCTGGGGTTTCTACGAGCCCCCTGCAGACGTCCTGCGCCTGGGCAGGTACAAACTGCTCCTCCGTTCCCACACAGCGAGCCAGTTTAATTTCAGGTGGCTGGCCAGTCGGCGGGCCATTGCGCTTGTGCAGCCCTGGCCACGCGCCTCCTCGTTCACACTTCCGTCGCCATACTGGGCATGTGCAGTACTAGATTTCTCATACTGCACATGCGCAAGACAACAACAGGAGTGTGAACGAGGACGAGCGTGGCTAGGACCACGCAGGCGCACTGGCCAGCGACTGGCCAGAAATGAAACTAGCTCGCTTTGGGGGACCGGAGGATTGGTTTTTCCCGGCGTGGGTACAGGACAGCTGTGGGGAGGCCAGTAGAAGCCCCCCCCCCACACTTACAATCAGTTAACCTCCTTGGCGGTAACCCCGTACTACACACGGGGTAGTCGCCACGGAGGACCACATGGCCCCAGGACTTTTTTTTAAATGGTGGCATACGCTTTAGCTAGCGGTTTGCTAGCTAAGCGTAATCACAAAGTTGCTCCGGTCCCCCGCAATCCCCCGCAATACCTTCCGGTATACGTACCACGCCGGCGCAGCCACCCAATCGGCTCTAGGCTTCGCGATGACGATGATCGGGATTGCGGATAACGTCTTCTCCAATCGTCGCCATAGCAACGCCGGAAGCCGACCGGGAAACTGCACTTTTCATGGGATCATGGCGAGGTATGTATAGCTGGCGGCGATCGGCGGGCATGGGGGGGACGGGACCGGGGCAACTTTTCACATACGCTTAGCTAGCTAAAGCGTTTCAACAAGAATTTTTGAGGCAAAAACCCTCAGAAACTGCTTACCGCCAAGGTTCCCTTTTAGCTGATTGTATAACACCCATAATAGTTTTTCACTGATATGCTCATGGACTCCTCACCCGGCACCAAAATTAAGCGTCGGTTCAATTAAAGCACCGAAATGCGAATCTTCCCAGAAATTATAAGAATGATGCTCACGCACACCGAGTGAGGGAGGATATTTTAAAAGATGATTATCGCCCTCAGCTAAAAAAAAAAAAATCAACATTTTCTCATTTGGGTCTTCCGGTGATTTTTGAGTGGCTCATCAGTATTTCTGGCAGGCAGGACAGGGAATTGAGCGATTGTAATTTGGAGATATAATCATTCCCCACACCTGGGCTGCGGAGAGCAGGATCGGAAACCAGGAAACTGTCGCTCGCAGCTAAAACCGCTGATGGAATAGACAAGACTCTCTCCACTGCCACACGATAACTGCTGCACTCTAACTGCTGCACCGTCACCCGGGAAACTCATTTCAATATCATTAAAATAATAGCTTAAAGTGTACCTGAAGGCAAACATTAGGTACTTGCCTCAGTAGAAGGAAGCCTCTGGATACGGCCCAGAGGCTTTTCCCATCCCCCTCGAGCTCGGCATTCCTGTGCTGGGACCCTCTGAAGCTATTCAAAGAGGGCTCCTTGTCTACTGCTTCAGAGGATGTAGAGCAAGAGAAGATCCATATCTGGTGGACCTGCCCTCCACTCATTAGGTTCTGAGGTAAACTTTACAGACTTCTTACTTTCTTATTTGGTTTCCCAACACTTAACCATTTTAGCGGTATGGACGAGCTCAGCTCATCCATTACCGCCAGAGGGTGCCGCTCAGGCCCTGCTGGGCCGATTTGGATCAAATAAAGAGCAGCACACGCAGCCGGCACTTTGCCAGCCGCGTGTGCTGCCCGAAAGAGGGTCCCCCCAGCCGCCTGAGCCCTGCGCAGCCGGAACAAATAGTTCCGGCCAGCGCTAAGGGCTGGATCGGAGGCGGCTGACGTCAGGACGTCGGCTGACGTCCATGACGTCACTCCGCTCGTCGTCATGGCGACAGGAGAAGCCAAACATGGAAGGCTGCTCATTGCGGCCTTCCGTGTTACTTTTGGCCGCCGGAGGCGATCAGAAGAACGCCTCCGGAGCGCCATCTAGTGGGCTTTCATGCAGCCAACTTTCAGTTGGCTGCATGAAATAGTTTTTTTTTTATTTACAAAAAACCCTCATGCAGCCGCCCTGGCGATCTTAATAGAACGCCAGGGTGGTTACAGACTCATGGCAAGTACTGCCTCGTGAGAAGGTTGAGATCCTTACTAATACTCAAAATAAACTGGTGGTCCTGGTGTTTCAGGTGACCACTATGACACTTGCCAAAAACTGGAAGAACTGGAAGAAGCCTTCTCTTGACTCCACTGAGGTCAAGAATAGAATTAACGCCTTTATGATTAATGACAAGCTAACTAACATCCTCAAGGATTCTCATGATAAGTTTTTGATTTCTGGGATCTCTGGTTTTGGCTGGAATACTCCTCCCTGCTAGAATCCCTCCTAACTAGGTTGTAGGACCCCCAATCCCCAAAGCACACACACACACACACACGCACGCACGCACGCACGCGCACGCACGCACGCACACACACGCGCGCGCACACACACACACACACACACACACACACACACACACACACACACACACACACACACACACAGTACACACACACACACACACACGCATACACACACACACACACACACACACACACACACACAGGGCCGGCGGTACCATAGAGGCAAAGGGGCAATTGCCCCAGGGCCCCAGAGCTTGTAGGGGCCCCCAGTGGCTACAAGAGTAAAAAACATTTTTTCAAATCGGCCTTATAGTTTTTGAGAAAATCGATTTTAAAGTTTCAAAGGAAAAAAAATACACATTTAAAAACCTGCCGACTTTAAGGGTTAATAGCAAATCCACCTTAAATGCTAGAAACCCTAAATTTGCAGGATATGTTAAGGAGATCATTAAGAATAAGAGGAAATAACAATTTTTCAAAAAGACGTTATAGTTTTTGAGAAAATCGATTTTAACGTTTTCAAGGAAAAAAGTATACTTTTAAATGCGGTAAATGTCACTTTTAGTAGCAAACCTAACGGTAGTGTAATTTTACATCCATCAAAAGAAAGAGCAATACATTTCCTGACGGGGTTTCCAGGGGGTTCATACGCAGCCGTAGTGCTTTGGCCAGGGATCGCTATACAGCCGTAATATGGCTGTATGAAGATCCCTGGCATTTTTTCCTATTTTCCCAATTTTTTTTTATGTTAAGAGTGTGGGAATTTTTTTTTTTTAAATGATGTGGGGTCCCCCCTCCTGACACTTTTTAACCCCTTGTCCCCCATGCAGGCTGGGGTAGCCAGAATGTGGAGCTTCAACCGATTGGGGCTTCACACCCTGACTATACCAGCTGCAAAAAGGTCCCTTAATGCCGATTTTTGTTCCAGGGTATCTGTCGGGGGGGCCCCCCAGGTTTATTTTGCCCTGGGACCCCATTGTTGCTTAAACCAGACACACACACACACACACACACACACACACACACACACACACACACACACACACACACACACACACACACTGTACACACACACACGGACGCACACACACGGAGACACACACACACACACACACACACACACACACACACACACACACACACACACACACACACACACACACACACACACACAGTACACACACAGTACACACACACACACTCCTTTTCTGCTCTTTTCTTTCCTCCTCGTTCAATCCAATGTAATACTCTTGGTCCATAGGTTTAACCATTAACCACTTAAGCAAATATCTCAAGTCCATGAGATCTGCCCACTCCTATGGGACAGATCCTGTTAAGCTATGCTACCAATGGCCTCACATAGGAGGTCCCAGTGACTGTTCCTTCTCAATCCATGACTAAAATAGTTGGCATAGTCCTCTGGCTCACAAGGGTGCAGCTCAGGTTTTTGTGGCCCCAAGCGGACTGCAGGAAGTGGCCCTATCCCGCAGCGAAAAATGGGCGTGGCTATTCCTCAGAAAGTGGGCGTGGCCATGACATGTGGGTGGAGTGGGAGGAGTGGACGGGGGTGTTCGCTGAAAAATGGATGTGTAGGTTGCCGAAAAATGGGCGTGGCCATGACATTGTATGGGCGGAGCGTAATAGCCAACTATGACCAATACATAATAAATGCAGCAACAGTTACCCCAGACACCAGAAAACAAACGCAATGTGGGCAACATTTCACCAGAAGAAAAAAACGCAATGTGGGCAACATTTTAGCAGAAAACAAACGCAATTTGGGCCACATTTTAACAGAAAAGAGTCTCATATTGTACAGGAAGAGTTCAGTTGTTATCTATGCAAAAGAGCTTCTCTGAGCTCTTCAACACACTGGGTCGCTTACAGTCCTGATTTCTGGAGCATTTAAATAGCCAAAAAACAGTGAGAGAAAGCTTGAGATAAGGGAACCTTAACTGGCGGGGAAAAAATAATTCACTTACCTGGGGGCTTTCCCAAGCCTCCTGCAGCCGTCCTGTGCCCGCGCCGGTCCTTCGGTGCCCTCCGGTCTCCCTCCGCCGCTAAGTTTCGTTTTCGGATGACTGCCAGCCAAATGCGTCATGCGGACGCGCTTTACGGCTCTTTACGACGGGGAATCCGGAAGAAGATGACGCTTTGCCCGAGGACGACTGGCAGTCGTCCGAAAACGAAACTTAGCGGCGGAGGGAGACCGGAGGGCACCGAAGGACCGGCGCGGGCACAGGACGGCTGCAGGAGGCTTGGGAAAGCCCCCAGGTAAGTGAATTATTTTTTCCCGCCAGTTAAGGTTCCCTTTAAGGCCCCATTCACACCTAAAATCGAAACCGCAAATCTTTGATTTTCCAGAGCGGTTTTGTAATTCGCTCCCTAACGCAAGTCAGGAAGTGAACTCTTTGACCCGGAAAAGAAAAGCGATTTTTTGAGGGTTTGCGTTTTCCCTATACCTTCCATTGAGGCAAAGTCGCCTCAAAAATGATACAGGCACCGTTTTTCCGAACGCACAGCGCACAAACGGCGCTAATATGGACCTTCTCATAGAGATTCATTGCGCAAGTGTTTTATGGGCGATTTTAAAAATCGCCTGGGCTTGAAAAAAGGCCGAGCCCTTACTGCAGGAAAGCTCAAAGGGTCATTATTTCTGCTTCGTTTTATAGCTTACAGGACAGAGGATGGTTTTAAAACTGCAACTGTGACAAAATGATGCAATGTTATTAAAAAGAAAAAGCCATGTGGACAATAAAAATATGAGACCATTTTCTTTGCTACTAATGTGTGTTATCCATACAACACATGCAATTCATTATATCATAAGTTATTTTGTTTTCTTTTTGCTTCAGGTTTGCTATAACCACTTTTGCCATCTGCGGCAGTATATCTACGCCCCGCAGGACTTCAGTTCCAGCACAGGGGTGTAAATATACGTCCCTCTCCGCAATCGCCACTGTGCATGCTCCCACTCGCTACCCCGCATGCGCTCGTGCGCATTCTCACCGCTGCCCGTTAGTCCACAGATCAGTGAATGGGAACAGTGAATGGGAAGTGTCTGTGTCAATGATTGCCGGAATCAATGAGATGCCTGCGGTTATTGTAACAAGCGAAGTAACACAGCCACGCATTACTTCCTGTTCACATACTAACAGTCCATGACCAGGAAGGAAAAGTGTGGGGACATCTTGTAACCAAAAAGTAAAATAACACCTACATGCATTTTAAAAGTAAATAAAAATAACACATATACCATTCAAAGTAACCCCCCACCTCCCCCACTCTCCCATAGTAACCCAAATAAAACATTTGCATATAAATAAAAAAATAAATAAATATATATATATATATATATATACTGTATATATATATATATATATATATATATATATATATATAGTTACCTTACTTTTTTAATATATATTTCCTGAGGGTATTTTACTGTCATTCTTGCTTATGGGGTTGTAATTAGTGATGGACAGAAAACAGAAAAAAATACCTTTATTTCTAAATGAAATATTGTCGCCATACATTGTACTAGGGAAATATTTTAAACGTTGCAATAACTAGGACAAATGGCCAAATACCATGTGTAGGTTTTATCCACCGTAGAATGTTTTATTTTAAAACTATAAAGGTCGAGGTTTGAAAAATATTTTTTTCCATTTTTTTTTGTTATTATTCCCATTAAAATGCATTTAGAATAAAATAATTATTTGCAAAAAGAAAGCCTAATTGGTGGTGAAAAAAAAAATACAAGCTATAGATCATTCCGTTGTGATAAGTAGCTATAAAGTTATTGGCGAATGAATGGGAGGAGCGCTGATGGGAAAATTGCTCGGGTACAGAAGGGGAAAAAAACCTCTGTAGGGAAGTGGTTAAACAAAGGTGGAAATGCACTGTATATTGATAGTGATGCTCCCATTACATAGCAGATTATGCTAAGTGCAGGCTCTATACAACCAGCATTGCAATACACTGCACTTTCCATTGCTTGCTGTCTACAGGAGAAAGCACCATATATACTGCATGGTGTATATAACCTGAGTTTTAGAGTTGCACACATACATGCATGATCCGCACGCAGCATAAAACACATAAAAAAACATCAAAATAGTAAAAAAACAAAAACAAACACGCTAAACAGCCATTGGAGGTGTAATTCCAACGGTGTCTTCAGGACGACCTCTGCCGCTCTCCAAGGCTTGTTAGCCGTTTAAATTTCCCAAGACAGTAAAATTTCCACTGCGCTTTGTCCAATATTCATCTCTCTCTTCACGCTCAGACTAATGGTCCAATCACGGGGCAGCTTGCAGCCATAACTTCCCAGCAGCCTCTGGGGCATTGCCTCCGCTAAGTTCAATCTGTGGTAAGTGCTGAAGCTGACGCTCCCCGTTTGGGATTTCAGATGATGCAATTAGAGGCACAAGGAGAGTGTTTAGAGTGATATTTTATTCATAAAGAAGATATCAATAAATTTATGGAAAAAAACATTGGTTTTAGAAGCCTTAACGGCTTCTGTTGACAAGAGATAGGTTTTTTAGTTTGAGAGGGCGTCTGAAGTCTCTGAGGGGTGTTTTGAAAGCCGATCTGGTGCATTAAAAAAAAGAAAAAAGCCTACAGGGGGAAAAAAATCACAAAAAAACATATCTTCTCAGGCTGGCTTTCAGGTCCTCATCTGTTTGGTTTCCAGGCCCCATATTTACAAGTGAAGTCTTCTGGGGATGTCATTTGATATCCATTTGTCCTGCAGCTTCTTGCCTATCAGCCAAAGCCACACCATGAGTCCATGACCTCATACCAATACCAGAAGGGGGTGGGACCAGGGGCGTAGCAATAGGTGGTGCAAAGGTAGCAACCGCATCTGGGCCAGAGGGGCCCTCCCTCAACTGTAGTTAGCTCTCTATTGGTCCTGCGCTCATAATAATCCCTTCTATAGATGCTTTGAATAGTATCCACCAGGGCGGCTCCCCTCCGTCAATCCCTCCACTGGCTTCCTATCCAGTCCAGAATCAGATTCAAGATATTGTGTCTGACCCAGGGCCGGATTTGTACTGCTTAGCGCCCTAAGCCCACTAATGCCAGCCGCCCCCTGACAACAGCACCCCCCCCCCCCCACACACACACACAGCTGTGTGAAGGGTGGGGTGCACAATGGGAATCACACAAGTACAGCACGCTTCCTGAAAATTGGTTTCCATGGGCTGCTCTCCCTCTATCTGTATCTGCTGTTGTCCTGGCAGGCAGCACACATCATACATGCATGGCAGTAAAATAGCTCACTTCCTGTATTTTAATTACACGGCGCGTCTCTGGGTACTGCTCGTTCTCTCGCCGCTGGGATGAGAGAATCGCCGCCATTGATCTGCAGTTATGTGTTTGCTTCCGGGGAGTCCAGCAAGCTGAAACAACTTTATGGAGGACGCGTGTGTTTAAATTGTGCACGCAAGTTAGCGAGCGGGAAGAAGCGCTTCTAGGGAACAATACGGGCGGCCACAGAGACCGGTAATTAAAACAGCTGATCTGTCAGCTGCAACGGCGCCCCACCTATGCTGCCGCCCTAGGCCAGTGCTTTGGTGGCCTGCCCACAAATCCGGCCATGGTCTGACCTACAAATCCGTCCACAAAACCTGTCCAACCTACATTACTGATCTTACTCAGAGATACACACCAAGCCGCTCACTCCGCTCCTCCAATGAACTTCGCCTGGCCGCCCCCCGCATCACCCACTCCCATGCACGCCTCCAAGACTTCTCAAGAGCTGCTCCAACACTATGGAACTCCCTACCTCCACCCATTAGGGCAGCCCCCTCCTTCAACACCTTCAAGAAGGCTCTCAAAACTCACCTTTTCACTCTGGCCTACTACCCCTCACAAGTGCTCCAAACCCACAGCTGAACTCTGGTCCCCTACCTCTCATGTCCCTACCTCTCCCTCTAGATTGTAAGCCTTTGGGCAGTGTCCTCCTCCTTTTGTGTCCTACCTGATCTTGCACCTCCATTATAGTGCACCCATGTTATGCATCTGAGTGAACCTAACTTGCCTAATCTCCATGCTCCATCCAGTGACTGACTAAGCATTACCTGGTACTCATCCTATGGTGTGTGATCTGGTTTTTCTTGTATTCCTGTATTGTCTTACTGCTGTATGTCACCCTTAAATATTGTCTGTAACCTAAACTAATGTTCAGCACTGGGTAATATGCTGGCGCTTTATAAATTCAATAAATAATAATAATAGTAATCATTAACAAGCTGTTCCCCATCCCCTTCTTGCACCTCTGGCACTGTAGTTGCCATTGGCAGGTTTTGGTGCATCATATCAATTGTTATATATAGAGTGCTTGGGGGACAATGTAAAACTTGCATAGGGGCCCACTGCTCCTTAGCTAGGCCACCGGGTAGGACTGAAGACCTATTCAAAAAGTATGGCTGGAGGATCTCTATCAATGCTGCAGCTCCCAAGTGTCCCTCTTTCGGAGGGACAGTCCCTCTTTGGGAACCCTGTCCCTCTGTCCCTCTTTCTTCCTCATTTGTCCCTCTTTCAGGACTCATGTACAGATCTGTGTAAGCATATGTATTTTTCGACTAAAATGGGTTTAATTGAGTCAAAACTTGCGTTTTGAGTCAAGGGCGGGGGGCGATTGTTACACCTTCACCCTGGGTGCAATTTGGCCTAGAAACTGCCCTGATGATCATCATTAATAGCGACTCTCCTGGCCTGACTCGCTCCTTCATTAGTCCGCGCGTTCCCTTCTTCATCCCCGCTGGCCGCATCTTCTCAGTGACCCGGCGGCGGCATGTCATTACGTAATAACGTGCTGAAATGTCAACAAAAAGTTGTGAGTCGGGACGCTCAGTCGGATTCCACGGAATTTATATTTCCGCATTTCTGATTGGAATTCGGAATTCTGCATAAATCCGACTTACGGCAACTCAGTACTGCTGCCCAATCACTGAACTCGGAAGCATTGGACCAATCAAAGAATGCAAACTTTTTCTGCAAGGATTGGATTTCCACGGTAATTATAGGCTAATCGCAAGATTCCGTTTTTTTCCGATTTCTGATTTTGTGCTTGCTCGGTTTTTGTTGGATTTTTTTGTCATTTTTTGCATTCTCTGATGCAAAGAATGACAAATACAATACTTTTGGAAATTGGCAAAATTTCCGGCCATTGCTAGTTGTGAGTGTGAACATCTCACTAGGCCCTTTGACAAGGCATAGCAGATCCGCTCAGGATACGCTGTAAACGTTGTTCATCTAGGGTAGTGCAGATCTACCCTACCTATCAGCTTCACATAACTTGTAGCCTGGCTATGAGTGGCTGTTTGCTGGCAAAAACAACATTTATAGCACTTTTCTCCTGTACAAAGAGACTCTGTAAGAAAGAAAACATCCCCTGGGGTGTACTCACCTCGGTAGGGGGAAGCCTCAGGGCCCCAATGAGGCTTCCCCCTCCCCTGTAGCTGCAGGCAGTCCAGCGCTGGCTCCCCCGAAGTGTCCAGAAATCTTCTCCCGACAAGCCTGATAACCGCTGACTTATTTACCTTCCCTGGCTCCAGCGGGGGGCGCTGTTGTGGCTCTCAGCACGGAGATAGGCTGAAATAGTCGATCTCCGTCGGATCTGCTCTACTATGCAGGCGCAGGAGACTTTCGGCTGCGCAGTAGAGCGGCCTGACAGCGATCAGCTACTTCCGCCCATCTCTGAGGAAGGTAAATATTTACATCCCCACTATTTGGAGGGGCACAGCGAGACCGCCACGGGACACAGGAGGACGGGGGAATCCCCGATAGGATCCGGAGGCTTCCCCCACCCGAGGTGAGTACCCTAATGGGGAACTTTTTTTTAGTTACAGGTTTACAGGTTTAGTTACAGGTAAAGCACATAAGCATGGTTCAGACGAGTTATTAGTCGATTGATAAATTTTGGTACAGAGGAAGAATTCCGTGAATGCCAGGCTACACAGGTGGCTTTTCATTCTGGATTTCAATAACTCCAGAGAAATGGCTGTCTTTACTGGGTGTGGTAGGGAATTCCAAATGGTAGGGGCAGCATGACAGAAAGCTCTGGCTCCTAAGGTTTTGAGGTGCACTCTGGGAGTGACCAAGTTTATGGACCCTGCTGATCTGAGGTTGTGAGAGCTGTGGTGCAGTTTCAGCAAGTCCTTCCTGCATACCTCCCAACTTTTTGAGATGAGAAAGAGGGACACTTAAGCCCCGCACTGCCACACCCCTGATCACGCCCCGTTACAACCCTAGTCACGCATACCATAAAGATTTCATAAGAAAAATTTTGTTTTATAATTCAAACCACACTGGTCTTTTCTATCCTGGTTCATTTTCCTTCATATTACCATTTTTAAAATTAATAATATATCAATTTAAAGGATGGGAATAAAGTTTAGAGTCAAACACATTTCTTTGTAGAAAAACATATATATATTAACATAGAAAGAGGGACAAAGTCCTGAAAGAGGGACAAATGAGGAGGAAAGAGGGACAGGGCTCCCAAAGAGGGCCTGTCCCTCCAAAAGAGGGACAGTTGGGAGCTATGCTCATGTATGTAGGGCCCAGATTGTGCAGGGATTTGAATGTCAACAGTCCAGTCTTGTAGAGTATTCTCCATTATACAGCTGGCCAGTGCAGTAAGGGAAGGATCGGTGTAAGGGGCGGGTCTGTTTATTTTTAGCAATCTGGCAGCAGCGTTCTGGACTAGTTGCAGGCAGAGCAGTTCCTTGCTTGGGAGGCCTGCATAGCATAGAGGGCATTGCAGTAGTCCAGCCAATTGTTTGTTTACTGGAAAATAAGGGGGGGCGACAAACGATACAAACAGCAAGTTGAAAAGAAGCAGTTTTGCTCGCATCTCGTCTACGGCCATCTTTTTGAAGTAGATCTAAGCGGCTTTATCTTCCACCAAAGTCACCTTCAGAAAATCAAGCGTGGACATCCTCGTTTTCCTCGCAGACGCACTCCTTCTGTAAAACGCTCCACGTCCTGAACAATCTCGACTCTGAGGTCATCGGGAGGCGGCTCAATCCTCTCCACCAGCACGGCCGTCCAGGCTTACGCTAAGCAGCAGAGAAATGCGTCCGCCGGGCTCAAACAGGGTCATTAATGTGTTCGCGCTTTGTGTTTTTCAGCGATAAAGCCCGCTCGGTCCGGCAGGAAGCCGTGGAGAGCAGCGCTTGCTTTCTGAGGAGTTTAGGAACAGAATAAAGGCTGCTTACATTTTCCAATCGCTGCTATAATTCGCTTTTTTTTTATTATTTTATTTAATTTTTTGTATTTAAATGGTATAATTAATGAGTGCTTTTCTCTTGAGTATTTATATTGATCTGATCATTAGGAGGACCCTTTATTTGATTAAAGTGGACCTGAACTCAGATTTGTCTCTCTGCTCTAAAATATAAGCAGCAGCATAATAACTTTTACAGAAAAACATTTCTTTGTTACAGCTGATACAAATCCTGAAATAAATCTGCAGCATGTCTACTTCTTGCTTTCATGGAAGCAAACATAGTGTTATCATCCTATGTTTACAAATGAGCGGCTCTGCCGAGGTTGCTGACATCCCTCAGCTGACACAGCTGAGAGATCAAATTATGGAGGTGATTAGTCACAGATGAGGGGGAGTTAGACAGGCTAAACTCTGAAAATACACACAGGGTGCATTTCTCTGCTTTCCTTCTGTCCTGTGCAAGAGTTCAGCTCCACTAGTGAACTTCTGCTAATCTGTGCTGCAGCTCACTGATCAGCAACATTTCCAGTATATTGACATCAAACAAATGACAGCGTTCATAGGCTGCAACTGAATTGTAGACCAACAGAGGCATGCAGAGCCCCACAGGGCTAAATACATGCCTTGAATGCAAATCAGATGCAAATCATGTACTAGTCCTAATCTATAATTTGAATGCAAATTGAAGCACATGGATGCAGCTAGCCATAAGTATACTTACATGAGTCTTGTACAGCAGGAGACATTGGCAGCGCTTCCAAACAGAGGCTGCACCCGAATGTACTACCTGCAATAGATGTGCAGAGCTCCACTATGTGGACTAAAATACACAACTTGCATTCAAAATCCAGTATAGTGATGGTCCGTGATTGGCAGAGGAATCTCTGCTGAACATTGAGGCCGGTTTGACATCTAAAACCGGCAACGCAAAAAATGCCTAACATATGACCTAGCGGCAGAGTGCGCCAACAAGGTCATATTAGAAAAGGATTAAGATGGAATGGGGCCCCAGGCAGTATAGCATTTTTTTGATCCCCGCTGATGGTCACCTGGCATTTTTAGTGAGATTTGGTGGGAGCTAGCATCCACCAGGCCCCTAGACTCTCTCCAGGCCCTAGGCAACTTTCCAGCTTTGCCTTGTGGATGATCCGGTCCTGGGCCATATGGATAGCACTGCCCCCTGTTCAGTGATGTACTCCCTCCCTAACCTATCATTCTGCAATTTTCTCAGAACATGTGTTAGGCAAGGCCCAGCGACCTGTGCAAATGTGAACAACATAGTGGTCTTCTATCCTATGAAATATGAATATGAAGAAAATATGGGAAATCCTGGGTCACAGTAGGTCAGCTGCTGGGAGGGAGACATGAGATAAGATCTGTTCCTCTGCAGCTCTGGGCAAGGTGTCAGTTTTGAAGACCATGTTTTTCTGGGAAATCTTGGTTTTCGATACCTTTGAAGTGACAATCTACAGTTACACAGCAGGGCATTAGGACACACATTAATTGCTTCCTGGGTGTTAATAAGCTGAGGTTCTTCACAACGACTAAACAGTATTCACACTTTGCAAGAAGATTTTTTTTCTTCATAAGCGCAAAGATAAAACTCGGCAAGTTGTGTTTATTAAGGTACTCTTCCGTGAAGCGTATAATGAAAAATACTGGCCACTTTATAAGGCATACGGTGTTTATACTCGCGCTGATACATACACCTTCGCCAGGCAGCTCGGTCTTGTATTAGCGCCAGATAAAGCCAGCCGCCACGTTTTAACCTTGAGTGAAATCGGCATCCTAAATTGCTTTGTGTCAAAAGATACATTTCAGTAATTCTGGGCATTGGCGGACAATGGTTTTATTCCTCTGGAACACAAGGCGTCAAGGCGGGGGATACGTGTCAGGCCGGCGCAATGATACATGCTAATGTCCCGGTGAGTGGAGGAATGGGCGAATCGAGTCCACCCTCCATTACAGCTCATCAGACAAAGCAAGGTTAAAGACGAACGCCAACAGAAATGCGCACAGCTGTACAGACTAAAAAGAAGAGCAGAGAACATGGTCACAAATCTAGTCGTTATTAGTAAACAATATACAAGCGCGTTTCAATAATGTAAGGTGCCGTTCTTACACCAACCACTTGTAGGCCCAGGCCCACAAGTGGTTGGTGTAAGAACGGCACCTTACAGTATTGAAACGCTCTTGTACATTGTGGGTCCCTTTTGAAAAGGGCCCGGATGTGAGTATTTTTATGACATTTGCTGAGCAATTAAAAGTTGATGGTTTTAAAAACGGAGTACACTTAGATCTATTTTTTGATTATGGGTTTATACTGAGGACAACTGCGATGGATTATGAAGAGAGGATCTTATTACGTATGGTGGAGAAGTAGTGATCGTTGACTGGTTACCACAAACGTTTAGACCTTATAATCTGGGTCTTTCATCCACTTGGTAAGCCTGCACTTTGAAGGGTGTGATGGTGGATTTGAAATATTGATGCCAAACAGCGCTGAAGTATATTCAGAAGAATATTTTGTCAAAGTTCTCAGAAGTGTAGAGTAACTGCCCGGGTCAAAAGTGGAACTCTAGCCTTAAAGAAAGGTTTCCGAATTCTATATTTGGTGTTCACATTTGTCTCGAAAAAAGTTCAGACTACATTTGTGTGCCTCTTTACCTCTCACCTTTAGGCCCCGTTCACAGCAGTGGGTTGCGGTTGACGTTACGGCCTCCCAATGTGGCATCCCAATGCACTGCACGTAGTTTGTTTTCGCAAAACAGTGACAGTGAAGCATCCTGTATTTTTCGCACCATAAGACGCAATTTTTCTTCCCCCAAAAAAGGGGGGGGGGGGGGTTATATGGGTCTTATGATCCGAATATACCATGGGAACTTGGCGGTGCATTCAAGCATGTCCAGCTCTGTATATCTTGCATCCCTCTCTCGATTTCTGTGTCCCCTGTCAATGTCCAGTGCCCCCTCTCCATATCCGGCATCCCCCTCTCCATGTCCTGCATCCCTGTTCCCAATCCTCCGGCGGCTCATTCACCCCTAGGATGTGGAGTGGCAACATGTGAGAAAGTATTGTAGTCCCTGCAGTTGTCCTGTGGACAGAGCGTGGGGGGCACTGGGCAGAGCGAGGGAGTGACGAGGACACAGGACAGACACAGGATGAACAGAGGGGAACACAAAAAGGTACAAGAGGTTCAATGGAAGACATAATAATTTGGGAGGATTGGGGGAAAAGGTTCCCTGCACCATGAACGCACCAAGATTACTAATATTTTTTCTGATTTTTACTTACTAAAGCTAGGTGCGTCTTATGTTCCCGGAGCTTCTTATCATTCAAAAAATCTGGTACTTTTCGTCGACTGTATGCTTTACTGTACACAATGCAATGCATAAGTAGTACAGAGGCGCCAACAGAGTAAAAACAATATTTCTTTAAAATGGATAAAATCAAGTAGGTAGCGGTGGACTCACCCCTCCAAAACAGACACAAAAAATTGCTGTTTTAAGCAAAAATCAGTTTATTTACATACTCCAAAAAGGTGCAACGCGTTTCGCGGGTATATCTCACTTCCTCAGGCAATAAATAGGAGCATATCACTGTTGACAGAAGACAGTATGCTAAGTATTCATACAGACAGCCAAGATATATAAAAAATTAAACAATTTTTTTTTTAAATTATATATAGAATATTTTCATAAAATTGATAAAATGGGCTTTGAATTAAATATATATCTGTGTATATGCGTGCTCATATTTTTGTCTCTCTCATACATATTAACACAGGGGTATATCGTGTATTCTAGGTAAGTCCACCGCTACCTACTTCATTTTATCCATTTTAAAGAAATATTGTTTTTACCTCTGTACTACTTTTGCAGTTGTTTCCACCCCTGGTGGAGGGGAATAATTCCTTTTTCCTGATCTACAGGGAGCGACTTCTTAATCCTGAGTGGGGACAGGTCTAATCTTCTCACCTGCCTTCATAGTGGTTACCTGGACGGTAACCCTTGTTTTTGAGTATAACCTACCTATACTTACCTTTCATACCCAATTTACAGTACATACTAGACTATACTGGGCTCTCGGCGTCTTCCCTTATATTTTGACAATACAATGCATGGATAACACGTGGCCCAACTATCCCAATCTGTTGTGTTGAGTTCCTACTGTTGGCAACGCAACACCCACAGTGTGAACCAGAAATTTTGCATACACGTATCGTAGTCGTAATGCAAAATTTCAGGGAAAATCGTAATTAATTTTGTGAGTGATAGTAATATTTCATAATTTCGTGTAATTTTTCACGTAATTTTTGTACAATTTTGCAAAATGTTGTGCTAACTTTAGCAGTTAATAGCAAAACCCCCATGCATGCAACTGCTACCAAATACGGTTAGGAGAATATTAGGTACTAGCCGACCTGCGGCGTATGCTACGCCGCATAATTATGAATGCTGGTCCTACACTTGCCGCCGAGCTGGAGGGGGTAGCGGGCAGTAAGAGGGTATTGGGCAGAGCGGCGGGGGGGGGGGGGGGGTCTCCACCTCTAGCTTAAATTCAGCAGCAGCCGCCGCTATTAGTAAGGGGCAGCGGGTGGGATGACTCGCCTCTTCCGCGTTCCAGCGTGCGTTTAACTGTCCTCACTTCCTGCAATGCCGCCCACTGTATTGTAAGTGGACGGCATTGCAGGAAGTGACGACAGTGGAATGCATGCTGGAACGCGGAAGAGGCGAGTCATCCCCGCCCACTGCCTCTTACTAGTAGCGATGGCTGCTGCTGAACTTAAGCTAAGGAAAACAAACGTTTGTTTTCTTAAAACAGAAAGAATTTGCAATAATTCAGGTTGAAGTGAGCTTGAGATGTCTCCCAGTGCATCACTGCTGAATATATGCAAATTAACCATTGTTGCTCTTAGAAGCTAAACACACCTCCAGAACCGCTGGAATGCAATGATGTGTCAGCTTGTTAATTTGTACAGAGCCATAATAATCTAACATGCATACAGACTGTTTCAGATTGTTTGATCCTCATCAGTGCATGGCATGGATTCATTTGGCTTTTTGGAGTAGGGCTTGTAACACGGAGAGGTACAAACTAACCAGCAAGCTCATGGTGACCCAGAACTCATTGGAATGTGTGAGGGGCTACAATGGTCCTAAAAAGCCCCTTACTAAAATACTAAGGAAAACAAAAGTTTGTTTTTTTTTACACAGAAAGAATTTGCAATAATTCAGGTTGGAGTGAGCTTGAGATGTCTCCCAGTGCATCACTGCTGAATATATGCAAATTAATCATTGTTGCCCTTATAAGCTAAACACACCTCCAGAACCGCTGGAATGCAATGATGTGTCAGCTTGTTAATTTGTACAGAGCCATAATAATCCAACATGCATACAGACTATTTCGGATTGTTTGATCCTCATCAGTGCATGGCATAGATTAATTTGGCTCTATGGAGTAGGGCTTGTAACACCGAGAGGTACAGACTAACCAGCAAGCTCATGGTGACCCAGAACTCATTAGAGTGTATATATTATAGAACTTAAGCTAGAGGGGGTGCGCAGATGGGGGACCCAGGTGAGGAAGGGGGGTCCGACCCCCTCCCCGCCGCTCTGCCCAATACCCCCTTTCTATCCGCTACCCCCTCCAGCTCGGCAGCAAGTGTAGGACCAGCCCTTGGGGTAGGGCACTACTTCTTCTTGCTTGGACCAGCCCCTTCTTCTTGCTTGGACCCGCCCTGGGGACAGGGCACTACTTTTTCTTCTTGCTTGAAGGTTGAGGCACTTACTCAATTATATATATAGATAAGTTAAAAAAAATATTTTTCAAAAAGATCTTGTAGTTTTTCAAAAAAAATCAACCTTGCAGTTTTTGGGAAAATCGATTTGAAAAAATACAAAGGAAAATGGTTTTTAAACTCAGAAAAAAGGCAGTTTAAATAACATTTTTCCTTTGCATTTTCAAATCGATTTTCTCACAAAGTACAGTTTTTTTGAAAAATATTTTTTTTTTATTTAAACCCACTATACTCCTTAACATATTCAACATTTTTTGGGTGGCAATAAGATGTATGGAGTCTTTGCTATTAACTGCTAAAGCCGGAAAAAAAAAATTCCAAATGATAACAATTACAGGGGAATTTAACTCGATTTTTCCAGAAATTTCACATTACTATTTTGCATTGTAATTACGCATTTAGATACAAAATTACGTCTATGCGAAATTTGTGCTGATCACTAATGATCAAACCATTTTTATTTTTTTTATTTTTTTTATTTTTTTAGCATAAATAACAAAAAAACCTGAAAAATCGAAAACTGTTTGTAAATTGCCATAAGCATGTCTACTGAGCATGCTTGAGGGATGTCTAAGTGAAAGTTCACAATAAAATACAATTATTTCGTAATTTCAAAATGCAAACTCGGAATTTGTAAAAAGTTCGTTCTGGGTTTCGTGTGACATTTCAGACTTTGGTGGATTCCGAATTTGGCAATTTCATCCATCCCTAGAGGCCACACTTGCTATATGACCTACAGCAGGTGGCTTACCCTATATTAGGGATTTGACAACATAGTGACCTTAAACTGCAGTTAGTAAAACAACCACAAGATGTCACTGTGTGTAATACGTGATGGTGATCTGAATGGTATTGTCATTTTCCTGTATTCACTCTGTATCCTCTTTGTAGAGATGGGAAGTTCGGATCTTTTCAATGATCCGGATGATTCGAATCGGATCATTGAAAAGATCCGGATCTTTGATCCGAATCTCAGATTTGAAATGACTAGCAGGACAGGAGAAGGGGAGGGGGGTGGATACACAGAGAAGGGGAGAAGATGGACAGAGGGCAGGGAGTGGACAGAGAAGGGAGGAGGGACGAGCAGAGAGCAGAAATGTTTGCTTGCACACAATACCCACATGCTGCAATCATATACTTTACATGTATTTCACCTATATGCTCATCTGTATACTTTGAATGCAAACGTCGCACAGTGAAAGAAAGCATTCCCGGAAGTAAAGTGCAGCTGTTTAGAGCAGTGCAGGAGGATCATATTGCCCTGCAATCACAGTGCCTGCAAAGTTACTGAGCTGTGCTGAGCTGAGCCAAAAGCTTCCAATGTGTTCACTGTGCACAACTACGGAACAGACAGCCTGTAATCAGCAGCACGTTATAGCCAGTATGTGTGCTCTACACATATCTGGCAGTGGCACCCATGTCCCCTCTCTCTCATCTACTTGTGGCTGTGCAAGGCGGCCTCCCCTTCAACAGAACGATCCATCTCTGCTCTGCTTCCAGGACCCCCTGCCCGCTGAGAGGGGGCGTGTCGCTCCTGGCCCCGCCCCTTTTGCGATCCGAATCACTCATTTTGATGATTCGGATGATTCGACTCACAAAATAGATTCGGATCAAAGATCCGAATCGTTCATGATCCGGACAACACTACCTCTTTGTTCTAAGCAAGCTGCGCTTCCTGAATGGCAGTGTATGATATATCTTCGCATGGTTTTTTTTCAATCAAGACTTATAACTTGTTATACTGGGCGCCTATCTGCATGTCCAAAACACTAAGCTATAACATCCTAGCTATGAGGGTCAACACAGGAGAGAGGGTGTGTGAATGTAGTGGGACTCAATCAAAGTTTTTCTGAGGGAACACAGGCATAGCTATGCTGTACCCAGAGCCAGGACAGGGTCCTCCAGCACCCAAGGCTGAGACACCAAAGTGCGCCCCCCCATCCCTCCCACCCCAGCCGTCACACACGGATTGCTATTAGACTAAGAGGTGACCCAGGGCCCCCAACACCTTAATCTCTAGTTATCTGGCTTTCAGTCACTGCCATGTATCCCCTTTTCTTATTTCTCTCTGCTTCAAATATAACGGGAATGATAGCTGAGTGAGTTGTGCGCCCCCTCCTACACTGCGCCCTGAGGCTGAAGTCTCTTTCGCCTCTGCCTCGTCCCGGTCCTGGGCCTGCACCAGACCCTCTAAACAGATCTGTTGGTTGGGTCCCCAGGCCCCCAACCAGCCCCTGTCACGTGAGGGGGGGCTCCTATGCATAATTCATAGTAGCAGCGGAGCATTACCTCCTTCTGGTGGCGGGACAGGTCCTCTTCACCCTTTAGTGTACAATCCCCTTACATCCAATCACCATGTGGCTGCGGTAAAAAATAGTTTTAACATTGATTTTGGTTTGTGCTAGGCGAGTACATGTGAGAAAAACACGTTCAGAGTCAGTATCAGAACTCCTTCAGTCTAATATATCTGTAACAAGGTGCACTTGTCTCTATTCATTATATACGTTGATTCGTTACAGGGGAAGGAATTGGCCATGGTCCTTCCTGGCCTGAAGGGGTTAACACGCCAGACGAATGCAATGAGTAGAAATGACTGAAGTCTCGTCAGAGAGTGGAAGTTTCGGGCAGCCTTGAGAATTCAGCCAGCCGTCGGGAACACGCTTTCACAAGCACATTTATAGAACCTCATTAAACGCTGCAACTCTTGGGAGGGCGTCTATTTATCATGACGGCTAATATCGCCGCTCCTGGCCTGGTCCAGACGTGCCCATAAGCTTTCATTGGCCATATGAATCTTGTCAGGGCAAGTCTGACTGCAGATGAAATACTCTTTATGTTCCGAGGTTCTCCCATCCCGCAAATTCTTCAAGCAGTTGCAGAGTGATGGCCAATCGTTCAAGGAAAGAAAATATAGCCATAAATTCCCTCCAGTTTCTTTCCCTCAAAGTCATGGCTGGTTGCAGAGAAGTAGAACTCTTTCAAGCTTCCAAAGGTGATCCAAGTGAGAGAGTCTTACACATCCTTTTGCATTATCGTGCTTCTAATATCAGAGACCTTTATAAAGTACTTTGTTGAGAGGCGGACTATTGCTTGAAATTTGCCCATAATGCACCGGTGCAATCTAGTATTCCATTATTGTTCAATTACTCTGCCCGTAACTGGCGTGCCGACAGTCAGGGAGGTGGGGCCTGTTGCCACTTTAAGTCAGTGGTTTTGTCTTAAAGGGATACTGTAGGGGGGTCGGGGGAAAATGAGCTGAACTTACCCGGGGCTTCTAATAGTCCCCCGCAGACATCCTGTGTTGGCGCAGCCACTCACTGATGCCCTGGCCCCGCCTCCAGTTCAATTCTGGAATTTCTGACTTTAAAGTCAGAAAACCACTGCGACTGCACGCCCGTGTCCTCGCTCCCGCTGATGTCACCAAGAGTGTACTGCGCAGACACAGACCATACTGGGCCTGCGCTGTGCGCTCTTGATGACATCAGCGGGATCGAGGACACGGCAACGCAGGCGCAGTGGTTTTCTGACTTTAAAGTCAGAAATTCCAGAAGTGAACTGGAGGCGGGGCCAGAGCATCGGGGAGTGGCTGCGTAAACACAGGATGTCTGCGGGGGACCGTTAGAAGCCCCGGGTAAGTTCAACTCATTTTCCCCTGACCCCCCTACAGTATCCCTTTAAAGAGTCTGTACCATTGACCAGAGGAAGCTGGTAAGGGCTACGGCAAGTATCTTTCTGTCCAATAAAATACATTTTCTCCAATTTCTTGCCTATTTTAAACATTTTTTCAAATATTTTGTATTCCTGGGGCACCTCCTCCCTCCTTCCCTTTGTTGTTTTTATCTTATTTTGCTTTTTCTGGAGAGTGTCTGACAACAATCCACAGAAGAATCTCGAGTTAATCCGGGTTGAGACAGAAATTCTCCACATGCGCTAGTGCGGTTGCCTTCTATCAATCCGCATTTGTGAGTAACACTCTCGTCATCTATTTCGTGATATAAATACTACAATGGGCTCTATTCACAAAACTTCTCAAAAATCACTTATTTGTCACCTGCTGTAATTGATAAAAAATAACCTTTCAGCACATTTACAAGCAAAATAATCACTCAAAGTACCGTAAGTTGTTCCATTAACTTAATTTTCAATATTACTTTTCTTACCTTAATTATATTATATTAGTAGACCCAAGCCCATTTAAAAACGGGCTCTAGAGTCTGTTTCTCGCCGCCGCCGCCGCCCGCCGCATGTTACTGCGCGTGCGCGCACCCACCGCACACGCGCGCACCCGCCGCACACCCGTCCACTCACACGTCCGCCCGGCTCTCTGGCCCTGTCCTCCTATCTCTGTGAGGCTGGGTCCGTGCTGCGCACAGGCGCAGTAGCAAAATGCACGGACCCGGCAGCTACACAGAGACTGCACATGCAGGGACACAGGGGTTCTATTATAGAGGTGTAACATCTGCAACTATGGCGGCTGCGGACACGCAGGGTACACCCGCAGCCACCTTTGTTCCCTGTTCTAAGGCCTCATCAGTTCCGCCGGCGTCTCTGGCTCATAGGGTCGCTGTATCGCGCGGGCGCACGCGGAGACAGGACCTTTATGCTGGAAGAAGGCGTGTCAGCTGACCTGCTGGTCGGCTGACGTTAGAGGTGACTTTTGCTGCTCGGATTGGCTGATTACGTGGTGGGCGCGGCTGTGAGCTCTCCTCGGCTTCTTAAACCTTCACTGGTCAATCGCAACTCGTCTGCTGTTGGGAATACACTCGTGTTAGCGCTCAGACCTTAGACTAGTATCCGGTGTGCTTTGATCTGGGAGGAAACCAGGGATTTCACACAAGACTAGGACTATTGTTATATTGTATTACTGATAACCTGTGTATGATTCTGGCTATACTCTGACCTTGCTATTGCTCATCGATTCTGTACCTCTGCCTATCTGACTTAGTTGCTGAACCTCTGCCTGATAACTCACTATTCTTCTGCCTTACGTTTCTGTACTGTGTTTGCCTCTCAGTTGCCGAACCTTGCCTGTCTGACCCCTCTACTCACCAGTGGGCCCTTGCCACTGGTGAGGTGCTCTTTTGACTAATACCCACCAGCTCCTCTGGTGAGGTTTAGGTAAGGTCTATTATTGTTACAACTGTTGCACCAAACACTTCTGTGTCCTCTCATCTATACTGGCATTATTGGTGATACTGCAGATCACCACATAATCAGGTATAGAATCTGCATTATGTGTGATCCTGCAGATCACACAATAATCAGACGTCTGAGTTGCACACCCAATCGTTACAAGAGGATTTTTGCTCTTTTGAAGCTTAAAATTGTAACACAGATAAGGTAAAAACAGGTTAAAAGCTTTGAGAAATATGTCCAGCATATTGGTGCTCCTGTTTTTTTCTGTTGGTTCTTTTTATCTTCTGGTCCTGGAGCCCATTCCTTGAAGTTCCTCCATCGGACACAAACACTATGGTAGGGCTCAGACTAAGCAAATCTGAGGAGTGTCAGTGACATGACTTTGTACTCTGTAAAGTGCTGCAGAAGATGTCAGTGCTATATAAATATACATAATAATAATATGGCAGGACATTAGACTATGACCATGGTAGAATTAGATTGCGAGCTCCTCTGAGGACTGTCACGGACGAACCGTAAAGAAACGCAATCGATTTGTTTTTTGTAACGAGCAGCGGGGACGCCGTTTCTTCCGTCCCCGCCGCTCTCTCGGTTCCCCCGCGCCGCTGGCCTCTCGGCCGCGCACACTAATAGACTAGTGCGTGCGTGCAGCCAGCGTCACGGTATTTAGGCCTCTAGGAGGCGAGTCAGCTGACCGGCAGGTCAGCTGACGTCACAGGGAGCGCTCCTCGCCCCTGATTGGCCGGCTGGCGGGGGCGTGCCTGAAGGCTCCCCTGCCGGCATAAAGACAGCGAGCTGTCAGTAGCTCGCTGTCTGTTGTCATGAATACTAGTGTGTTAGCGCTCAGACCTTAGATAGTTCCGGTGTGTTTTGATCTGGGAGGAAACCAGGGATTTCACACAAGACTAGGACTTTTGTTATTTTGTATATTGTAGTGAGGTTCCTGTTGATGATAGATGTATATGCAATAATTGCGATATACATCTATCTATAGTTAGCTCATTTGATTGTATTGATTGTATTGATTGTTACTGATTTCCTGTGTATGACTCTGGCTAAACTCTGACTCTGATCTCGTTTTCTGATTCTGTACTTCCACCAATCTGATACCGTTGACGAACCTTGCCTGACCTTTGACTCTGAGCCTGCTTTCTGATTCTGTACTTCAGCCATCTGATTCTGTTGCCGACTCTCCGCCTGCCCCTCACTCCGATTTCCGCTTACCGATTCTGTATCTTATCTGCCTGTGTGTTGCCGACCTTTTTCTGCCTGACTCTCCTACTCACCAGTGGGCCAATTGCCACAGGTGAGGTTACTCCTGAGGTCCTCAGCTGATCTCTCCCGCCTGGGAGGTTAGTGTGAGAATCTTCAGAGTACTACTGTGTGCACCAATCACTCCACACACGTACAATAAAGTTGGTATCTATATCGCTCTTCTCACTATATCTGTATTATTGGTGATTCTGCAGATCACCTAATAATCAGATATAGTATCTGTATTATTGGTGATACTGCAGATCACCAGTACTCAGATCCTGGTTGCTACACATTGTTACAGTTTTCTGATTGTTTCCAATTTTGATTGCATATCTAGGGACAGGAAGAGACCATACTCTGGGGTCTGTCTATTCTAGCATGTAAGAGAGTTCTATTAATGGGATTATATCTGTTCTCCTGGGAGGCCAGTGTTTGTCTTTAAAGGGAAGGTTCAGGGAGTATGATAAAAAAATAAAAATCCATATCCACTTACCTGGGGCTTCCTCCAGCCCGTGGCAGGCAGGACGTGCCCTCGGCGCTGCTCCAGAGGCTCCCGGTCGTCTCCGGTGGCCGACCCGACCTGGCCAGGCCCGGCTGCCAGGTCGGGCTCTTCTGCGCTCCAATCTGCGCCTCATGGGGGCGCGCTGACGTCATCGGACGTCCTCCGGGCTTTACTGCACAGGCGCAATACTTCTGCTCCTGCGCAGTACAGCCCGGAGGACATCCGATGACATCAGCGCGCCCGCGTGGGACGCAGAAGAGCTCGTCGTTGGAGCGCAGAAGAGCCCGACCTGGCAGCCGGCCTGGCCAGGTCGGGTCGGCCACTGGAGACCACCGGGAGCCTGCAGAGCGGCGGCGAGGGCACCTCCTGCCTGCCACGGGCTGGAGGAAGCCCCAGGTAAGTGGATATGGATTTTTATTTTTTTTTATCATACTCCCTGAACCTTCCCTTTAATT
Organism: Hyperolius riggenbachi; assembly: GCF_040937935.1. NCBI lineage: Eukaryota > Metazoa > Chordata > Amphibia > Anura > Hyperoliidae > Hyperolius > Hyperolius riggenbachi. The sequence goes on from NC_090652.1 coordinate 304,933,379, forward strand.
AAGACAGCAAAAGGGATGTTTCCCTTGGCCACTAGGTGTGACTTCTAGCTGAAAGGAAGTTCTCTGTAGTAGACCACTCACACAGAAATGTCCACACCAGCTGAATAGAGCCATTTGGCTTGTTACTGCCATAGAGGGCTTGTGACACAGCATGGCACAGACTTCAGGGAGCCACTCCAGTCCCATTTAAAATAAACGTATTTTATGCTTTTTGCTTGCTTAAGAGATACCATACCCAGGATAGTTATGAAAGTTATACCATTTGATTCGTGGTGTCTCACTGAACGTTTTGGTACCACTTTTAAAGAGCTGCGGTAAGCCCCGACCGCGTTATAAACCTTCTCAGTAACAGAACATTCTAAAATACCCATGTATAGTATCAATTTAGTCTATATTTCTGAGGATAAAAACTTGTTATTATTATTTGTGCGCGAGAAACGTTGGCTGAAATATGGAAAGTGTCATATTTTTGGACATAAGTTTCCCACCCAAAATATAATAATGCCTAGTCGAGCCCAGGAGTTGACTCTGAGATCCCGCCCTAAAATCTGGATCATTCATAAGCCAAGGACTGAAATCTGATAACCAGTCCTCCCTTGTGTGACATCACCTGATCAAAGTCAGCCACGAGGACCAAAGTACATGGAGGCCATTTTTGTCTGACTTTTGCCCTGGGACAAGCTCCCTTCTAGCCTGTCTGCTGCCGAATCTCAGCGGTTTCAGCTCATCGATTGCATCCACGAGGTTCGACGGTCTGTGAGTTGAGGTAGACTGGAAGGCATTGAGCGGTTCGGCCACTAGGGGGCGAGTGACAAGGACAGTCAGTGACATGACAGTAAAGTGATGCAAAAGACATGCAAAAGTTATATAAAGACAATTTGATTGGTCTGTTTCCAACCTGTTTAAAATTTGCATAACATAAGCCTAAAATCTGCATTAACTCGGAGCTATCAGCAGCATCTCATTGCCTGTAAGTTCTCAGCGGCTGGCGTAACTGCATACCAGCGCTCGCAATCAGGAGTCTTCTGCGTCCAAGTTCTGACTGCTGACCCGATTTCCCCGGATAATCTGCATTGTGCACTGGGAGAGATCGCACATCTTGCCTCAGTCCGGCTACCTTACAGGAACAAGCTTCAGATCTGGGCTGCGAACAGCAGATATACGCGGCGGAATCTCGTCTCCAGCCTTCATGTGTCAGTCTTCTGCCGCATCCATGCATAATGTCCCTGGGTAAAATCTAATGGGATGTGAACTTTAAACAAGCTCTTGTCATACCTGTCGGAGGCAGTTAGGATCAAAGAGTGATCATAAAGTACAGACTGACTTCCTCGCCTTCACGTCTTACGGAGGATGGAACATCATCATCGCTGAACTCTGCGATCGCGCACGACCGCACCGGGGAGAGCCGCGCCGCCTGATGCCTGTTCAGCTGCTCGGAATGAAGGGAAAAAAAACGAAAACTTGGGTGACCCCTTTTCGGAACATTGTTTTCTGAAGTTTTGCTTAAATGAAAAGGAATTTTAATTCAAAGAGTAATTATTTTTTAATTAGCTCTGTAGTGGCGAAGATTATGTTTTTACAGACGCAGTAAATCGTTATAGGCGCGCTATTATTATCCTTGCTCAAACGAAGCCACAGAATGTGGTGTTATCCTACTGGGAGAGCTCTGAAAGATATTTTCCCCTGACGTTTCAGAGACAAAGTTATTATTAGGCCAGCGGAAGGGGTTTCTGCCGGAGGGCTTCCTTGCTGTTACAGCAGTACATCTTAAAGCTGTATCTTCCAAGATGGGGGGGGGGGGGGGTGACACACAAGCCATTCACCCTGAAGCAAGCAACCCCAAAGTGAGAAAAAAAAAACACGAACATTTCGATACCAGTGATGAGCTAAAATGCCGATATTCTTTTCACATTAATTTTCGCGAAAATAATGCAAAATTCGACTTTGGAGCGAAAATCAATTGGTAATACGTTTGAAATTTTTCACGAAGGTTCATGTTAAATATTCTGTGTTTTTCCCGAATTTTCACATCAGAAAGAAAATTTGATTTCTTTGACCATATTGCGAAAATGAAATCACAAATAGCATTTTTTCATATGAAAATTACTTTGGTGAAAAATGTGCAAGCATTACTGTTAAATACTCACCTAAGAAGATGAGTACATATTGTCAGGGCACTGGGCAGTTCGGCGCAGGGCAAGCCGAATGATGGCTCTCCCTGCTGCTGCAAAACTCCCGGCCAGCGTTAAATACTATTCCCTGTAAGGAAACGCGGAAAGGCCGCCGTCTCTCGAGGTGAGGCGGCTGTTTCTGTGTCCAGCATGGCGTCACAATGCGGAAAAAACACCGCATGCCGCATAGGCAGTGCGGCGGAATCCGCATTGATAACGGCGGAATCCGCATCAGAGGCGGCCCCCGCACTAGATACATTGCATGACAGTACTGGTGTGGCTGGGACTGATAGTCCACCAGGATTCAGACTTACACGCGCGCGAGCACAGAGGCAGAGTTTAAATAGCAGTTAGAAGGGTGTCGGCTGACCAGCTGGGTCAGCTGACAAATTCCACTGCTCTCATTGGACCAGCAATTAGGGAGGTCCTGGAAAGGTCCTAGAGTATATATACTGCTGGTTGTTCACTTGCTCTTTGTCTGGCGTGCGATCACATATGTGGGAGCACCCAGATCCGTAGTCAGATCCGCAAGTGTGCCGGGACCAGCTGGAGCTGTAATCCTACACTTAGCTAGATTCTGTTGATAGCTAAAGTACTAGTTTGATTGTGATTATATGTTATGACTTTTGCCTGCTTTGACTATCCTCCTGAACTCTGATCTTGTACCTGGATATTTCTGATACTCTGTTGCCGAACCCCGGCTCGTTCCTTGACTCTGTTTCTGCCTCCTGATTTTGTACCCCGATATATCTGATACCCCGTTGCTGAACCTTGCCTGTACTTTGACTCCGCCTTTGCCTCCTGATCTTGTACTTTATCTGTCCGTGTGTGTACGACCTGGCTTGTCCGACCTCGAGAACCGACCTTACTGTTAGAGGCGGATCCTCGTTCTGTTAAGTGACCCTTCCGCCAGAGGGTTACTTTCAGTATATCCTTCCCGCTGGCAGCCTGACTCCTCCCGCCTTGGAGAGCTCAGGTTTGCGGAAGGAATCTGTACAGTACGCCTTACTGTACTGAGGCCCTGTCCTCTAAGTGTTACTGTTACACCAAAACACTACACTCTACTCAGGTGAACAGAGGTTAGCTAGTATATCGGATTATCAGTGATACTGCAGATCACGTATAATCTGGTATACATTTGTATTCCCATTGATTCTGCAGATCACTGGTAATCAGATCCTCTCTGTGCTTCACCGATCGTTACAGAACGCCAGACCAAAAATGCAAATGGACGCACACACTGACTGTCTGGGCGCACTTGCCACTTCGGTGGAAAACATCAACTAAGTGCTGGGTAGCCACAAGACTATGATTGATGTCCTATCAGGCTCTGTGCAAACCCTCCAGACGTCAGTTGATTCAGTGCGATCCTCTCCTAGTGCTGACATACGTATGCCAGTACCTGATAAATTTTCCGGCCACAAGTCTGACTTCCGGAATTTTAGGAGTAGAGTGTTGTCATACTTCGAGCTGAGACCCCGATCCTCGGGGACTGAGACCCAACGGGTCATATTTATTAAAACTTTGTTAACCGGTGATTCCCAGACCTGGGCATACAATCTGTCTCCCACTGATACTACTCTAACTTCGGTGGAGGAATTTTTTAAGGCCATGGCCGTAATATACGACGACCCTGACCTTGCGGCTACCTCTGAGCGCAAGCTCAAACTTTTGCGGCAAGGTAGAGGCTCAGTCGAGGATTACGCGGCAGAATTCCGCAGATGGTCGGTCACTGCCAGATTTGATAATTTTGCCCTGATGGATTATTTCTTGTCTGGGTTGTCGGAGGAGGTCTCCGATTTAATGTTAACTTTGCCCGAACCCAGGACAGTCGATGAGGCCATCACATCGGCCATCCGAGTCGACCGTCGATTACGCCATCAGAGGCAAATTCGAGGCAGTCACCGTGTAAGGGCGACATCCTATGCGGCACCTTCTGCTGCACCCTTAGTAACACCGTCTCCCTCTGTCTCATCCCCTCCGGCCTTGCCTCCACCCGAACCAATGCAGATTGGTCGATCGAAAATGACCCAGGTGGATCGAAGGCGGAGGATGACGGAACAGCTGTGCCTATATTGTGCAACAGCAGGGCATAGGGTGCGAAACTGCCCTAACAGGTCGGGAAACGAGTTTGCCTAGGAGTAGTGGGGGGTGACACCCTGGGCACACAAATTTCACCCCTTAAAGAGAAAAAATTACTTCTCCCTTGTACAGTTACATGGGAGGATAAATCTGTATCCACTGAAGCTTTTATTGACTCTGGCTCAGCGGCTAATTTTATGAATTTCGAATTTGCTCAGGAGTTGGGTCTTCCGCTCACTCCCGTGAGACCCGCCATTCAGGTCACAGCAGTGGACGATTCCCCTCTGCAACGGAATCGTGCTCTGTCGCAGACTCCGGTGGTGAAGCTCACCATAGGGGTATTGCATGGGGAACAGTTACAATTTTTTGTGTTACACATGTCAACCTCCACTATTATCCTAGGCATGCCGTGGTTGCAGATCCATTCACCACAAATAGACTGGGCCACGGGCCAGTTAACCTCCTGGTCTCCCCATTGTTTTCAGCAGTGTTTGGGGAAGTTAACATTGGGGCAAACCAGAGTTCAGGTGGAAGGTGTACCAGACCAGTATGCTGAATATTCGGATGTATTCTGCCCCAAAGCAGCCGATAAATTACCTCCACATCGCCCTTTCGATTGTCCCATTGATCTCCGTTCTGGTTGTGTACCCCCCCGGGGTCATTTGTACAATTTATCGGGACCCGAAAAAGTGGCTATGCAAGAGTACATCAGGGAGAATCTGGCCAAAGGTTTCATTCGCCCGTCCCGGTCGCCTGCTGGGGCAGGCTTCTTTTTCGTAAAAAAGAAAGATGGAGGCCTGCGGCCATGCATCGATTACCGCGGTCTCAACAAAATTACAGTAAAGAATCTCTATCCGCTACCCCTGATAGACGATTTATTCACTCAGATCACGGGCGCCCAGATCTTTTCTAAGCTGGATTTACGGGGTGCGTACAACCTGGTACGCATAAGAAAGGGCGATGAGTGGAAAACGGCCTTTAATACACCGGATGGGCATTACGAGTACCTGGTGATGCCCTTTGGGTTATGTAATGCCCCGGCCGTTTTCCAAGAGCTCATCAACGAGGTCTTCAGAGAGGTGTTGGGGAGATTTGTTCTAGTCTACCTAGACGATATTCTTATTTTCTCCAACAATCTCTCTGAACATAGGACCCATGTGAGGTTCGTTTTGAACAAGCTAAGGCAGAACCTATTGTACGCAAAAATAGAAAAGTGTATCTTCGAAGTACCATCTGTCGCTTTTCTGGGGTACATAATATCCACCACAGGCCTACCTATTAATCCTGCCAAGGTCTCCGCTGTTCTGGAATGGCCTCAGCCGGTAGGCTTGAAATCTCTTCAGCGGTTTCTTGGCTTCGCCAACTATTATAGGAGGTTCATAAAGGGTTACTCTACGGTCATTTCGCCACTTACCAGTCTCACCAAAAAAGGGGCAGATACCACTCACTGGTCTCCTGAGGCGTTACAGGCTTTTGCCACCCTGAAGGGCCTTTTTTGTTCTGCACCCATCCTCAGACATGTGGATACATCTTTTCCATTTATTGTTGAGGTGGATGCCTCGGAGGTCGGGGTGGGGGCTGTGCTGTCTCAGCGATCTGGCTTGCAGGGTAGAATGCACCCCTGTGCTTACTTCTCCCGTAGGTTCTCCCCTGCGGAAAGGAACTACGATATTGGCAACAGAGAGCTTTTAGCCATTAAGTTAGCTTTCGAGGAATGGCGACATTGGTTAGAGGGAGCGGAGCATACGGTCACGGTCTACACTGACCACAAGAACCTAGAGTACATTGAGGGGGCTAAGAGGTTGAGCCCTCGTCAGGCTCGTTGGTCATTATTTTTCTCTAGGTTCTCTTTCATTATTACGTACACCCCAGGTAGCAAAAATGTCAAGGCGGATGCTTTATCCCGGTGCTTCGAGTCAGAGACAGCACAGCCCTCCATTCCAGAGACTATTATTCCCCAGAGGTTGGTACTAGCCGCAACTGAGACTTGGGAGGATTGGAAGGGGACGTTAATTCCCTTTCAACAAGACATCCCGGAAGGGAAGCCCGCACGGGTGCTGTTCATTCCGCTACCGTTCCGTCTCCAGGTTCTAGAGATGTTCCATGCACATAAAAATGCTGGGCATCCTGGGGCATCTAGAACACAGGATCTGGTAGCCAGATGCGCCTGGTGGCCGTCCTTGGCAGCAGATTGCAAGGAATACGTGAGGGAATGTGCGATTTGTGCCAAGAGTAAACCCTCCCGGCTGGCACCTGTGGGTACCTTGCAGCCTTTACCCACCCCGAGTGAGCCATGGACTCATTTGTCCATGGATTTTGTGGGTGAACTTCCTAAGTCAGAAGGTATGTCGGTCATTTGGGTGGTAGTCGACCGCTTCAGCAAAATGGCCCATTTCGTGCCCTTGAAAGGACTCCCCTCGGCCCAGGAGTTGGCTGACCTGTTTATTACACATGTGTTCCGGCTGCACGGCATTCCGGAAAACATAGTGTCGGATCGGGGAGTCCAGTTCATTTCTAGATTCTGGAGGGCATTCTGCCAACAAATGGGCATGAAGCTGTCATTCTCATCGGGCTACCACCCACAGACCAATGGGCAGACGGAGAGAATCAACCAGTCATTGGAGCAATTTTTGAGGTGCTATGTTGCGGAGACGCAGAGCGACTGGGTCAAGTTTCTGCCCTTCGCGGAGTTCGCACAAAACAATTTGAAAAGCTCCTCCACCGGATTCTCTCCATTCCAGGTTGTGTCTGGTAGATTGCCCAAGTTCTCACCATTGCCAGTGGCCTCCACCCCGTTTCCAGCTCTGGAGGCCTGGCAGAGGTCTTTTAAGGACATTTGGCGTACGGTGAGAAATAGTTTACAAAAGGCGTTTCTTACTCAGAAGGGTCAAGCTGACAAGAAACGTTCAGTAGAGTGGAGCTTCCAGCCAGGAGACTTGGTTTGGGTGTCCACACGTCATTTGGCCCTGAAACAGCCCTCAGATAAATTGGGCCCCAGGTTTGTCGGTCCATTTCCGGTAGTAAAAAAGATTAATAATGTTACGTATACCGTCGACCTTCCCACCAGCATGCGGGGGGTAAGGTCCTTCCATGTGTCCCTTCTTAAACCAGCAGTCCAGGTGGGTCCCACTCCTCCTCCTCCCGTGTTGGTAGATGCCCAACCTGAGTATGAAGTGGAAAAAATATTAGATTCTCGCAAGGTACAAAACTCGGTACAGTACCTCGTACATTGGAAAGGGTATGGCATCGAGGAGAGGCGATGGGTACCTGGGAACCGTATGCATGCGGATGAGTTGGTGAGGGAGTTTCATGCCTTACACCCCGAGAAACCTGGTAGGAGTTGTCCGGAGTCCACTCCTCGGGGGGGGGGGGGGGGGGGTACTGTAAGGAAACGCGGAAAGGCCGCCGTCTCTCGAGGTGAGGCGGCTGTTTGCGCGTCCAGCATGGCGTCACAACGCGGAAAAAACACCGCATGCCGCATAGGCAGTGCGGCGGAATCCGCATTGATAACGGCGGAATCCGCATCAGAGGCGGCCCCCGCACTAGATACATTGCATGACAGTACTGGTGTGGCTGGGACTGATAGTCCACCAGGATTCAGACTTACACGCGCGCGAGCACAGAGGCAGAGTTTAAATAGCAGTTAGAAGGGTGTCGGCTGACCAGCTGGGTCAGCTGACAAATTCCACTGCTCTCATTGGACCAGCAATTAGGGAGGTCCTGGAAAGGTCCTAGAGTATATATACTGCTGGTTGTTCACTTGCTCTTTGTCTGGCGTGCGATCACATATGTGGGAGCACCCAGATCCGTAGTCAGATCCGCAAGTGTGCCGGGACCAGCTGGAGCTGTAATCCTACACTTAGCTAGATTCTGTTGATAGCTAAAGTACTAGTTTGATTGTGATTATATGTTATGACTTTTGCCTGCTTTGACTATCCTCCTGAACTCTGATCTTGTACCTCGATATTTCTGATACTCTGTTGCCGAACCCCGGCTCGTTCCTTGACTCTGTTTCTGCCTCCTGATTTTGTACCCCGATATATCTGATACCCCGTTGCTGAACCTTGCCTGTACTTTGACTCCGCCTTTGCCTCCTGATCTTGTACTTTATCTGTCCGTGTGTGTACGACCTGGCTTGTCCGACCTCGAGAACCGACCTTACTGTTAGAGGCGGATCCTCGTTCTGTTAAGTGACCCTTTCGCCAGAGGGTTACTTTCAGTATATCCTTCCCGCTGGCAGCCTGACTCCTCCCGCCTTGGAGAGCTCAGGTTTGCGGAAGGAATCTGTACAGTACGCCTTACTGTACTGAGGCCCTGTCCTCTAAGTGTTACTGTTACACCAAAACACTACACTCTACTCAGGTGAACAGAGGTTAGCTAGTATATCGGATTATCGGTGATACTGCAGATCACTTATAATCTGGTATACATTTGTATTCCCATTGATTCTGCAGATCACTGGTAATCAGATCCTCTCTGTGCTTCACCGATCGTTACATTCCCCTTGTAAGTTGTCGCATCTGCCGGAGCCCCAAATTACCGCTACGCTCCCCGCGCAGCATTACATTGCTTCTATGTAGCACCCAGATAACCTGCTTTGAAGAAGATGAAAGACACAGGTCCACTTTATTATCCATGAAACAAGCTGCCAGCAGTCTCACAATTTGTAAAACCAATAACTCTGCGGGGGTCGCGGGCTGACGAGCTGCGATATATCTCGGCTGCTTGTCTGGATGTGCGTTTAGCGGGTCTCTCGCTAAGCATCGCCGTAACGGAGCTCACATTGAGATGAAGTATTGGGCAATAATCCCGGTGACATCGCCTCATTTTCATAAGTAATTGTCCCGGAGGACTTCTTTTACTCTGTCCATTTTTCTGCTCTGAAGGCAGCCGCTCCCTCTTCCTTTCTTCCTTCTGTTTCTCAAGTTCAAAAATATTACCGAGTTCTACAGAAAGCCATCAAGAAATCACCAGCATGTTTAACCAGTGCCTGTCCCGGCAGTTCCCCACATGTTCTGGCTGCCGGGATGCCGGCTTCTTGGCCAGACATGAAATGAAGGCTGACATACAATCAGAATCAGGGGTGTAACTACGAATCATGCCCAAGTTTGATGGTCCCCAAGCCCCACTTGGCCGGGGCTCCACATTAAGCCTATCCCATCCTGCATGGGGGACAAGAGGTTAAAGAGACTCAGGGGAGGGGGGGACCCCACGTCTTTTTTTCCCACACTCCGAAATAAAAATGATCCAAAAAATAGGTAAAGTTGCCAGGGATTGCGGTAGTATCCCTGGCCAAAGTGCTGCCACTTCCACATGAAATTCACTGCTCTCTCTCCAGATACATCTAAATTTACACTACTGTTAGGTTGATACATTATCTGTCAATTACCGCATTTAAAGCGGATCCGAGATGAAAAACTAACTATAACAAGTAACTTGTCTATATATCTTATCTAAAGTTTAGATTTTCACAGCAAATCTAGCTGAAAACAGCTTTAATAGAATATAATTATTTCTGCCTGTGATACAATGACAGCAGCCATGTTGTTTGTAAACATTACACAGAGGCAAGCTTATCTGCATCTTGAGCAAAAAAAACCTAATCCCCCCTCCTCCTCCCTCCTCCCCTCTGCCTCTGAAATCTCAGGCTAGTAATACCTCCCCCTCCTCCTGCCCAGACTGAGCTCCCATGAGCCCTTGCTACTGTCTGAAAGTGCCTTGGCTCTTTGAAAACCTGTGGGCGTGGCTTGTTTAGTTTATAGGGAATTAGCGTATTAAAAAAAAACAAAAAAGTATTTGGCTTAAGGAATGCCCTATAAACAATAGGAAAGGAACACAATTATGCAATGAGTAAAAGTTCATCTCGGATCCACTTTAAATATATACTTTTTTTCCTATCCAAACTTTAAAATCGATTTTCTCCAAAACGACAAGGTCTTTTTGAATTTTTTTTCCTCTTGTTCCCACTGTCCTTCTTAACATACCCTGCACATTTTTTGCTATTAACCGCTAGAGTCGGTGGCCATCGGAGTCGGTAGAGTCGGTCTAGACACTCATATAGCCGGCGGTCATTGCTTCATTGTGAGACGCAAGCCCCTTCACCGCGGCAAGGTAATGATCACGAAGGGGAATTGGCACATGTAGCCAGAAAAATTAGGCAGGCATGTACACGCACCAGAAAATTATTATAGCGGCCTTAAAAATTCAGGAATCCGCCTGGAGTCCTGGACCCTGTTGCTGGGGGTGGAGGAGAAGGCAGTCAAGCGGTCTGCAGGCAGAGATGCTGTGTGGGGAGCAACTTAGTCTTGGGGCAGGCAGTCACACGGCGTGCAGGCAGAGATGCTGTGTGTGGGGATGGACTTAGTCTTCGGGCAGGCCTGAGCGTGCTTTGCAGACTATGTGGTCAGATGACAAAGACAGAGGCGCCAAAAGAATAAAACCAATACTTAAAAGATTTAAAAATTGCTGAGGAGGCAGTGGTGGACTTACCTCCAGCAAGCAGACACAACAGACTGTGTGTTTAGAACAAGTTACATTTATTGGTACACTCCGGGGGGCAGTCGCAACGCGTTTCGCAGGCAAAAGCCCGCTTCCTCAGGCAATAGTGAACGGAGTACACAACAGCATTAGGTCCGGGTAACACCTGGCGCCTCGTGTAACGAGGCGCCAGGTGTTACCCGGACCTAATGCTGTTGTGTACTCCGTTCACTATTGCCTGAGGAAGCGGGCTTTTGCCTGCGAAACGCGTTGCGACTGCCCCCCGGAGTGTACCAATAAATGTAACTTGTTCTAAACACACAGTCTGTTGTGTCTGCTTGCTGGAGGTAAGTCCACCACTGCCTCCTCAGCAATTTTTAAATCTTTTAAGTATTGGTTTTATTCTTTTGGCGCCTCTGTCCTTGTCATATTGAATATCCACCTTTGGTGGAGGGGGATACCCCATCTTTTTCCTGTCTACAGAGAGCGACTTCTTAAACCTGAGTGAGGACAGGCTAATCTCCTCACCTGCTTATATAGTGGTTACCTGGAGGTAACCCATGTTTGTGAGTATATTATTGTACTCTGCTTTATTTTCCCATTATCATAGCCTACTACACTATATTTTGGCTCTCGGTTCTTCTCTTCACATATGTGGTCAGATGGACCCTTGACCCAACGCTATGTGCCAGAGATGTCACCACTTGCCTTTCAACATCACAGTACAGTTTGGGTATCGCCTTTTTTGGGAAAAAATTGCGGCCTGGTTTCTTCCACTGCGGTGTGTGGCTTTGCTTTTGTGTGCTGCTTTTCCTCAGGTGGTCTTCCCATTGCAGTTTGTGCTTTGTAATAATGTGCCTTCGTAAAGTAGTTGTCCCTACGCGGGTCTTGGTGCAAAAGTAATATTTAGGCATGCTGCTCGCTGAACTATCATAAGGTATATTTATATCTTTATCTCGCACCGGGACATAAAATGCGATTTTAAGATAATCGTCTGTTTCCACGGAGCTAAGCGCAAAAAGCGTGACTCTCCTGCCATTTAATGATATTCAGCAAGATGGTCCCATCTGTACTTAACCAAGAGTTTAGTCCCCGCTGACGGCTCTGCTGTACCTGACGCCAAGCAGCGTACAGAAACCCCTCTGCCGGAACCGCCAATCTCGCCAGTCTGTTCAGGGACGAGATCTCAGCCGCGACCGATGGTATTTTATCCTCCATTGTGCGGCTGATAGAAGGACGTCCTGAAGATCCGGCTTTATTCAGGAGCCGCGTCGCCGACAGAATGTGACAAACAACGTCCCTGTGACCGCCTGCAGAGACCAGGCATAAAGCGCCGCTGCACCGCAGTCACAAAATGCTAAAATAAATGCAGCCCGAGGCAGCCTACCTAGGCAAGAGACAGGAACCTGCTAATACCTTTTCCATAATGAGCTGCAAGCTATCGTCGCCATCTACGGCTGTGGCTTGTAGGTAGGAGAAATGCATTAAAGTCACAACAATGCCGTGTTTAAAGGACAACTGAAGTGAGAAGTATATGGAGGCTGCCATATTTATTTCCTTCAAAACAATACTGGTTGCCTGGCAGCCCTGCTGATCTATTTGGCTGCAGAAGTGTCTGAATCACACCAGAAACAAGCATGCAGTTAATCTTGTCAGATCTGACAGTAATGTCAGAAACACCTGATCTGCTGCATGCTTGTTCAGGGGCTGTGGCTAAACGTATTAGAGGCAGAGGATCAGCAGGACAGCCAGGCAACTGGTATTACTTAAAAGTAAATAAATATAGCAGCCCCCATATCCCTCTTACTTCAGTTGTCCTTTAACAGCAGAACCGGTACCTTTGCATGCATACGTAGGAGATGGTTCACTAAACCTACCTCTTCTTACTTTAAGTGGACCTGAACTCAGAACTTCCTCTCTGCTCTAAAAGATAAGCAGCAGCATAATAACCTTTACGGACAAACATTTCTTTGTTACAGCTGATACACACCTTGCAATCAATCTGCGTGTCTAATTTTAAGTAATCCTCATGCCCACCGATCCCCCCTTCTCCTCCGTCAGCCTTTTTTTCCGCTCGCAAATGCGCCCCCCCCCCCCTCAGCCGTTTCTTGGTCGGCTAGGTCAGGCGTTAATTAGTCTTGATCGAACACCCAGATATTCGGGCTTGGGTCGGCTCGGCCGAACATGGTCCAGATGTTCGGGATATTCGACCGAACACCGAACCTAATTGAAGTCTATGGGGACCCGAGCATTGGGGCTGGAGGGGACGGAGCATGAGGGGAAAGCCATGGCCACAGTCGGCGGGGAAGGTGTCGAGACGGTCCCCCCCCCTCACCTTGGGGCTCTCCCCTCTGCGCTCCCCTCCAGCTTAAGTTATTGCACTGTGCGGGGCGTGCAGCGGCGGGCAGATACATGTTTGGGCAGCGGCGGGCAGATACATGTTTGGGCAGCGGTGGGCAGATACATGTGTGGGCAGCGGGCAGCGGCGGGCAGATACATACCTTCTGTGCGTTCCACCACGTACTCCTCGCTCTAGCGTCTGACGTCACTTGCAGGAAGTGGGCAAACACTGACTAAATCATTTATACATAATTATTGTAAAAATGAAGCACTTTTTTATTACATTATTTTCACTGGAGTTCCTCTTTAAGTGATTTGCAACCGGTAAAAAGTACACAATGTGAATGGAAAATAGTACTAATGTACTAATAGTACTTTGTACGTCAGAAATCGGAATTCCACATTACCGGGTTTTAGGCCAGCTGCAAGACAGAACTATTGGACCAATCAGGGAATCGGTATTGTACAGCGGAAATCAGATTACCAGGGCATTTTTAGGCCAATCAGAAGACTTGGAAGTATTGAAAGACATGTGGAAATCGGAAATTCAATCATACCTCCTGCTGGGGTCATTAAAGTGAATGTGAAGCCAAATATATATATATGCAGATACTTACCTAAGCAGGGGGAGGGCTCTGGGTCCCATAAAGCCTTCCTATTCCTCTCCTCATCCCCTCGTTCCCCCGCAGGCTCCTCTGTTTATATCGCCCGCCATTAGAGGCTTTGGCAGTCTTTGGGAGCCTGAGTGCTCCTGAAGATGAGCAGCTCTGTACTACGCATGCCCAAGAGAGGGCGCTCACACTTGCGCAGTATGGAGCGGCCCGTCATCGGGAGCCTGAGTGCTTCCAAAGACTTCTGAAGCCCACCGGCAGCAGAAGAGAGCAGTCTCTAACCCATGGGGGAGCCAGTGCAGGAATGACGGGACCAGGAGAGGAGAGGGAAGGCTGTATAGAGCCCAGAGTCTTCCCTCTCCTTAAAGCGGTATAAAACCCTGACATAATATTCAATAAAAACATTTTTTCCTACTTTTTATATGCCATATGGTTATCATATTTGCTTTTGTGCTTAAGTATTATTATTCACTAGCTGGTTGCCCGGCGTTGCCCGGGAATGTATTTGGCTAGTGTTGGCTCCGCCCACTTTTTCTAACCCTAACACACAATTACTCACTGACCAAGTTTGTGAGCTTTGCTGTCTTTGGAATCAATAATTTGCATTGAAATGAAAAAAAAATCTGATTGGCTGTTTCTGGCTCCACCCCCTTTTCTGAATTTGAACCCCAGTCACCCAATGATCAACTGTAGCAGGTTTGAGGCCTGTGCCATTAACAGTGCAAGAATGGCAGCAATTAAATATTCCCCTTGAGAAGCAATAGGTGAAGTTTGATTCACTTTTGTAGGCTCCACCCACTTTTCTGAATATTAAACCCAGTCACCCAGTGACCAACTGTGTAAAGTTTGAGAACCCTGCCATTAACAGTGTAAGAATGGCTGCAGTTTACATTTTCCCAGTGAAATTTGTATTTGTCTCCACCCACTAATGACCTGGAACTGCCTGCCCGTGTATGTATTTGACCGGTTTTGGCTCCGCCCACTTTTTCTAACCCTAATGCACGGACACTCAATGGCCAAGTTTGTGAGCTTTGGGCAGTGGCGTAGCTAAGGAGCTGTGGGCCCCGATGCAAGTTTTACAATGGGGCCCCCCAAACACTCTATACATAACAATTGATACGGCGCACCAAAACCTACCAATGGCAACTACAGTGGCAGAGGTGCAAGAAGGGGATGGAAGAGGTGCAAGAAGGATGGAACAGTTTGTTAATGATAACCACTATTCAAAGTATCCATAGAAGTCATTATTATGAGCACAGGAGCAATAGAGATCTAATACTGTAGTTGAGGGAGGGCCCTTCGGGGCCCCTCTGGCCCAAGGGCCCCGATGCGGTCGCAACCTCTGCAACCCCTATTGCTACGCCCCTGGCTTTGGGGTCTTTGGCATCAATAATTTGTATATTCCCATAGAAATTAAACAAATCAGATAGGCTGTTTGTGGCTCCGCCCCTCTCCAGCATTTGAACCCCAGTCACTCAATGACCAACTGTAGCAGGTTTGAGGCATCTGCTATTAACAGTGTAAAAATGGCAGCAATTTAAATATTCCCCTTGAAAATCAACAGGTGAATTTTGATTGGCTATGATAGGCTCCACCCACTTCCCTGAATATTTATCTCAATCACCCAGTGACCATCTTGGCAAAGTTTGAGATCCCTGCCATTAACAGTATAAGAATGGCTGCAGTTTATATTTGACCATTGAAATTTGTTTTTGGCTCCGCCCACTTTTTGTAACCTGGACACACAGTCACTCAATGACCATGTTTGTGAGCTTTTGGTCCTTGGCATCAATAATGTGTATTTTCCCAGTGAAATGAAACACATCTGATTGGCGGTTTGTGGCTATATCCCAGGCATGGGCAAACTTGGCCCTCCAGCTGTTAAGGAACTACAAATCCCACAATGCATTTGCCTTTATGAGTCATGACTGTGGCTGTCAGACTCCTGCAATGCATTGTGGGACTTGTAGTTCCTCAACAGCTGAAGGGCCAAGTTTGCCCGTGCCTGCTCTATCCCCTTTTCTGAATTTGAACCCCAGTGACCCAATGACCAACTGTATCAAGTTTGAGGCTTGTGCCATTAACAGTGCAAGAATGGCAGCAATTTTAATATTCCCCTTGAAAATCAACTGGTGAATTCTGATTGGCTTTTTTTAGGCTCCACCCACTTATCTGTATAATAATCTGTGCCATTAACAGTGCAAGAATGGCAGCAATGTAAATATTCCCCTTGAAAATCAAAAGATGAATTTTGATTGGCCGCTGTACGCTCCACCCACTTTCCTGAATATTAATCCTAGTCACCCAGTGGCCAACTGTGTCAAGTTTGAGAACCCTGCCAATAACAGAATGGCTGAAATCAATCTAAGAAATATGATTGGCTGTTTGTGCCTCCACCCCCTTTAGTGAATTTGGTCCCCATTCACCCAATTACTGACTGTATCAGGTTTAAGGCCTCTGCCATTAGCAGTGTAAGAATGGTAGCAATGTAAATATTCCCCATGAAAATCAATAGGTGAATTTTGATTGGCTGTTGTAGGCTCCACCCACATTTCTGAATAATAATCCCAGGCACCCAGTGGCCAATTGCGTCAAGTTTGGGAACCCTGCCATGTAAAAAATTAAGTTTCTGGCACCGCCCACTTTTTGTAACCTTGACATATAGTCACTCAATTACCAAGTTTATCAGCTTTGGGGTACTTGTTATCAATACTTTGTATATCTGATTGGCTATTCGTGGCTCCACCCCTTTCTGAATTTGAACCCCAGTCACCCAGTAACCAACTGTACCAGGGTTGAGGCATCTGCTATTAACAGTATAAAAATGATAGCAGTTTAAATATTCCCTTTGAAAATCAAAAGTTGAATTTTGATTGGCTGTTGTAGGCTCCACCCACTTTCCAAAATCTTAATTTCATTCACCCAACGACCAACTGTGCAAAGTTTGACAACCCTGCCATTAACAGTGTAAGAATGGCTGCAGTTTATATTTTCCCAGTAAAATTTGTTTTTGGCTCCGCCCACTTTGTGTAACTTTGTCACACAGTCACTCAATGACCAATTTTGTAAGCTTTCAGGTTCCTGGCATCAACAATCTGTGAATGGAAGCAGTTTATCCAGCAAAGAAATCTGATTGGCTGTTTTTGGCCACGCCCCTTTAGTGAATTTGGACCCCAGTCACCCAATGACTGACTGCAGCAAGTCTGAAACCTCTGCCATAAACAGTGTAAGAATGGCAGCAGTTTAAATATTCCCCTTTAAACGCAATAGGTGAATTTTGATTGGCTGTTGTAGGCTCCACCCACTTTCCTAAATCGTAATCTTATTCACCCAGTGACCAAGTGTGGCAAGTTTGAGAACCCTGCGATTAACAGTGTAAGAATGGCTGCAGTTTACATTTTCCCATTTAAAATGAATGGCTGAATTTTGATTGGCTGTTTTATGCTCCGCCCACTTTTCCTGGATTTGTAACCTCAGTCACGAAGTGACCAACTGTGCCAAGTGTGGGGACTCTGGCTTGATTACTGTGAGAATGGCAGCCTTTTACATTTTTTCCATTGACTTGAATGGGTGAAATCTGATTTGCTGTTTGTAGCTCCGCCCAGGTGTGCAGGGGGGCCGCAAGACCCCCAGAACATATCATCCCAGGTAGTAAGGGATCTGTATACCAAGTTTCGTTCAAATCGGTCCAGCCGTTTTCGAGTGATCGCGGCACATACACACATACACACACACACACATACATCCGATTTTATATATATAGATTTAGAAATTACAAGTTCCCAAAGTACACTTTTTTTGCTCTAAAAGCTGACTTTGCATTTTAGTCATAACAGGTTTATTCATCTTTTAATTTAAGCAGAAATACTTTCTGAGTGTCTGTCTGTGTTCAGCAGCTCCTGCACAGTCAGAGAATGTGTCACATTCCTGACTTGATACAATAAAGTAGACACAAGATAACATTATCTCCAGTTCGGATGGTCCAGCTTTCCCAGCAGGGAACTTGTAAAGTCCTGTGTTTAACCCTTTGAATGCTGTTCTAGTAGAAAAAAAATGCTGGTAGTATATAATATGCTGTAAATAATCTTTTAGGGCAAAGAGGAAATGCTGGGTTTCATTCCGCTTTAAGTAAATATCTGTTTTTTTTTTGTAATATTTGGCTTCAGACTCCCTTTAAGGACCACATGAATTTTCATTTATCTGTGCTGGGTGGGCTCTTCAGCCCACAGCACAGATCAGGTTTGAGGCAGGGCGATCAGACTCCCCCCCCCCTTTTTTTTCCCACTAGGGGGATGTCCTGCTGGGGGGGGGGGGTCTGATCGCCACCGCCAGTTTGTGTGTAGCGGGGGGGGGGGGCTCCTCAAAGCCCCCCTCCACAGCGCTATTCTCCCCTCCCTCTCCTTTCCCCTGCTCTCCTCCTTTCTATGGGCGGTACAGGACGGCGATCCGTTCTGTACCGCCTCTGATAGGCTTCAGCCTATCAGACGGCGGTGATCCCCGGCCAATCACAGGCCTGATGTTGCCGATCTGCTTTACGGCTCTGCTGCAACAGCAGCTCCGTAGGATGTAAACACAGAGGATTTCTTCCCCGCGTGTTTACATTTCGCCTGCGAGACGCGATCGGAGGCTCGCAGGCTCTCCACGGAGACACCCTCTGTGAACTGACATGGAACCCACAAACGACCAGCCGCCGCCTATTAACGTTAGGCGGTCGTTATGTGCTACAAATATTACATTTTTCAATTCCATTTGAAATAGCCTCATTTGCAGAGCGTTTCAGAGACAACAGGCATTCGTCTTTTAGCATGAGAATCATTTCAAACAAATATCAGCCAATTACCAAAGTGCAGGAGAATTAGCACTCTAATGAAGAAAATAAAAGCCAGAAGAATGTGCTAATCACGCAGTTTAGCGGGATATCATCGGAGTCACGTTAGTTCGCCGGCAGTCGTGGAACGCGCTGCTTCTGCAGTGTGACAAAGCAACAGCTAATTTGCAGCCAAACCGCCTCTCTCGCACTAATGACTGGCAGTTCGAGTGAGAGTCACGCTAACAATAACACCACAACGGAAAGAAGAGCAGAGACAACGTGTGCTCCACTGTCCCGCGTGATTCGCCCGACGCAAAACAAAAACAACAATTCCAAATGTGAGAACGTGGAATCTGTGTCTGCAGAAATCACTGCAACGAGCGATGAGCGGGCTTAAAGGGGAAACACCCTGATGAAGCTCACAGTGGGAGGGCCCAATGCATCGGTGGGCGGGGTCATGCCCCGAGCTGCGTTCTGAGCGCTCCCCTAGGTCTCACTACCTACCGGAAGGATCTACGCAATGGCCACCGCTCCCCGCCGTGGACTCGTGGCTGGGTTGAGTGGTGTGCTGTAAAAGGAAGCCGCAGAGAGCTGAGAGGCCGAAAACAGGAGCTACCATGCTGGCCATAGGACTGGTGAGATACTGGCTATGCAGCTATAGCGCTCTGATGGCTGCAGGGCTGGATTTACCATAAGGCAATGTAGGCACATGCCTAGAGGCGCCTGATGATGAAAAGGCAGCCTACTTCCCTCCCCTAGTGCCTCCCTCCTTAAATGAGAGGCTACTCTCCCAGCTCTTTGAATTCCATTGATGAGATCTCCCTTCAGTCGGGGGCACCACAAGCTACTAAATCAGGGCCGGGCCGAGGCATAGGCTGGAGAGGCTCCAGCCTCAGGGCGCAGTGTAGGAGGGGGCGCACAATTCATTCAGCTGTCATTCCTAATTGTGTATGAAGCAGAAAGAAATAAGAAAAGGGGATACATAGCAGTGACTGCAAGCCAGATAACTAGATATTAAGGTGTTGGGGAGGTTGTGGGCCCTGTGGCGCCTCTTAGTCTAATAGCAATCAGTGAGTGACGGCTGGGGTGGCAGGGATGGAGGGGCGCACTTTGGTGTCTCAGCCTTGGGTGCTGGAGGATTTTGTCCCGGCTCTGTACTAAATACTGAGGATACCTCTGGCTACCTAATGCTAAGGGGCACCTGGAGCTAAAGCTGGACACTAACGGTCCAATTTCTAGCAAAAAATCGTTAGAGCGATCAGAAATTCTGATCGGAAGTGAAATATAGTAATAAATCGTTCACTACACCATCAACGAACCAATCTTTACTTCCTATCTATCACAACCAACAAGAATATCCAAATTTTAGTTTAACGAAAATTCATTCGGACGACATTTTTTCACTTGTTCATAATCGATTGTGTCCACCAATGGAGATTATTTACAACCAATCCGATCAGAATTTCTGATCGCTCGAATGATTTTTCGCTAGAAATTGGACCGTTAGTGGCCACCTTAAAGAGGAACTCCAGTGAAAATAATGTAATAAAAAAAGTGCTTCATTTTTACAATAATTATGTATAAATGATTTAGTCAGTGTTTGCTCATTGTAAAATCTTTCCTCTCCCAGATTTACATTCTGACATTTATCACATGGTGACATTTTTACTGTGGGCAGGTTATGTAAGCTGCTCCTAGCTGTTTTGGCTGTTACAGACAGCTGTAAACAGCCATTTCCTGTCTGTGAACATTGTTACATTGTGGCAGTTTGTCCAGAGTACCGCGGTACCAGAGCCTCTTGTGGGAGGGGTTTCATCACAAAATCAGTCATACAGCGCCCCCTGATGGTCTGTTGGTGAAATGCAATAGATTTGTCATGTAAAAGGGGGTATCAGCTACTGATTGGGATAAAGTTCAATTCTTGGTCGGAGTTTCTCTTTAAGATGGGCAAGGGCAGTAAGGGAGAAGTGACAGCTGGGTCAGCCAGCACCCATGTGGCGCAGTGCGGTGGGCTTTTGTAGGTCCATGGATGACAAAGTCTAAGGTGTCAGGACATCTGTGCCTATAGGCTCCTGAGATGTAAATCCAGGCCTGGATGGCTGATAAGATGGCTGGTGTGAAAGGAAAGAAAATTCTGCATGGCATTTGTGTTTAATCTATGACTGCAGACCCTGGCTAACCCTGTCTCCCACCAGAAACATCGGCAATTGATGGTACCGGAATGAGTGTGGTTGGGGCATGGGTGCTGGGTTATGTGTGAGGAGCTCTCCCCAGATTATTTTTAAGTGTGTTTAAGGCAAGGTAGGTCCTATTTGTGCAATATTTGACACTTGAATAATGTTTTGGTATCCCCTGGGTTGTTGTGCTTTTGTATTGTGATTTAGTTAAAGGGAAAATTCCCAATAACAAATACGGATCCACGCACACACCAGTCACACTCCTCCGACACTGTGGCCAATCGCATTGAGCACTTCCGCTCCAACCATGCCCCCCACCACTCAGGGCAGCGCCGCTGGACACAGGATTCAACCAAAACCATCATCAATGCACCCAGCGGTCATTGGATAGTCCACGATATCGCACTGGGAAGCAAAACTAGGCTCAAGGGGGACAAGACAAGGGAAGCAGATACAGGGATTACAGTGGCAAAAAAGCTCATGCTTCCATTTATGCCAGGGGGGACTGTAGCTCTTAAATCAAAAATCCAACTGGATTCTCTCTGCAAAAGAAGAAAGTCCAGATTGCCACCTCTAATCGATCTATGGATCAAATTGAGATTGATAAAGCGCATGTTCTTAGGGTTGCCGCCATGTGCCCTTTTGAAGAGCTTTACCACCGGGGTGAGATTGGTAAGATTTTTACTTTGAACACTGCCCACATGCTCGGATAGGCAACATCTACAAACATGGTTATCGCTTTATAAGTGCACTATGCATTAAGAAATCGCACATGGCGCTCTGTGATTGAGTTTAGCATAGTATTTTCAGTTAGGGTTGGATGACAGTACCAGCGACGTCTCTTGGCAGGGGAGGAGGGTGCCGATATCACTACCTAGGGGAAACAGTGACGAGTGTATGGGATCAGGTGAGACTCACTGAAGTCCAACTGTGGCACTCTACTCTGTGACAGGGGGACACGGGAGGGAGACCCTTGGAGAGGGGAGGAGGAATGGAGTCAGCTCAGTCGCCTCCCTCTCTGCACAGCCACAGACTCACAAATCCCAAAAGGCTGGCCCGGTAAAAGGAGGCTGCTCGGGAAACAAGAAGGGGTGCATATAGGGTACATAGGGGACAGGGGCGTTTCTAGTCTTTTTGTTACTTCAGGCAAGTCCTGTGTCACCCTTCCCAATAAAAACACCACACATTAGGAATATAAACCTTTTGCCATGTAGGGTGGATTCATAATAGAGGGAGTCCCTGAGATACAAACAACCCCAAAAAAGTTGGGTGGCCATCAAACGTGGGCCCAAAGCCAGGGAGACAGAAGGCAGCACAAAGGGAGACAGAAGTAGGCACGGCGAGAAAGAAGGACACACAGGGGGCAGAAGTGGCTCAAGGAGGCACAAGGGGACAGAAGGAGGTACAAATACCCGTTAGGGTGTGGCTTCATCTGAGAGGTGGGGCTTAATTCAGGGGTGGGGCTAAATCAGGGGTTTATGCCCTCTAGGACCAATGGCACTCCAGGCAGTGGCCTGTAATGCCTATGCCTAAAAACACCCCTGATAGGGGAAGTACTGCACCACCAGGAAAGCCATTGCGGGAAAGGGGCTCTAGACTATCAGGGCATTGAGGGCAGGGTGGGGACTACTAGACTACCAAGGAAGTCAGGGTGCATTATGCCATCAGAGAAGGCATATGAGTTTAGAGGGACCACTAGGAAAGCTATAGATTACCAAGTAAGCAATTAAGCACTTGGGGATGGTAGGGGCTTTAGACCATCAGGAAAGCCATTGGGTATGGGTGGGGGGGGGGGGAGGTATCACTCGACTACCAGGGAAGCTTTTTTTTTAAAGGGGCACTATGGCAAAAAAAATTTGAAATTTTAAATATGTGCAAACATAGACAAATAAGAAGTACGTTTTTTTCACAGCAAAATGAGCCATACATTACTTTTCTCCTATGTTGCTGTCACTTACAGTAGGTAGTAGAAATTACAGACAGATTATGGACTAGCCCATCTTCTCATGGGGTGTTCTCAGGGTTTTCTTTATTTTTAAAAGCACTTAGTGAACGTGTATGGTGAGCAGGGTGTCTGGTCAGCATCTTTGTATAAATCTTTTTCAAGGAGTGTGTTTATAAAGAATAAAGGCCATGCTGAGAATCCCATTACAGTAAGTACTAGAAATCTGACAGAAGCGACAGGTTTTGGACTAGTCCATCTCTTCATGGGGAATTCTCTGGGATTTATTTATTTTCAAAAGCACTTAGTGAATGGTAATAGCTCTGGCCAACTGCCAAAAAACTGTGCAGCGAGCAGGGAAGTTGTCCAGCATCATCGTTTAAATCCTTTTTAGGCAATCTCTTTATAAAGAATAAAAGTCTTGCTGAGAATACCCCATGAGGAGATAGACTAGTCCAAAACCTGTCGCTTCTGTCAGATTTCTAATACCTACTGTAAGTGATAGCAACTTAGAAGAAAAGTAATTTATGGCTCATTTTACTCTTTTTATTTGTCTATGTTTGCACATATTTTAAATTTTTACATTTTTCACCATAGTGCCCCTTTAATTTATTAATGGAATGGAATGTACATTTTCTTTTATATTTCTCAGAATGTTAATAGACTTGGAAAATGTCAACATTTGCCAGTATCAGTTTCTGTGAGACGTGAATATGAATGATCGGACCACTTAGAAAAAATATCCGTCCCCCCTTTGACAAAAGGCATTAACATATCTTCCCTTTCAACACAAATCCAATATTCCACGCGTCAGTCAAAGACCCGACTGCAGGAAACGCTGATGACAATAAATGCAAAATGGTTCTTCGCATTGAAGACAGAACAAACAGGAATGTTTAATTTGCAACATATTATCGCCTTCTCGTTCACTTACTCTGACACCATCTTGGAAATGAAACTTTACAAATGAATGTGGGGGAATTTAGCTCCGCCGCACACTGCAATTCTGAAAGAGTGAATGAAAACAGAAATTCAATCTGAGTGATGTTGTATTAAAATGAACCTGATTTGAAAATAAACTGAGATAAACAATTGTAGTTATCTTCCTACACCTAAAAAATACTTTTTTTTAGATATCCCACAATTTTATTTTACATTTAAACATTTACAAAGTAGATTGAATGTTTTGTTGTCTCTGCTGAGTGGCAGTCTATGAAAAATCCCAGAGTTAAAATACATTAACGATTGACCTTTTCCTATCACCCTCTGCTCTCAGAAGTTGTATTCTGCAAGGAAAACATTTATGGTTGCAATTAGCTAATCAGTAATGTTTACTATATCCCTGACAAGCTACCGACAAGACAGAAGCTGTCACATCCATGCCTAGAAATTAACTCTTTCAGGCAGCAAAAGATAACAAGTAAAACCGCCTGGTTATTAATATGTTTTGTACTGTACACACACATTTATCTCATCATGTCACATGTCGCCTCGGGTATACCTTAACCTTTTCCAATCCTATTTTGCGATCACCCACTTCATTTCTCCAGAAGTGCTGGGGAGGGGAATGGGTGATCGCAATATTGCAGTTATTGTGTGAAGAAACGCGGAAAAGCTGCCGCATGGACGCAGGATGAGGCGGCTGTTTCCGCGGTTGGCAATGCGGAACGCGGAGAAACCGCTGCGTCTGACGCGGCGGTTTGTACACATAGGCCTGCTTCTCTCAGTAAGGCGGAATGCGGAGGAAACGCCGCACACTCAGACAGCGTGGCGGCGGATTCCGCATCCCATACAGCAACAACATTACAACACATGACTGGTGTGGCTGGGACTGATAGTCCACACTGGTTTAGGAGGACGCGCGCACGCGCAGAGAGGCAGGGCCTTTATGGCAGTCAGAGGAGGGTCAGCTGACCAGGCCGGTCAGCTGACAATTGCAGCAACTTTCATTGGTCCAGCACTTAAGGGAGGCGCTCGAGAGCACTGGTGTATATACTGGGTGCTGGTCATTTCTCTGGCGTCTGGCGTTGCGATCACTACGTGCGTGGTCGCACTCAGACCTTGTCAGTATCTGTGTTCTAGCATAGTTTCCAAAGGTGTTGACGATCACGGACCTCACACCTTAGCGTTAGGAATATTGAACTGTATTATTTGTTATGACCTTCTGCCTGCCTGACTATCCTCCTAAACTCTGATTCTGTACCTTGCTATTTCTGATATCCTGTTGCCAAACTCTGCTCGTTCCTGGACTCTGTATTGGCCTCCTGAATCTGTACCTCGCTATTCTGATACTACGTTGCCGAACCCTGTCTGCTCTTTGTATTCCGTATCTGTCTCCTGAATCTGTACCTTATCTGTCTGTGTGTTAACGACCTGGCTTGCCCGACCTCGAGAACTGGCCTTACTTTTAGAGGCAGTTCCCAGATCTGTTAGTGACACCCTCTCCTTGGTGTCACTCACACTCTGTCCTTCCTACTCTCAGCCTAGCTCCTCCCCCGGGAGAGTCTAGGCCTACGGAAGGAACATACTTCTGTGCAGTACTCTAAGTACAGCTATTGCACATAACACTCACTTGTTATCTCAGGTGTCCAGAGGTTAGTAGATATATCTGATTATCGGTGATACTGCAGATCATCAATAATCGGGTATATTCTGTATTCTCGGTGATACTGCAGTTCACCGGTAATCAGACCCTCTCTGTGTTACACCGATCGTTACATTTTGGTTGCGATCCGGAGGGTCTGTATCTCCTTTAGGGGGTGGAGCCGGTGCCAGCTTATTCACTGTAGCCACGCCCTCTTGTACACGCACCAGCGTAACTCCTTAATTTTGTGGCACTGCGTGGTGCCATGATCCACATAGTGCGGAACACCATGCCGGACCAGATCCAGCAGCGGCACCCCTGCAGCAAGCTCAAATGTGCTCATATAATATTTACAGTATATAGGGAGAGGGACCAGCAGCGATCTTCATCCGACGCTTTGATCTGTAGAGGATAACGCTGTGTGGGATTTTATCCAGCACCAGCGCCATCTAGAGGCAGCCAATTTTTTCAAATCGGACATTGGACCTATGGAGGCCAATGTCAGACATAGTCCGAAACAAGATTGAAAAGGGGTAATACAAGGTTGATAATTTATGACCCCATTCAGCGCTCCAACCGGATTTTTTTATTTTTATTCCCCTGTTGTCTTTGGTGCTGGTTACTAGAAAAAAAAATTCTTGAAATGTTGTTGTTATTTACAAATATAATGGAGAAAGCAAAACAGCCAATTTCTGCTTTTTTCTCAATTTGAAGATGACTTTCTAAAGCAGGGATGTCAAACCGGTCCTTCAAGGGCCGATATCCTCACACATTTTTGGCACAGCTCAAATTAATTGATGGGACTGAATCAGGAAAGGTGTGGTCCATCAGGTACAACACATTCCTCTCCTTCTCAGTCCATCCTAAACACTGGCATGGATCTGGCCCTCCAGGCCTGGAGTTCCACACCTGTGTTCTAAAGTCTGTGTTACGCTGTTATGGTATTACCTATGACACTGTCAGGTTTTTTTTAGAGAAACTTGTGTCTAAATTCAGTTTTGCATTCTGAAGCCGGAACCTTATCATTTCCATCATCTGCAAGCAAAAAATGTAACACCATATATGGAAAGAAAGAACAGCTCCATAGCAACAGGGGCCAGCATGGTGGGGTTTGACTCCCTGGAATAAAGGGAGTGCTGGGGGTGTAGAGTGCTGGCCCTGGAGTGGAGTTTGGGGGGAGGAGTTGGCCAAAGGAACAGGAAGAGGAAGGGACAAGCTTACTCACGCCATTGTGCTGTGGGTAGGTAATCCCCTGTACACCCTCCCTTTGTTGTAGTGGTACTTGTGTGTTATCACTGAAGATTTTTTTTTCCAGAAGTTTTGCCGTGGGAACGTGTTTTTGTGTGTCAGTCATGGCAGCATAGCAGAGGAAAGGCTTATCAGGCCCAGTAACGGTCAGTGGCTTTTGGTGGTGAGAGGACCCGCCTCTGTGTGGTTTCTCTCTCTGGTGATGAGGAGCGACGAAAGGTAGGAGCGTTTTTGGTTGCACACAATTGTTCCTGAGTCGGTTTCATCTGCGGGTGGGGCCTACTCAAATTGTGCTGCATTCAGTTTTTTTGTACCCTCCGAAGCTTCCCCCTTCCAAGGGTTATCGGAATATGTTCACGGTTATTTGTGGTTTGCCACCCATTCATGATCCAGATGTGTTTCCAGTAACGGATGCAGCTGTAACCTTGGCATGATAGAAACAGAACGTATTTGCTCTGCTCCTGTTGCCTGTCTTAGTTTGTGCCGGTCTGACCTTGAAAAGTAACTTCCATTATTTGCAAAAATTATTATTTTTCCCAAACGGACCTTTAGGGTGGAAAAAAAATCAGGTTAGAAATCCCTAAAGGTGAGGCTCTGTAGTAAATGACCCCAGGGGTCTGCTAAGCAATCATCCAAGGTTGTGACATACTGCGCAACACCCCAGCATTACGTAGGGAATTGTGCAATTATTGTTATTATACATTTATATACCCCTGGCACATTTACGGGAGCACTTTAAAGGACACTTAAAGTGAGAGTGATATGAAGGCTGCCATATTCATATTTTCTTTTATTAAACAATGTAGATTGCCTGGCAGTCCTGCTGATCCTCTGCCTCTAATACTTTTAGCCATAGACCCTGAACAAGCATGCAGCAGATCAGGTGCTCTGACTGAAGTCTGACTGGATTAGCTGCATGCTTGTTTCAGGTGTGTGATTTTGACAATGCTGTATCCAAAGAGACCAGCAGGATGGTCAGGCAACTGGTATTGTTTAAAAGGAAATGCATATGGCAGCCAGGCCTCTTTATCCCTCTCACTGTTTAAAAACATCAAGTAAATCTAATCATTAAAGTGGGAAAAACCTCTGACATAATATTCAATAAAAATGTGTTTTCCAACTTTTTATAATCCATACAGCTACCATATTTGCTTCTGTGCACAAGTCTATAAGTTCCCAAAGTACAGTTTATCTGCTCTGAAAGCTGCTATTGTGATTTATTCATAGCTGCTGTATTTATAGATTAAAATCTATCTAGCGATCATCTCTCACCTCTCCCTGCTTGTCAGCTAAGTACAGCTCAGTGTGAGCATGTGCTGCTGTATACTAATTGTAGCAACAAAAGAATGTGAACAAAATATGTTATCAACTCTTCGGGTGGCCAGAAAGCAAAGAGCTGTCCACTGAAGAACAAAGAGCTGTGTTTAACTAATTGAATGCTGTTCTGCTACATTTTTTGTTGTGGTAGTAGATTTTATGCTATATCTTTACTCAGTTTTACCTACATGGGACTTCTTCAAGGTCCTAGAAGTCTATCAGTTCCAGCGCTGCAGTTTCATCACCCTCTACGGTGCTGCTCTCCTGTCTGTAACAACACTGACCCAAGCAGGGTTGCATGCTCCTTTGGGTGGGAGTGTTTTGCGCTTGGGTCAGCAATGTTCTGGGCGGGACACCGGCACCTTGGAGGGTGGTTGAACGGCAGCGCTGGAACTGATGGACTTCTAGGGGCTGGAAGAATCCCCAGGTAAGTAAAGCTAAACTTTTTATTTTCACCTCAGATATCCTTTCATCACTTATGGACCACAGGCTTACACCCCCCTAGTGACCAGGCTTTTTTATTTTACAATTCAGTGCTCTGCAGTGTTGTTTATTTTTTGTGTCTGAGCAACTTTTACTTCCCATTCATTTGCCAATGACTTTAGTACTACTCATCACAATGAATTGATCTATATCTTGTTTTTTCCGCCACCAATTAGGCTGAGAATTAATTTATTCTAAATCCATTTTAACAGGAATATTAAGAAAGAATTGGAAAAAAATTATTATTTCTCAGCTTTTGGCCATTATAGTTTGAAATTAATACACGCTACCATAATTAAAACCCATGTATTTTATTTACCCATTTGTCCCGCTTATTACACCATTTAAATGATGTCCCTATCACAATTTATGGCGCCGATATTTTATTTGGAAATAAAGGTGCAATTTTTCAATTTGCGTCCATCACTATTTACAAGCCCATAATTTAAAACAAATATATATTAATATACTCCTTTGACATGCATATTTAAAAAGTTCAGACCCTTAGGTAACTATTTATGTTTTTATTATTATTATTATTATTATTATTATTATTATTATAGTATTTTTTTTTTTTTTATTAAACATTTTATTTGGGTATTTTTTGATGTGGGAGGTAAACAGCTAATTTGAAATGTTAAAAATGGATTTATTTAATAAAAAGTGGATGTGGATGTAGTTTTACTATTTGGCCACAAGATGGTCCTGGAAGCGATCGATCTCGCTCCCAGGAAGAAAAATGAAGTCGGGGAACTTTTTGAATTCAGAAAAACCGCAGCAAACCCTTTTCTGCGGGGGGCTTCGATCAATGAAAGGGATCTATAATCCCTTTCATTGATCGCTGGGCTAACAGCCGGCTGCGGGAGCTCGCACAAGAGACCCCGCAGGAGCGCGCCGCCCCGCGGGAGTGCGTGCAGCCCAACTGGACGAGAATGTTTGTCCAGTTGGGCTTAAGTGGTTGAAGGATACCCAAACTGACATGTGACATGATGAGATAGACATGTATATGTACAGTGCCTAGCACACAAATAACTAGGCTGTGTTCCTTTTTTGCTTTCTCTGCCTGAAAGAGGTAAATATCAATAGAAATCTGGATGCATCTGAAGTGAGAGAGAGTGAGAGATAATGTTATCTTGTGTTTACTTAATAGTATCAAGAGAGGAATGTGACACATTCTCTGACTGTGCAGAAGCTCCTGGACACAAACAGACACTCAAAGCATTTCTGCCTTCAATACATAATGAATAAAACCAGTTATGAATAAAATGCAAAGTCAGCTCTCAAAGCAAAAAACTGGACTTTTGGGAACTTGTAATTTCTAAATGAATAATAATATTTATGCACAAAGGCAAATATGATAACCGTATGGGATATAAAAAGTAGGAAAGCATGTTCATATTGAATATTATGTCAGGGTTTTATACCGCTTTAAGCAGTATTTAAAAATCCAATATTTTACTACGATAATCTACACTTTAGAAATGAAGAATATCGTTAAATTTTACAGACATTCTTCTAGATTAAATTGTGCACCCTAATTTCCTTGCACCCCTTTTTCATGCCCGCATGCTTCTGACACTGAAACCAGGAAAGTTAATATAGTAGTGGACATCCTAAATTATGTATCACATTCTCATATATGTCGTTGCGGCACCTGTTTAAGTGAAAACTTGCAAATCTTCGAATGAGCTCATTAAATACCGCAGGTAAAAGTGTACCGCTGGTTCCATAATACGTATTGTACATTCCTGGGGTTCCCTTGTAAAGGGCCGCCATCATAATGAAACTCCATATTTATTCTAATACAGAGTTTGCCGCTGCGCTGTCATATATATATAACAGTATGGTTTATTTCCGCTACAGATCTTACTCCGTGTCCTGAAATCACCCCATCACTTTTTACTTTTGGTTACATAGTCACATAGTTAGACTAACTGGGAAAAAAGACGCATATCCATTACAAAAAAAAAGGAGAAAAAATTGTACACTGCGGCGTCAAATACCCCTGCTGATCCAGAGAAATCTACACTGCGGCGTCAGATACCCCTGCTGATCCAGAGAAATCTACACTGTGGCGTCAGATACCCCTGCTGATCCAGAGAAATCTACACTGCGGTGTCAGATACCCCTGCTGATCCAGAGAAATCTACACTGCGGCGTCAGATACCCCTGCTGATCCAGAGAAATCTGCACTGCGGCGTCAGATACCCCTGCTGATCCAGAGAAATCTACACTGCGGCGTCAGATACCCCTGCTGATCCAGAGAAATCTACACTGCGGCGTCAGATACCCCTGCTGATCCAGAGAAATCTGCACTGCGGCGTCAGATACCCCTGCTGATTCAGAGAAATCTGCACTGCGGTGTCAAATACCCCTGCTGATCCAGAGAAATCTACACTGCGGCGTCAGATACCCCTGCTGATCCAGAGAAATCTACAAAACCCTTGGAAATGGTTGGCCAGTTTGGATTGAATTAAACGGGATGATAAAAATATCTTTTCTGGCTGCATATGCTAATCAGAAAAACCATTCTACAGTAGAGTTCCGGTTATATGGAACGCAACTAACCAGTAGCCTTAACTAACCAGCGCAAATTTCTAGTTTCACATGGAAACGGAGGGGTGCTGCTGTACATGGATGATAAACATGGAAGAGGGGGCTGCACATGGTAGAGGGGGCTGCACATGCAATGGGAGGGGCTGCTGTACATGGATGATACACATGGGGAGGGGGCTGCACATGCAATGGCAGGAGGGCTGCTGTACATGGACGATACACATGGAAGAGGGGGCTACACATGCAATGGGAGGGGCTGCTGTACATGGATGTTACACATGGAAGAGGGGGCTGCACATGCAATGGGAGGAGGGCTGCTGTACATGGACGATACACATGGAAGAGGGGGCTGCACATGCAATGGGAGGGGCTGCTGTACATGGACGATACACATGGAAGAGGGGGCTGCACATGCAATGGGAGGGGCTGCTGTACATGGACGATGCACATGGAAGAGGGGGCTGCACATGCAACAGATCAGGACAGCGACGTGGCACGTTACACTCGCATTGCGTCTTGTACAGTGAAGCATGCAGTCAGTGCAAAGTACGCTTCCCTTTTACTGTGAATGTTTAGCGGTAATGCACTCGTTATACCGCAACACACCCACTGCACCGTGAACATCGCATAGATGGTGCATTGCAGTGCGGTAAGCCACATTGCAAAGCGTCGTTACACCAAACCGCAAAGCACCACTGTGGACGTAACCTTTTTGGACTTCCTGATCCCGGACTAACAAATGTCTAGTGCTGTCTTTTGTGGACTAAAAATGTGTGCAATCTTGTCGTCAATATTTGCCAGTCATTTTTGCATTGGAAATGCTTTTTTCAATTTTGAGAAAATATTGGCAAAAATACATTGCATTTTTGCAATATAGTTAAAGAAAGTGAATTTTTCTTTCCAATGTGAAAATTTGCAGAAATTTAAAAAAAAATTGTTATTTTTACCATGAAAATTTGTGAAAAATACGAATAATCACAAACTTATTACACAGTGATTTTTACTCGAAAGTCGAATTTTACATTATTTTTGCTAAAATGAATGTGAAAAGAATATCGGCCTTTTTTCTTATCACTACAATCTTTTCCAATTAAATCAAATCTATGCAGTAAAAGTACTGGCGGGTGGAGGCGCACAAAAATAGGTAATGAAATGAAACAAAAAAAAAATATAAGTTGGAGGGATGGGTCTTTACCACTCCATATGGAAGAACCCAAACCACCCAAAACACAGGGTTAATGTAAAAAGATTCAATTATTTATTCAGCACGATTAAAAGGGCAACGCGTTTCACGGGTCTCAGCCCGCTTCTTCAGGTCAATACAAGTGCCTTTAACATATGGTCACAAGCATGGACGCCAGAAAAAAAAGTTTTTGTTTTTTTTTACCACGGGTGACCGTGGTAACCCCACAGTGACCACCATTTCTACTATGCATTAATAGGGCAGACTGACTGAATATAGTTTGAGTGGATATTAAAGAGGAACTCAAGTGAAAATAATGTAATAAAAAAAGTGCTTCATTTTTACAATAATTATGTATACATGATTTAGTCAGTGTTTGCCCATTGTAAAATCTTTCCTCTCCCCGATTTACATTCTGACATTTATCACATGGTGACGTGTTTACTGTGGGCAGGTTATGTAGCTGCTGCTAGCTGTTTTGGCAGTTGGAGACAGCTGTAAACAGCTATTTCCCACAAAGCAACAAGGTTCACAGACTGGAAACTGCCAGGAGTACCACGGTCCTCAGAGCTTCTTGTGGGAGGGGTTTCACCACAATATCAGTCATACAGCGCCCCCTGATGGTCGGTTTGTGAAAAGCAATAGATTTCTCATGTAAAAGGGGGTATCAGCTACTGATTGGGATAAAATTCAATTCTTGGTTGGAGTTTCTCTCTAAGGGCTCGTTCATCCTATGAGCGTTTGTGGGGTTTTTAAGCGCTGGCGATTTTACAAATCACCCCAAAAGCGATTGTGCAATGATTCCCTATGAGAGTGTTCACATGTGCACGTTTCGATTTTACTAAAATCACAAACGCTCCACATGTACCATTTTCTGAGCGCTTTGGCACAATTGAAGGTATAGGGAAATCGCAAAGCGATTGAAAAATCGCTTTGTATAACAATTTCCTGAGCACTTCTAAGAATGAATACATTGTATTTTTTCATTTCCGGGTTAAAGAGTTCTAAGGGCAAATCGCAGGGAAAAGCTCATTAGGACATCACAGTATAAATCGCTCAGTGCTTGCGATAGCGCTGGCGATTTATAATGTGAACAAGGCCTAGGCCCTCATACAATGCAGAGGTGGTGAGGTCAGACAAGATTGTACAATCAGAATGATTTGTTTGGTGGCTGGCCAGGGTTAGATTTCTCATTTTTGGCCTGGGCACACCAAAACCCGCTAGCAGATCCGCAAAATGCTAGCAGATTTTGAAACGCTTTTTTTTTATTTTTATAAGACGTTTTGCTAGCGTTTTGCGGATTGCTGCTGCGGATTTCAGTGTAGCATATTTTAGATATTGTTACAGCAAAGCTGTTACTGAACAGCTTCTGTAACAAAACCGCCTGGCAAACCGCTCTGATCTGCCGTTTTTCAGAGCGCTTTGCGTTTTTCCTATACTTAACATTGAGGCAGAAACGCCTCCGCAATCCAAAAAATTCCTCACCCTGGGAGAATTCGCTTCTGCAAAACACCTCCCGCTCTGGTGTGCACGCCCCCATTGAGATACATTACCCTAGCGTATCGGCAGCCGCAAGCGACTCTTGCACAGGACAGAAGAAAAACACAAAGCAATACACCCTGTATGTATTTAGAGAGTTTAGCCTGTCTATTTCCCCCTCATATTTGACTAATCACAACTGTAATTTGATCTCTCAGCTCTAAGCTCGGCAGGGCAGCTAATTTGTAAACATAGGATGTTAACCCTATGTCTGCTTACATGAAAGCAGGAAGTAGACACACCACACATTGCTGGATTAGTATCAGCTGTAACAAAGAAATGTTTTTCTTTGAAAGCTATTATGCTGTTGCTTATCTTTTAGAGCAGGGAGGAAATTCTGAGTTCAGGTCTGCTTTAAAACAACAGTAGCAACACTTTTAATTTTGCTTATATAAAATCCAGTTGGTAGGTATGGGTTTCAGTGAGCGGAGGGTTAAGGGTAAGCTGACGTGGTACAGAGTCCAGCCACAGTGATTGCAGAGACCGGCGGTGAGCAGATCGGTGAGCGCGGTGCTTACCGTTGATGGACAGAACGCTGCGTTACCAGAGATACCTCGCCATAAATCTCTCGGAGCGAGACAAGGAACAGGTTCAGCGCTCGCGGCGTGCAATTTACGTGGCGTGTGGAATAAACCCATCAGACAGTCCGTGAATTAGAGAGACTGGAGCAGAGACGTATCGCTGCATTGCTCTGTCAGCTAATATGCGTAGCAGTCATCCCTGGATGTACAAATCATCTGTTATACCCAATTCCTCCAATGGGATAAAGGTTTAACTCCAGCGCAGCCACTGCCTGACTTGGGCAGAGAGGAATATGGAGGCTACCATTAGTGATGGTCCTTTTTAAAAACATGTGCATTCCTGCCTGTCTTGGTGATCCTCTGCTTAAAGAGGAACTGTCGTGAAAATCTTAAAATTTAAAACACATACAAATAAGAATTTAATTTCTTCCTTGTTGCTATCACTTACAGAAAGTATTAGAAATCTGACATTACCGACAGGTTTTGGGCTAGTCCATTCAGCATGGTCTTTATTCTTTATAAAGACACACCCTGAAAACTATTTATACAAAGATGCTGACCAGACTCCGTGCTCACTGCACACTTTTTTGGCAGTTGGACTGAGCAACTGCCATTCACTAAGTGCTTTTAAAAATAAAGAAAACTCTGAGACCCCCCCCCCCCCCCCCCCCTTGACAAGATGGGTTAGCCCAAAACCTGTCGGTAATGTCAGATTTTGACTACCTACTGTAAGTGACAGCAACATAGGAGAATATTTATGGCTCATTTTACTCGGGGAGAAACGTGCTTCTTATTTGTATATGTTTACATGTATTTAAAATTTTAAGATTTTTGCGACAGAGGTCCTTTAAGTACACCTGAAGGGAGAGGGATATGGTGGCTACCATATTTCTTTAAAGTGGACCTGAACTCTTGCACAGGACAGAAGGGCAAAATAGAGAACTGCACCCTGGATGTATTTAGAGAGTTTAGCCTGTTTAATTCCTGCTGAACTCTGAATTATCACAAATGTAATTTGATGTTACAGTTGTGTCAGCTGACTGCCATGGTAGAGAGCTCATTTGTAAATACTGGATGTTAACAATATGTCCACTTCCATGAAAATCAGGAAGTAGACAAACTGCAGAGTTATTGCTGGAAGCGCAGGCTGATACAGGGCGGCCAGCGCATAGAGAGGAATCAAAGCTCAGCCCAGCCCAACATGACAACGGGGAGAGCCCGTGAAAAAACTCTATGCAGATATACTTATGCGGGAATATGTGAGGGAATTTTAAAATAAAGCTTTATTAGTTTGTACTGTATTACGCTATGAGGAGTATTTCTTTGAGGTACTTTGATGGATCCATCTGAAAATGGCGCCTGCGAATAATGGCGCACGGTGTTGCAGCTAATCCGTTTGTCCTTTATCGCTATTTACCGTTAAAACCTTATCGTTATTTAGCACTGGCCGGATGCCCGGCGTTGCCCAGGTATGTATTTGGCTGGTGTTGGCTCCACCTCCTTTTCCTAACCCTAACACACAATTACTTAATTACTTAATGACCAAGTTTGTGAGCTTTGCGGTCTTTGGCACCAATAATTTGCATTGAAATAAAATAAATCTGATTGGCTGTGGCTCCACCCCTTTTTTGAATTTGAACCCCAATCACCCAATGGCCAACTGTACCAGGTACAGGTGATTAACAGTGCAAGAGGCTTGTGCCATTAACAGTGCAAGAATGGCAGCAATTAAATATTCCCCTTAAAAATCAATAGGTGGATTTTGATTGGCTTTTGTACGCTCCACCCACCTTTCTGAATATTAATCCCAGTCACCCAGTGACCAACTGTGCAAAGTTTGAGAACCCTCCACTCACTGATTTCCTGGCATTATTCGGGTATGTATTAGGCTGGTGTTGGCTCCGCCTGCTTTTTCTAACCCTAACACACAATTACTCAATGACAAAGTTTGTGCGCTTTGCGGTCTTTGGCATCAATAATTTGCATTGAGATTAAACAAATCTGATTGGCTGTGGTTCCACCCCTTTGTCTAAATTTGAACCCCAGTCACCCAATGACCAACTGTACCATGTTTAAGGCTTGTGCCATTAACCGTGCAAGAATGGTAGCAATTACATATTCCCCTTGAAAATCAGTAGGTGAATTTTGATTTTATTTTGTAGGCTCCACCCACTTTTCTGAATATTAATCCCAGTCACCCAGTAACCAATTGTGCAAAGTTTGAGAACCCTGCTATTAACAGTGTAAGAATGGCTGCAGTTTACATTTTCCCAGTGAAATGTGTATTTGTCTCCGCCCACTGATGACCCGGTATTGCCCGATTATGTATTTGGCTGGTGTTGGCTGCGCCCACTTTTCCTAACCTTAACACACAATTACTCAATTACTCAATGACCAAGTTTGTGAGCTTTGCGGTCTTTGGCATCCATAACCTGCATTAAAATGAAACAAATAAGATTGTCTGTTTGTGGCTATACCCCCTATTATCAATGTAAACCCTAGTCACCCTATGATCTACTGTACCAGGTTTGAGGATTGTGCCATTAACAGTGCAAGAATGGCAGCAATGAAATATTCCCCTGAAAAATCAATAGGTAATTTTTGATTGGCTTTTGTAGGCTCCTCCCACCTTTCTGAATATTAATCCCAGTCACCCACTAATTAACTGTGCAAAGTTTGAGAACCCTACAATTAATAGTGTAAGAATGGCTGCAGTTTACATTTGCCTAGTAAAATTTGTATTTGTCTCCGCCCACTTATGACCCCGTGTTGCCCACTTATGTATTTGGCTGGTTTTGGCTGTGCCCACTTTTCTAACCCTCACACACAATTAATCAATTACTCAATTGCCAAGTTTGTGAGCTTTGCGGTGTTTGGCATCAATAATTTGCATTGGAATGAAACAAATCTAATTGGCTGTTTGTGGCTCCACCCCTCTTTCTCAAATTGAACCCCAGTCACCCAATGATCAACTGTACCAGGTTTGAGGTTTGTGCCATTAACTGTGCAAGAATGGCAGCAATGTAAATATTCCCCTTGAAAATCAATAGGTGAATTATGATTGGCTTTTGTAGGCTCCTCCCACCTTTCTGAATATTAATCCCAGTCACCCAGTGACCAACCATGCAAAGTTTGAGAACCCTACCATTAACAGTGTAAGAATGGCTGCAGTTTACATTTTCCAGTGAAATTTGTATTTGTCTCCGCCCACTTTTTGGTTATGGGAAAAAAAAGTAGTGTTGGGCGAACATCTAGATGTTCGGGTTCGGGCCGAACAGGCCGAACATGGCCGCGATGTTCGGGTGTTCGTGCCGAACTCCGAACATAATAGAAGTCAATGGGGACCCGAACTTTCGTGCTTTGTAAAGCCTCCTTACATGCTACATACCCCAAATTTACAGGGTATGTGCACCTTGGGAGTGGGTACAAGAGGGAAAAAAATGTAGCAAAAAGAGCTTATAGTTTTTGAGAAAATCGATTTTAAAGTTTGAAAGGGAAAACTGTCTTTTAAATGCGGGAAATGTCTGTTTTCTTTGCACAGGTAACATGCATTTTGTCGGCATGCAGTCATAAATGTAATACAGATAAGAGGTTCCGTAAAAAGGGACCCGAAACGCTAACCCAGCAGCAGCACACGTGATGGAACAGGAGGAGGCGCAAGAGGAGAAGGCCACGCTTTGAGGCGCAACCCAGGCCTTGCATGAGGACAAGAAGCGTGCGGATAGCAATGCATTTTGTCGGCATGCAGTCATAAATGTAATACAGATGAGAGGTTCAATAAACAGGGACCGGAAACGCTAACCCAGCAGCAGCACACGTGACGGAACAGGAGGAGGCGCAGGAGGAGAAGGCCACGCTTTAAGGCGCAACCCAGGCCTTGCATGAGGACAAGAAGCGTGCGGATAGCAATGCATTTTGTCGGCATGCAGTCATAAATGTAATACAGATAAGAGGTTCTGTAAAAAGGGACCGGAAATGCTAACCCAGCAGCAGCACACGTGATGGAACAGGCGAAGGCGCAGGAGGAGAAGGCCACGCTTTGAGGCGCAACCCAGGCCTTGCATGAGGACAAGAAGCGTGCGGATAGCAATGCATTTTGTCTGGATGCAGTCATAAATGTAATACAGATAAGAGGTTCCGTAAAAAGGGACTGAAAACGCTAACCCAGCAGCAGCACACGTGATGGAACAGGAGGAGGCGCAAGAGGAGAAGGCCACGCTTTGAGGCGCAACCCAGGCCTTGCATGAGGACAAGAAGCGTGCGGATAGCAATGCATTTTGTCGGCATGCAGTCATAAATGTAATACAGATAAGAGGTTCCGTAAAAAGGGACCGAAAACGCTAACCCAGCAGCAGCACACGTGATGGAACAGGAGGAGGCGCAAGAGGAGAAGGCCACGCTTTGAGGCGCAACCCAGGCCTTGCATGAGGACAAGAATCGTGCGGATAGCAATGCATTTTGTCGGCATGCAGTCATAAATGTAATACAGATAAGAGGTTCCGTAAAAAGGGACCGGAAACGCTAACCCAGCAGCAGCACACGTGATGGAACAGGCGGAGGCGCAGGAGGAGAAGGCCACGCTTTGAGGCGCAACCCAGGCCTTGCATGAGGACAAGAAGCGTGCGGATAGCAATGCATTTTGTCGGCATGCAGTCATAAATGTAATACAGATGAGAGGTTCAATAAACAGGGACCGGAAACGCTAACCCAGCAGCAGCACACGTGACGGAACAGGAGGAGGCGCAGGAGGAGAAGGCTACGCTTTGAGGTGCAACCCAGGCCTTGCATGAGGACAAGAAGCGTGCGGATAGCAATGCATTTTGTCGGCATGCAGTCATAAATGTAATACAGATAAGAGGTTCCGTAAAAAGGGACCGGAAACGCTAACCCAGCAGCAGCACACGTGATGGAACAGGCGGAGGCGCAGGAGGAGAAGGCCACGCTTTGTGGCGCAACCCAGGCCTTGCATGAGGACAAGAAGCGTGCGGATAGCAATGCATTTTGTCGGCATGCAGTCATAAATGTAATACAGATAAGAGGTTCCGTAAAAAGGGACCGGAAACACTAACCCAGCAGCAGCACACGTGATGGAACAGGCGGAGGCGCAGGAGGAGAAGGTCACGCTTTGAGGCGCAACCCAGGCCTTACATGAGGACAAGAAGCGTGCGGATAGCAATGCATTTTGTCGGCATGCAGTCATAAATGTAATACAGATAAGAGGTTCCGTAAAAAGGGACCGGAAACGCTAACCCAGCAGCACACGTGATGGAACAGGAGGAGGCGCAAGAGGAGGAGGCGCAAGAGGAGAAGGCCACGCTTTGAGGCGCAACCCAGGCCTTGCATGAGGACAAGAAGCGTGCGGATAGCAATGCATTTTGTCGGCATGCAGTCATAAATGTAATACAGATGAGAGGTTCAATAAACAGGGACCGGAAACGCTAACCTATCACAGATGTTCATTGTTCATGTTACTTGGTTGGGGTCCGGGAGTGTTGCGTAGTCGTTTCCAATCCAGGATTGATTCATTTTAATTTGAGTCAGACGGTCTGCATTTTCTGTGGAGAGGCGGATACGCCGATCTGTGACGATGCCTCCGGCAGCACTGAAACAACGTTCCGACATAACGCTGGCTGCCGGGCAAGCCAGCACCTCTATTGCGTACATTGCCAGTTCGTGCCAGGTGTCTAGCTTCGATACCCAATAGTTGAAGGGTGCAGATGGATTGTTCAACACAGCTACGCCATCTGACATGTAGTCCTTGACCATCTTCTCCAGGCGATCGGTGTTGGAGGTGGATGTGCACGCTTGCTGTTCTGTGGGCTGCTGCATGGGTGTCAGAAAATTTTCCCACTCCAAGGACACTGCCGATACCATTCCCTTTTGGGCACTAGCTGCGGCTTGTGTTGTTTGCTGCCCTCCTGGTCGTCCTGGGTTTGCGGAAGTCAGCCTGTTGGCGTACAACTGGCTAGAGGAGGGGGAGGATGTCAATCTCCTCTCTAAAGTCTCCACAAGGGCCTGCTGGTATTCTTCCATTTTGACCTGTCTGACTCTTTCTTTAAGCAGTTTTGGAACATTGTGTTTGTACCGTGGATCCAGAAGGGTATAAACCCAGTAATTGGTGTTGTCCTGAATGCGCACAATGCGTGGGTCGCGTTCAATGCAGTCTAGCATGAATTGAGCCATGTGTGCCAGAGTCCTGCCAGAACCCTCATCATCCTCTTGTGGGCGTTGTGATTGTTGTGATGCAACATAGTCGTCACCTTCTTCCTGGTCTGCTTCTGCTGACCATTCGCGCCGAATTGTGGAAGTCCAACGTGCACCGCGACGACACAGAGCACAATGCTATACAGTGGTGGGTGAGCGGTGTACTACTATTCCCAGCAGCGACACAGAGCCCAATGCTATACAGTGGTGGGTGAGCGGTGTACTACTGTTCCCAGCAGCGACACAGAGCACAATGCTATACAGTGGTGGGTGAGCGGTGTACTACTGTTCCCAGCAGAGACACAGAGCACAATGCTATACAGTGGTGGGTAAGCGGTGTACTACTGTCCCCAGCAGCGACACAGAGCACAATGCTATACAGTGGTGGGTGAGCGGTGTACTACTATTCCCAGCAGCG
This sequence comes from Hyperolius riggenbachi, assembly GCF_040937935.1. Taxonomy (NCBI): domain Eukaryota; kingdom Metazoa; phylum Chordata; class Amphibia; order Anura; family Hyperoliidae; genus Hyperolius; species Hyperolius riggenbachi. The sequence goes on from NC_090652.1 coordinate 304,974,042, forward strand.
ACACAGAGCACAATGCTATACAGTGGTGGGTGAGCGGTGTACTACTGTTCCCAGCAGCGACACAGAGCACAATGCTATACAGTGGTGGGTGAGCGGTGTACTACTGTTCCCAGCAGAGACACAGAGCACAATGCTAAACAGTGGTGAGTGAGCGGTGTACTACTGTCCCCAGCAGCGACACAGAGCACAATGCTATACAGTGGTGGGTGAGCGGTGTACTACTGTTCCCAGCAGAGACACAGAGCACAATGCTATACAGTGGTGGGTGAGCGGTGTACTACTGTTCCCAGCAGAGACACAGAGCACAATGCTATACAGTGGTGGGTGAGCGGTGTACTACTGTTCCCAGCAGCGACACAGAGCACAATGCTATACAGTGGTGGGTGAGCGGTGTACTACTGTTCCCAGCAGAGACTCAGAGTGGCAGTAAACACAATGCTATATAGTGTGGGTGAGCGGTGTACTACTGTTCCCAGCAGCGACACAGAGCACAATGCTATACAGTGGTGGGTGAGCGGTGTACTACTGTTTCCAGCAGCCACACAGAGCACAATGCTATACAGTGGTGGGTGAGCGGTGTACTACTATTCCCAGCAGCGACACAGAGCACAATGCTATACAGTGGTGGGTGAGCAGTGTACTACTGTTCCCAGCAGCGACACAGAGCACAATGCTATACAGTGGTGGGTGAGCGGTGTACTACTGTTCCCAGCAGTGACACAGAGCACAATGCTATACAGTGGTGGGTGAGCGGTGTACTACTGTTCCCAGCAGCGACACAGAGCACAATGCTATACAGTGGTGGGTGAGCGGTGTACTACTGTTCCCAGCAGAGACACAGAGCACAATGCTATACAGTGGTGGGTGAGCGGTGTACTACTGTTCCCAGCAGAGACACAGAGTGGCAGTAAACACAATGCTATATAGTGTGGGTGAGCAGTGTAATACTGTTCCCAGCAGCGACACAATGACTGGGGGGACCCTGGCTAGCCTGGCTGGAGAGAGAACTACCCTGCCTGCCTACCCAAAGCTAAACCCACAGACAAATGGCGGAGAAATGACGTGGATCGGGTATTTATTTACCGAACCACGTGACCCGTTCGGGCCAATCACAGCGCTAGCCGAATGTTCGGGGAACGTTCGGCCATGCGCTCTTAGTTCGGCCATATGGCCGAACGGTTTGGCCGAACACCATCGGGTGTTCGGCCGAACTCGAACATCGCCCGAACAGGGTGATGTTCTGCAGAACCCGAACAGTGGCGAACACTGTTCGCCCAACACTAATAAAAAGTATCCTATACTTTATTTCAGGTAATGTACTATGTGTGTGCCAAATTTCATTCAAATCCGTTCAGCCGTTTTTGCGTGATCGAGTAACAAACATTCAAACATCCAAACATCCGAACTTTCCCATTTATTATATTGGATTTCATTCAAATCCGTTCAGCCATTGTTGCGTGATCGAGTAACAAACATACAAACATTCAAACATCCAAACATCCAAACATCCGAACTTTTCCATTTATTATATTGGTAGAATTAAAGCCTTATCGTTATTTAGCGTTAACACACAGAACCCTCTCTGTACCTATCCCTAACCCCTAACCCCCCCCCCCCTGGTGGTGCCTAACCCTAACCACCCCCCTGGTGGTGCCTAACCCCAACCACCTCCCTGGTGGTGCCTAACCCTAAGACCCCCCTGGCGGTGCCTAACCCTAACCAACCCCTTTGAGGTGCCTATCCCTAAGCACCCCCCTGGTAGTGCCTAACCCTAACCACCCCCCTGGTGGTGCCTAACCCTAACCACCCTCCTGGAGGTGCCTAACCCTAAGACCCCCCAGGTGGTGCCTAACCCTAACCACCCCTCTGGAGGTGCCTAACCCTAAGCACCCCCTGGTGGTGCCTAACCCTAACCACCCCTCTGGAGGTGCCTAACCCTAAGCACCCCCTAGTGGTGCCTAACCCTAAGACCCCCCAGGTGGTGCCTAACCCTAACCACCCCTCTGGAGGTGCCTAACCCTAAGACCCCCCAGGTGGTGCCTAACCCTAACCACCCCTCTGGAGGTGCCTAACCCTAAGCACCCCCTAGTGGTGCCTAACCCTAAGACCTCCCTGGTGGTGCCTAACCCTAAATCTCCCCTGGTGGTGCCTAGCCCTAACTTTGACAGTGGTACATTAAATCCATTCACCATTTTGCAGTTAAATAACTTCTGCAGTTTGGCTTATGTAGGTTAGCTATTGATAAATAACGTTACTGTGCGCAATAACATCTGCTGTTTGGCATATAGACGGCGCTATTGATAAATAACGTTACTGTGTGCCGTTTTTCTTCTTTTTTCCCTGTGCCATTATTCTCTGTGTCTTGTACGGCGAATGCAGGGAATCCACAACTTACTAAAACAGACATCCAAACTTTCGCATTTATAATATTAGGAAGATATATACACTCACCTAAAGGATTATTAGGAACACCTGTTCAATTTCTCATTAATGCAGTTATCTAATCATCCAATCATATGGCAGTTGCTTCAATGAATTTAGGGGTGTGGTCCTGGTCAAGACAATCTCCTGAACTCCAAAACTGAATGACAGAATGGGAAAGAAAGGTGATTTAAGTAATTTTGAGCGTGGCATGGTTGTTGGTGCCAGATGGGCCGGTCTGAGTATTTCGCCGGTCTGAGTATTTCACAATCTGCTCAGTTACTGGGATTTTCACGCACAACAACCATTTCTAAGGTTTACAAAGAATATTGTGTGAAAAGGGAAAAACATCCAGTATGCGGCAGTCCTGTGGGTGAAAATGCCTTGTTGATGCTAGAGGTCAGAGTAGAATGGGCCGACTGATTCAAGCTGATAGAAGAGCAACATTGACTGAAATAACCACTCGGTAAAACCAAGGTATGCTGCAGCAAAGCATTTGTGAAGCCACAACACACACAACCTTGAGGCGGATGGACTACAACAGCAGAAGACCCCACCGGGTACCACTCATCTCCACTACAAATAGGAAAAAGAGGCTACAATTTGCACGAGCTCACCAAAATTGGACAGTTGAAGACTGGAAAAATGTTGCCTGGTCTGATGAGTCTCGATAGAGTCAGAATTTTGCGTAAACAGAATGAGAACATGGATCCATCATGCCTTGTTACTACTGTGCAGGCTGGTGGTGATGGTGTAATGGTGTGGGGGATGTTTTCTTGGCACACTTTAGGCCCCTTAGTGCCAATTGGGCATCGTTTAAAGAGACTCTAAAGCGAATTTGTTTTGCTATATTTACCTTAGCATTCGCTTCAGAAGTCTCACCAGCGCTAAACCGCTGCATCCCTGGCCCGCTGAAAAACGAGGGCTGCAGACCCCCAAATACCCAGGCAAACCTCCATGATCATCTTGGTCATGGATTGTGCTGCCCTGAGAGGCTGAGCTATTCGCTGTAGCTCCGCCTCTCTTGCTGTCGATCGCCGCACGGATTGCCGCCTCTCCCCCGCCCCTCTCTGTGAATGAAGAGTGAGAGGGGCGGGGAGAGGCAGCGATGCACGGCGATTGATGGCAGGAAAGGCAGAGCTACAGCAGAGAGCTCAGCCCCTTCCAGGAAGCGCCGTCCTTAGACCCCCCCCCCCCCCCCCCGGGGATTTGGGGGGTGGGCAGCCCTCGTTTTTTGCCGGGAATGCGGCGGTTTGTGTCTGGTGAGAGTTCTGAAGCGAATGCTAAGGTAAATTTAGCAATTATTTTTTGCTTCAGACTCTCTTTAAATGCCACGGGCTACCTGAGAATTGTTTCCGACCATGTCCATCCCTTCATGACCACCATGTACCCATCCTCTGATGGTTACTTCCAGCAGGATAATGCACCATGTCACAAAGCTCGAATCATTTCAAATTGGTTGAACATGACAATGAGTTCACTGTACTAAAATGTCCCCCACAGTCACCAGATCTCAACCCAAAAGAGCATCTTTGGAATGTGATGGAACGGGAGCTTCGTGCCCTGGATGTGCATCCCACAAATCTCCATCAACTGCAAGGTGCTATCCTATCAATATGGGCCAACATTTCTAAAGAATGCTTTCAGCACCTAGTTGAATCAATGCCACGTAGAACTAAGGCAGTTCTGAAGGCGAAAGGGGGTCAAACCCCCGTATTAGTGTGGTGTTCCTAATAATCCTTTAGGTGACTATATATATATATATATATATATATATATATATATATATATATATATATATATATATATATATATATATATATATACATATTCATATATATATACATATTCATATATATATATATACATATTCGAGTATAAGTCTAGAAATTTAGATCTAACTGACTAAATAATAGTATAGAGTCGACTTATACACAAGTCATGGGCAGCACTGAGCACACTGTGTAATGTGTGCACTAATAGTGACATTCCCATTTGCAGCAATTTCCCCAGTGGTGACACTTTCTTGATAAAGAAAATGCCAAGAAAACACAGGTCTGAAAGTCCTGGCCACAGGCCCACAACAATTAACAAGGAAAGGGGGGAGGCAAAATACTGGGCTGCAGGAAAGGGGGTGAACAATTGTTGCACTTGGGGGACCTGGAGGAGGTATTGGCTGCACTTAAGGGACAGGAGGGGTTAATGGCTGCAATACTGTATGAAGTGCACTCATTAACTCCTCCTGGTCCCCGAGTGCAGCTGTTAATTCTTCCTGGTCCCCAAGTGCAGGAATTAACTTTGCTGGGTAGACTTATACTTGAGTCAATAAAAAATTCCAGCTTAAGAGGATTGAATATTGGAGTCGACTCATACACAGGGTCGACTTGTATTCGAGTATACACTGTATATACATATATATATATATATATATGTATATATATATATATATATATATATATATATATATATATATATATATATACATATATATATATATATATATATATATATATATATATACATTTTTCCCCTGGTTTTTGCCCTCTAAACCTAGGCATATCTTTTATTCCAGAGCGCCTTATACGGCGGCAAATATGGTATATATTGCTGTATATTGGTATATAGCCCCGCCCTGCCAGTTATATATTTCCCCCTCCCCCTCCTGAGCATTCTGGGAGGCTGCTATCTACGTATCCCTGTGTCGCCCCTATTCTGAAAGCTATAGTTCGGTTATATTCATAACAACAGTTTATTTCTTCTGGACGGCTTGTCATGCAGACTTAGTGACTGTTCTTTCTCTCTCCGGTGATTGTAAAGCCCGGCACTGACGTACAGAGGGTGTTAGGCCAGATATCGTGGAGCAGTTGACAGCCATTGCCTCGTCTTGCCCTGAGCATTCTGGGAGTGACTGTTATTTCTCTCTCCGGTGATTGTAAAGCCCGGCACTGACGTACAGAGGGTGTTAGGCCAGATATCGTGGAGCAGTTGACAGCCATTGCCTCGTCTTGCCCTGAGCATTCTGGGAGTGACTGTTCTCTCTCTCTCCGGTGATTGTAATGCCCCGGCACTGACTGAACCTGGGTCTCAATGTATGGTGGACAAGCACACTATCCACTATACCAACTGAAGCTGGCCTGAAATTGCTGGCCTGAAATTGCTGGCCTGAAATTGCTGGCCTGAAATTGCTGGTTCAGGCCTGAATCGCCTGCTGATCCTGTGTCTCTAATACTTTTAGCCACAGCCCCTGAACAAGCATGCAGATCAGGTGCTCTGACTGAAGTCAGACTGGATTAGCTGCATGCTTGTTTCAGGGTGTGATTCAGCCACTATTGCAGTCACAAAGATCAGCTGGACTGCCAGGCAACTGGTATTGTTTACAGGAAACAGCCATATCACTCTCAGTTAAGGTTCCCTTTAAAGGAGAACTGTAGTGAAAGGTATATGGAGGCTACCATATTGATTTCCTTTTAAGCAATACCAGTTACCTGGCTATCCTGCAGATCCTCTGCCTCCAATACTTTTAGCCCTAGACCCTGAACAAACAACAGTTTGACATTTTTGTAAGATCTGACAAGATTAGCTGCATGCTTGTTTCTGGTGGGATTCACACTGCAGTGGCTGGATAGTGTACTGGTTAAGGCCTCTGCCTTTGACATGGGAGACCAGGGTTCGAATCCTGGCTAGGTCAAGTACCTATTCAGTAAGGAGTTCAAGGCAAGACTCCCTAACACTGCAGGGTGGCCTCTTGAGCGTGTCCCTGTGGCTGCAGCTCTTGAGCGCTTTGAGTCTGACAGGAGAAAAGTGCTATACAAATGTTTGGATTATTATTATTATTATTACTGCAGCCAAATAGATCAGCAGGGCTGCCAGGCAACTGGTATAGCTTAAAAGGAAATCAATATGGCAGCCTCCATATACCTCTCACTACAGTTCTCCTTTAAGCAACCTAATGGTTCTATTGCATTGAGCATTAATGGTACATTTTCGGCTAGCTTCACTTACTACTGTAGTGGTACAGTGCTTAGGGTGACGTGTCCACTACACAGTGATATCTGGGTTCGATTCCCAGCTATGGTATGATGTATACTGGCTTTTAAAGTAGTATAATTCCCTGCCAGAAGAGACCCTCCTCCCTCCGGTAGGAGGGAGGAGGGAATAGGTTAAAATCTTCCTAGCAGAGTGTGTAGCAGCTGTCCCATAACTAATTAGTGTAGATAGGCAAATGGTATAAAGGACCTTGCTTGGAGGAGGGAGGGTCCTCCAGCAGAGATGTGTATTTCACTCAATTAGGTGTGGCTCCAGGTATTAGAGCTTTTGAAACATGTTTTCTATCATTTTTCCAGCTGATAGAAACTTTTAAACTTTGAAAGTTCGCCTCCCCATTGAAGTCTATTGCGGTTCGCGAACTTTTTCGCGAACCGAACCTTTTGCGAAAGTTCGCGAACAGGGTTCGCGAACTTAAAATCGGAGGTTCGGCCCAACTCTAGGCAAGACGAGGCAATGGCTGTCAACTGCTCCACGATATCTGGCCTAACACCCTCTGCACGTCAGTGCCAGGGCATTACAATCACCGGAGAGAGAGAGAAAAGTCACTCCCAGAATGCTCAGGGCAAGACGAGGCAATGGCTGTCAACTGCTCCACGATATCTGGCCTAACACCCTCTGTTCTGAGCATTCTGGGAGTGACTGTTCTCTCTCTCTCCGGTGATTGTAAAGCCTGGCACTGATGTACAGAGGGTGTTAGGCCAGATATCGTGGAGCAGTTGACAGACATTGCCTCGTCTTGCCCTGAGCATTCTGGGAGTGACTGTTCTTTCTCTCTCCGGTGATTGTAAAGCCCGGCACTGACGTACAGAGGGTGTTAGGCCAGATATCGTGGAGCAGTTGACAGCCGTTGCCTCGTCTTGCCCTGAGCATTCTGGGAGTGACTGTTATTTCTCCCTCCGGTGATTGTAAAGCCCGGCACTGACGTACAGAGGGTGTTAGGCCAGATATCGTGGAGCAGTTGACAGACATTGCCTCGTCCTGCCCTGAGCATTCTGGGAGTGACTGTTCTTTCTCTCTCCAGTGATTGTAAAGCCCGGCACTGACGTACAGAGGGTGTTAGGCCAGATATCGTGGAGCAGTTGACAGCCATTGCCTCGTCTTGCCCTGAGCATTCTGGGAGTGACTGTTCTCTCTCTCTCCGGTGATTGTAATGCCCTGGCACTGACGTACAGAGGGTGTTAGGCCAGATATCGTGGAGCAGTTGACAGCTATTGCCTCGTCTTGCCCTGAGCATTCTGGGAGTGACTGTTCTCTCTCTCTCCGGTGATTGTAATGCCCCGGCACTGACGTACAGAGGGTGTTAGGCCAGATATCGTGGAGCAGTTGACAGCCATTGCCTCGTCTTGCCCTGAGCATTCTGGGAGTGACTGTACTCTCTCTCTCTCCGGTGATTGTAATGCCCCGGCACTGACGTACAGAGGGTGTTAGGCCAGATATCGTGGAGCAGTTGACAGCTATTGCCTCGTCTTGCCCTGAGCATTCTGGGAGTGACTGTTCTCTCTCTCTCCGGTGATTGTAATGCCCCGGCACTGACGTACAGAGGGTGTTAGGCCAGATATCGTGGAGCAGTTGACAGCCATTGCCTCGTCTTGCCCTGAGCATTCTGGGAGTGACTGTTCTCTCTCTCTGGTGATTGTAAAGCATGGCACTGACGTACAGAGGGTGTTAGGCCAGATATCGTGGAGCAGTTGACAGACATTGCCTCGTCCTGCCCTGAGCATTCTGGGAGTGACTGTTCTTTCTCTCTCCAGTGATTGTAAAGCCCGGCACTGACGTACAGAGGGTGTTAGGCCAGATATCGTGGAGCAGTTGACAGCCATTGGCTCGTCTTGCCCTGAGCATTCTGGGAGTGACTGTTCTCTCTCTCTCCGGTGATTGTAATGCCCTGGCACTGACGTACAGAGGGTGTTAGGCCTGATATCGTGGAGCAGTTGACAGCCATTGCCTCGTCTTGCCCTGAGCATTCTGGGAGTGATTGTTCTCTCTCTCTCCGGTGATTGCAAAGCCCGGCACTGACGTACAGAGGGTGTTAGGCCAGATATCGTGGAGCAGTTGACAGCCGTTGCCTCGTCTTGCCCTGAGCATTCTGGGAGTGACTGTTCTTTCTCTCTCCGGTGATTGTAATGCCTGGCACTGACGTACAGAGGGTGTTAGGCCAGATATCGTGGAGCAGTTGATAGCCATTGCCTTGTCTTGCCCTGAGCATTCTGGGAGTGACTGTTCTCTCTCTCTCCGGTGATTGTAATGCCCGGCACTGACGTACAGAGGGTGTTAGGCCAGATATCATGGAGCAGTTGACAGCCATTGCCTCGTCTTGCCCTGAGCATTCTGGGAGTGACTGTTCTCTCTCTCTCAGGTGATTGTAAAGCCCGGCACTGACGTACAGAGGGTGTAAGGCCAGATATCATGGAGCAGTTGACAGCCATTGCCTCGTCTTGCCCTGAGCATTCTGGGAGTGACTGTTCTCTCTCTCTCAGGTGATTGTAAAGCCCGGCACTGACGTACAGAGGGTGTTAGGCCAGATATCGTGGAGCAGTTGACAGCCATTGCCTCGTCTTGCCCTGAGCATTTGCATATATATAGCTTGCAGGATTCTATATAATTTGCAGTTTGTTTTCCCCGTGAACCATAATTAATAAGCAGATATAAATCAGCGGACAGGGCGCACATACATTAGAGGCGAGTGTGCCCTGGAGTGGCGTCATTCACCCGCCTGTACAGGAGGCGAGCGGGGCCAGAGGATAAATGATTCATGGCACAGGGCGAGGCATTAGATATGAATGATCCATTGTCATAATATTGCAGCAGACTCCTTGCCTTGTGCACATTCAGTATATTTATGGCGGCAGCGCTAATATAGGAGACCATCTATCAAGAAACTAAGCTGCAAAGGCTCCCTGTTACTTTGTTTTCTGGTTGCTTGAGATTAAAGGGGAATTTCAGCCTAAACAAACATACTGTCATTAAGTTACATTAGTTATGTTAATTGAAATAAATCGGTAATAAAATCTCTTACCCACCCAGTTTTAAAAGAACAGGCAAATGTTTGTGATTTCATGGGGGCAGCCATCTTTTTCATGGGGCAGCCATCTTTTTGGTTGAAAGGAGGTGACAGGGAGCATGAGACACAGTTCCAATTGTCCTGTGTCCTGATCACCCCTCCCAGCTGCGCCCGCTAGGCTTCAAATCTCAAATAATAAAAACAAAAATTGCGCCAAAACAGCAGAAGGAGAACAACAACATCAGAATTCCTATCATGCTTTGCACAGCATCAGGGGAAAAATGCCCGGGCAGTTTTCTTCTGTGCAACTAAAAATGAGGCCTGAGTAAGAAAAACAAAGTTCTGATGCTGTGAAACTGTTAAAGAAGCACTAAGCCTTTTCAGTGCTGCTGAGTAGATTTTTAGTCTGGAGGTTCACTTTAAGTGTTAAAAATAGGCCTAGCTAATACCAGGCCCGGATTTATATCACAGCAGCCTATAGGAAGAGATGTCCTGGCACCTTAGACTTTACCCTCCATGAACGTACAAATCGACCTGCACCACAAGTGTGCTTGCTGTCCCAGCTGTCACTTCTCCTCTTGCCCTCTCACAGGTAGCTACAGGTGCAGCGTGCAGCTATAGGGCCCTGGAGCATGGGGGTCCCAAACCAAGTGTTCTAAAATGACAATGTACAAGTAATGTCTAAGTAGCTGAGTAAACATTTTCCTACTTTTCATGTTAAATATCAGAGGCAAAAGCTGTAATTCATTTTGTGTAGATTTTAGCTATGTTTGGAATGTCTCATTTGCATAGGTGAATCTCTGCAGTCTGACATGCTAAGAACAGTGTAATATTGAAGCAGAGTTATATGAAAACAAAAGCATGTCAGGTATGAGCTTTCCCACACACAATAACAAATGTTTATGTTTCACATAAGATACATTTCCTCTGCTCTCTGTAAAAGAAAGCTCTGCCTGTCTCTGACTGATCTCTCTACACACACACAGGGTTAACATATGCACTGTGAGGGAATTCCCCACTCCCCTCATGGCTTACTCTGGCATCAAATTAGAGATAACTGCCATCAGAAAAGTGTGTAAGGAATTAGATAACATTAAACAAAGAGATAAGGATTCAAATGTATACACCAGTACTTAGCAGCACTTCCCAAACATTTTCCATCTCAATTAGAAAAAACATGTTAGTCAATAATGTTCCTTTAATGTATTCACCATTAACTTTCTAGTGTTTCAACTGTTGGAAATTACAGACAGATTATGGACTAGCCCATCTTCTCATGGGGGGTTCTCAGGGTTTTCTTTATTTTTAAAAGCACTTAGTGAACGTGTATGGTGAGCAGGGAGTCTGGTCAGCATCTTTGTATAAATCTTTTTCAAGGAGTGTCTTTATAAAGAATAAAAGCCATGCTGAGAATCCCCTATGGAGAGATGGACTAGCCCAAAATCTGTTCGTAATGTCAGATTTCAACTACCTACTGTAATTGACAGGAACATAGGAGAGAAGTAATTTATGGCTCATTTTACTCTGGAAGAAATGAACTTTTTATTTGTATGTGTGTTAAATTTTAAGATTTTCGTGACAGTTTCTCTTCAAGTAGCTAGAGGTGCCCGTGGCTGAAGGGAGATTTTGTCAGTGAAATGCAGAGACCCGGCGAGTAACTTCTCATTTACACTCTCATCAGGACTCTGCAAAGGAAAGGACAAAGGCACTCAGGGAAGGGAGTCAGCCGCCTTTCCATCACCAGGCGCCTGTAGACTCCAGCCTACAGTGCCTTATGGCAATACACTTCTATACTCCACTCTATATACTGTACATACCAAATGTTATAATACAGCAATTGAAGGTATATTAACCTTGGAGGACCTATAAGGCAAACCTGAAGCGAAAATAAACTTTTGATATAATGATTTGTATGTGTAGTACAGCTAAGATATATAACATACGTAACAAAGAAAAGAGTCTCATATTGTTTTCCAGTAGAGGAAGAGTTAAACAAAAAAAAAACAAACCTTCAGTTATGTATGCAAAAGAGCTTTTCTGAGCTCTTCCAGCCACTGGGACAAAAGTCAGAGTGTGATTTTAAAACTGCCACTGTGACAGAATGATGCAATGCTATAAAACAAACAAACAAACTGAAAATATAAAAATCTGAATCTTTTCTTTGCTACTAATGTTCTATTCCTTATTCGTAGGTACTACACATATAAATCTTTATATCATACTGTGTATTCCGGCTTATAAGACGACTCCCCATCTTTTCCAAGTTAAAATGTAGAGTTTGGGATATACTCGCAGTATAATACTTCCCCTCTTCCAACACACACCAAATAAAAATTTAAAATTATCATATAATGGAGTTATGTATGAACAGATAGGGCTTGATTCACAAAGTGGTGCTAACTGTCAGCACGCTTGTGAAAAGCCCCTTTTCACACCTAAAAACACTTCTAAAATGACCTTATCGTCGCACTATGTGACATTAAGGTCGCACCCAATGCACCCTTATAGTCGCATCAGGTGCACCATTTTCGTCGCACTCCGGTGCAACGTTTCGCGCGCGTAGGACTTTGCGCGCAAGCTGATTCACTTTAACTACTTAGCACCCTAGTTAGCACGCCCAAAGCCTTTGGGTTCGGCTCTCGTGCGAACCAATGTTTGTGATTTTAAATTTCTTTTTTGCAGCTTCTAGGATGCGGTTGACAGGTGAGTGGTTAGGGAGGGGACCGTGTGGAAGATGCCTACACGTAGCGGTCCCTGTAAAAGATGTAATCAACGATTACGTCCAATCGAGCCTCCCACCTGAATGCTAATTTATGCAATTCCTGCTAGATTTGGTATGGCAGGCAAAGGGTGTATGACCGTACACCTGATTGGCTGGCTGGCGCCTGCTGACCAGTTAGAGGTAGGAAATTGCTTGAACTGGTAGGGAGCAAATGTGTGTGTTGCAGTTAGCATTCAGTTTAGAGGCAGTGGGGGTGAAGTCCCTGAAAACCCCGGCTGTCGTGCAAACCAGTGTTTGTGTAATTAGCACCCTAGTTAGCACGCCCAAAGCCTTTGGGCGTGCTAACTGGGTTAGCACCGAATAGTGAATCAGGCCCATACTGGTGCTTTACTGTATGTGGTACCCAGGATATAACACTATACAGGTGAATGACTGGTTGGATTGGTCAGCTCTCCCTGTCTCGCTGTTTATCAGAGCGGTATGGAAGAATATATTGCGCTGTGCCCATAAAACACGCCTCTTTCACCCTTCTGGCCCCGCCCTTGTATCCTATTTACCTCCTTCTCTGCTTCTCAGATCTCACACGTGTGCGCCTGCGCCGCTTCACTACAGTCCTCAGCAGCAAGATCTGAGAGGCGGTAACAGGATAGGGCGTATCACCCGGCATCAATGACACCCGGCGTATAAGACGACCCCCAACTTTTCAGAAGATTTTCAAGGGTTAAAAAGTAGTCTTATACGCCACAATATACAGTTTTTTTTTTTTTGCTTCAGGCCTGGGACCCACTAGCAGTGCTTTTCTAAGCGTGATTTGAAAAGCACTTGCTAATGTAATGTGTGGGTGTGATCCCACTTGAGGGATGTTATTTTCTAAAAATCCCCCATAGCATTGCATTAGCAAGAGCTTTACAAATCACAAGCGCTTAGAAAAGTGCAGCTAGTGGGTCCCAGGCCTTAAAGAGGAACTGTAGTGAAAATAACGTAGTGAATACATGTGCTTATTTTTTACAATATGCTTTCTAAATCACTTAGTCAGTGTTTTCCCATTGCAAAATCTTTCCTCTTCCTGATTTACATTCTGGTATATATCACTGGAGGTGGCGTCTTTAGTCTTGATCTGTACGGAATGTTCGTTACTGAGAGTTCTTTGCACAGAGGGGGATGTTGCTTGCTTGGCAGTTGGAAAAAGCCATTATTTCCCACAATGCAATAAGGTTCACAGACAGCAAACTGTCAGGACCGTGGTCACCACAATATCAGCCATACAGACCACCTCCCTTCCGCCCCCCCCCCCTTCCCCCTTGATCTGTTCCAGAAAAGGGTCAAGATTTATCACGGGAAAGGGGGTATCAGCTACTGATTGAACTTTCCAGATATACCGACATCTGCAAGCATCTGTTAAGTTATAGATTTTATATATATAAAATGCACGTTTGTTGTTAAATGATGTCTCTAAGTATACGCAGTATTCTCCTTGCAAAACAGCCCCAGTGTTTTTGAGGCCTCTGACTGAGAATTAATTATACATATAGCAGCAGATACTTCAATAGAAGTATGTATGTTGGTTCTCCTCTCTGCCTGGAAGGGAGATGCTAGCCGTGTTCCCTGGCATGTTGCATGTGTTGTGTTATTCTGCCGCTGCAGGCAAGCTGAAATGTTCATGACGGCAGACCTGTTGTGAGGGGCAGAGGGAGGTGCCATGGGCTAATCCAAGATGTGGGGGGTTTCCAGCAAAGGCTTAGCTCTGCAGAACAATGCGGCTACGTACTCATGCTGCAAAAGACGATTGAGGAGTTCTGTAATTTCAATACAAAGAACAAGAAGAGGAAACACTGAAAAAAAGCTTCTCCATTTTCATAGAGAAAAGAGACAATAAACAATTTCCAGACCAAGAGGTTATTCCCACCATTTTTACAACCAAGAGAAAATGAAAGAGTGTGTGTGTGTCTGTGTGTGTGTGTGTGGAGGAGGGGGGGGGGGGGGTTGGGCTGAGGGGAAGAAAACAGCTCGATCCTAGTAAACCCTTAACCACTTTACTACCACAGTTTTTTTCCCTTCAAAAGCAGAGCAATTTTTACATCACACTCTTCCCATTCATTTGCCAATAACTTTATGGCTACTTATCACACTAAATATATTATTTTTTGCGGGACAGACAAGGCTTTTTTGGGCCATACTTTTTGCTAAGAACTATTTTGTTTTATATGCATTTTACAGGGAAGAAATAGATAAATAAAATTCTCAGCTTTCAGCCATTATAGTTTTTTTTTTAAAGTGCTATTTAGATAACACACACACATTTTATTTGCCCATTCGTCCCTGTTATCACAACATTTAAATTGTGTCCATAGTACAATGTATGGCGATAATATTTTATTTGGAAATAAAGGTGTATTTTGTTTCCATTTCGTGTTTTTTTTTAATACTATAACAATAATTACAAGCCATTTTATACAAAAATAACAGTAATATACCCTTATGACAGACATATTAAAACATTCCCTAGGTTAACTATGTATGTATTTTATTTTTTTAAATGATGTAATTTTTTTCTTTCTTGTTTTTGGTAAGTGTTTTATTTTGGTAACTATGGGGTAGAGGTGGAAGGGTTAAAAATAATAAAATGTATTTAATTTTTCTATTCAATAGTGTATAATAGTGTTTTTGGATGTATTTTTACTTTTTGGCCCCAAGATGGCGCTACACTTAACTTTCATGTGCTATAACTAGTACACAGAAGTACTATTTACAGTCAAATGTTTTGACTTTAGAGCCTGCACCTCACTTCCCCTCAACATTTATAGTGAGGATTTGTCATGTGAGTTGAGTGAATTTGAGCCAGTGATGTGTATCAAGCCTGGTGATAATACGTGTATCCTTTTAGGTATGATCGGAAAGAGCAAATTCCGTTCCGCCGGAATTGCAGAATTCCGCCAGCGCCAAATTACGTCGCCATTACATTTCTGCGGAATTTTGCGGATTTCCGCAGAATTCCGCATTCTGGCACAAAAATTAAAGTAATCGCAAATGAAACCTCATTTTTGCTAAATGGTAGCCCATGGGACCTAGTGGCTGTTCCACTGGTCATTCTTTTTATTATTTATTTATTTTTTTTTTTTTTTGCAGCAGGAGGTGTCGCTTACGCCATGGGACCTAGCGGTGGTCCTATGGCGGTCGTTTTGGCAACGCAGGAGGTGTTGCGTAAGCTTTGGGACCTAGCGGTGGGTCCATGGCGGTGGTTTTGGCGCAGCAGGAAGTGCCGCATAAGCTTTGGGACCTGGCGGTGGATCCATGTTGGTGGTTTTTGTGCTGCAGGAGGTATCGCGTAAGCTATGTGACCTGGCGGTGGATCCATGTCGGTGGTTTTTGCGCTGCAGGAGGTGTTGCGTAAGCTTTAGGACCTATACAAAATGGTTGGGATAGGTGAGATAGCTAGGGAGCTGGTGGCTAACATAGGATTGATTGGTTTTTGTTAACACTGTAATTGGTGCTGAAATAATTCAGATTTTCATGCAAAAATCCATTTGGGTGCTTTTTGTAAGCCTCTGATTGGTGCAGAAATTCCTATTTTCATGAAGAAGTCCTGTTGTTCTCACTTTAAGCTTCTTCTAGGGGCTTCCTTGTGATTGGCGTACAAAAATCCGCATCCCGCCGGAAATACGCATCGTTCCGCGGAATTTCCGCTATAGCGCTATGGCAATTCCGTTCCGATGCGACGGAACGGAACCACCAAATTCCGTCCGGAATCGCGGAAAAATTAATTCCGCGTAACGCGGTGAGCATCCCTATATCTTTATAGATTTGTTTTAGAAACAATATTTTTGTATCTAACTTTTCAAATCATCATTGGTGTCTGCAAAACTAATTACTGCAGGCTACAGACTTCCTATTCATTGGGGGATAGGGAGGCAGCCAACCACTGCCTGGCCTTTGGCGCCAAAATGGCCAGAAACTGACCTGCTGGCAGGGTTGGCACTGCCATTAAGGCAAAGGGGAAAATTGCGCCATGACCCCCGGCAGCTGCTGGCCCCCTGCAAAGCTGGAACTCCTGTCCCTCCCCCCCCCCCCCCCCTCCCGACTGCTCCTGGGCCCCTGTAATAATTCTGGCTGGCTGCACGGCATTGCATAGGAGTTGCGTGGAGCACTCGCTTCCGCACTACAATCCCCACAACCCCTTGCATAGCTTACTGCTCATGCCAGGTGACCGCTTATTGGCTAGGAGAGGTCACCTGGTACGAGCATTAGCCGGTGCAAGGGATTGTGGGGGTTGTAGTGCGGAAGTGTGTGTGGGGGCCAGATCAGGGGCACCAGAGGCTGACTTTGGTGGGGGTTACCTTTGCCCCGAGGCCCCTGTATGGCTTAAACCGGCCCTGCCCACTGATTGTGTATCAACCATCACCTGACGCAATCACAAAGGATGGTTTCACCCAATGCGTGTCTGTAGCTTTAATGTCCTTTGATGCCCCGCCCGATGATGATTGAGAAAGCTGTATCTTCTTTAGCACGCTGATTAGGTACATCTATCATGGCGGTTCCTGCTAGTGAATTATGCATGAGTAGTATGTGTTCCTCCTATGGATGCAGTTCAGGCTCTTCATGCATAGAGAGAGGCAGCAATTAATCCAGCCCAGATTGCTGCTCGCTAAAGTTCTTAAGTCTGCTGGAGACGAGGAGCTTCCCTGGATAGACACCATCTGTGGCCCGCGAATAGCGAGCGGCGGAATATAACCCCATAAGAGCCGGCCGCAGGAAGTGACTCTCTCCGCTTACTGAGGTAGGAGTGATCAGTGAACTGAGAGCCTGGAGTACATATTAACCACCCTGGCGTTCTGTTAAGATCGCCAGGGCAGCTGCGGGAGGGTTTTTTTTTAATAAAAAAAAAACGATTTCATGCAGCCAACTGAAGTTGGCTGCATGAAAGCCCACTAGAGGGCGCTCCTAACCCATATTTCTGATCGCCTCCGGCGATCCGCAGTAACAAGGAAGGCCGCAATGAGCGGCCTTCCTTGTTTCGTTTTGCTCGTCGCCATGGTGACGAGCGGAGTGACGTCATGGACGTCAGCCGACGTCCTGACGTCAGCCGCCTCCGATCCAGCCCTCAGCGCTGGCCGGAACTGTTTGTTCCTGCTGCGCAGGGCTCGGGCGGCTGGGGGGACCCTCTTTCGCCGCTGCACGCGGTGGATCGCCGCGCTGCGGCGGCGATCGGGCAGCACACGCGGCTGGCAAAGTGCTGGCTGCATGTGCTGCTTTTTACAGCGAGCAAATCGGCCCAGCAGGGCCTGAGCGGCAGCCACCGGCGGTGATGGACGAGCTGAGCTCGTCCATACCGCTAAGGTGGTTAAAGAGGAACTATAACCAAGGATTAAACTTCATCCCAATCAGTAGCTGATACCCCCTTTCCCAGGAGAAATCTTTTCCTTTTCTTGAATAGATCATCAAGTGGGTCTGTATGGCTGATATTGTGGTTAAACCCCTCCCACAGTGTGATGAGGTCCTGACAGCAAACCTCGCTGCATTGTGGGAAATAACAGCTGTTTCTAAGTGCCAAGAAACCAGTATCTTCCTCTGTGCATATGTAGATCTATAAAAAAGGCAACCTTTTAGCCCAGCACATTGTTAGGGGGTGTGGTTATAGATAATGGCAGTTGGTGCTGTCTGGTTTTTTTTCATGTCTGCTAAGATGATTAGGTGCTATCTGTTTTTTTCTTGTCTGCCAGTAGTAAAGATGATGGCCTGCAGGTTGATTGTGTATCAAACACTATGAACAAATTACATGGCTAATATCAATCATTTCTTGGTCTATGTTCTATTTTTTAACTTCTCACTTTGCAATGTTATTTTTTCGCTACAGTTCTCTTTAAGCCCTCGCCTGTTGAGTTCGGCGTCGGATGTATGCCGATAGTTAAAATATCAGTAATATATTATTATGTATATTGTACCATCGACTGCTGCAAAGGGTGAAGTGAACGCTGTCTCTTGACAATTGTTAAAACAGCTGCTCTGTTCCAAGAGTGTGCCATGCAGCCAGGTGTACATATTGTCCAGCCGCCGGTGAGTTGGGCCCAGGGTGAGATGAATGTCTGCTCACCCTGTTGCCACTCAAACTCCCGGTAGCGTTAAATACCATTCCCTCTCTGACACATAGCAACTCGGAGGGGGAAGTAATTAGGGGTCCAATAGCACTAGTGCTATAGCAGTGCCCAACTAAGCTGCTACACGGCTCGTGCCGTGGGCAGAAGCCACCTGCTTGGTATAGCCAGGCTCTGTTTGTAAGTACAAGTCGCCCCTAGCTCAGACATTTGTAACCTGGGATGTGTCTGTACAGAACATGAATATAGCTATATAAATTCACAAGGTGGAGGGAAACTACTGAACCACCATTGGTCACTCCTACCTATTGTTGAAATATACATTGGCAACAGCTTTCATGCTTAGACTGTGTGTATACTAAATGTCCACAAGATGGCACTGTACATTTTATTAATGTGCGTGTTTAGTGATATGTACTGTTTGTTGTGCCACTCCACTCTATCCTAGTTTCTCCACTAGGTGAGATGGTTTGATTGCTATGTTGTTGTTAGGCAGTAAAGCCATTCTTTCTAGTTCTTGCTGAGCTTAGATTCACATTAGGATCATTTGTTAATTAGTTAGAGGTTAGGGTCTCTTTCAAAGGAATGGCCTCATCACGGTGGAAAGGTCCAGTATGGAATACTGTGCATGCAAACAGTTGTGGAAGCTAACATCCTCCATTAGTGTTGGTGCATCTGATTTGAATGCAGGATGTGTACTCTGCTTATAACACCTATGCTGGTGGTCATTCAGATGCAGCCTGCTTTGGGAAATACTGCCACCTCTCGTTGCTGTCTAGAAAATACAAGTTTACCTTATGGCTAGCTGTGCCCATTTGATATTTATGTTTACAGTCTGTTTTTAGGTTAGAGCTCTAGTGTATAATTCTACCACCTGTTTTAAATACAAAGTGTGATGTTCAGATGCGGCCTGGTCTTATAATGAGCTGCCATTTCTCCCTTCTTAGTTCAGTATGTCCGATCTTCATATACACCATATCAGCCAACATTCCTTCAATTGATGTTTTCTTTAGACTTTATAATTCAGTTTTGAATATGGTTCGAACCCCAGTCAGGGCACTATCTGCACAAAGTTTGTATGTTCTACCCATCTCTGCGTGGGTTTCCTCCCGGAACTCCAGTTTCCTTCCACATGACTTGCCAAAACCATACAGATAAGTTAATTGGCTTCCCCCTAAATTGGCCCTAGACTATGATACATGCTACCATGTAACCAGTTGCTAGGCGACCACAGTATGAAAAGTAGGGCAATTTGCTGGGGCTTTCTAGAGCCCCGCACGGCCTGCCAGAGAGGTACAGCGCAGGCGCAGCGGGCAGGTTCTAGAAGGGTGTAACCGGAGGGAACTGGTGAGAGCCAGAAGGGAGAGCGAGAGAGAGCGTGGAGGAGAGAGGACTTGAGCCGGAGCGAGAGGTGCGGAGCAGGGTGGGAGGCCAGACCAGCGCAGAGAAAGGCCGTAGCAGTCGTCCGGAAGCTAGGTGGACCCGGCGGCCATCCAGTGAAAAACACAGTCGAGCAGTAAGGACAGCGGCAGTGGGCCGGACACTACCCGGAGGCCGGAGGCGGCAGACCCGGACTAACCCTGACCTAGAGACATTCGCAGTCAGGTCAGTATAGGCCTGAGAGACAGTAAAGCCATAAAGTGTGTACAGTTAGTAGCCAGTGTCCAGCGTCAACTTGCTGATGATAGCAACCCAGAACCTGGAGAGGCCCAGATTGTATCCCTGAGTGGAATTGCTAAATACTGCCTATGTAAGAGTGCTGTACAGTCACAGAGACATTGTGCTGGGAATACAGTTGTTTATGCAGAAGAAAGCTGCTAATATAAAGTGAGGCAAGTTGCTATTGATTATAAAAAGTCCAGGCCCTACTGTCACTGAAAGACATTCTTAACCACTTCGCCGCCCGGGTACAGTATATCTACGCTCCTTTGAACTTCAGTTCCCCGCCCGGAGCGTAGATGTACGCACCCCCCGCCGCTGCCGCCGCTTTCCGCGCTCCCACTCGCACTCCCGCTCGTAATCACGCCGGCAGCCGCTCACCCGGAGATCAATGAACGGGAAAATCCTTTCCCGTTCGTTGATCTAAGCCCCGCAATGATCCGCTGCTTTTCCTCTAAGCAGCGCGATCATTGTGAAAAAAAAAACTCTCTCAGCCTCCTAGTACTTCCTCCAAGCGTCGGAGGTTGCATTAAACAAAAAGTTACTGTTGCCATCTTGTGGCCAAATAGTAAAACTACACCCTAAATCATTTTTCACATACAAATAGACTACTTTTACACAAAAAAAATAACTCATTACCTCCCACACTCCCCAATTTTTATTTTTTTTTGTAATTAAAAAAAAAAAAAAAATTTACAATAAAAAAAAAATACATAAATAGTTACCTTAGGGACTGGACTTTTTAAATATTTATGTCAGGAGGGTACAACACTGTTACTTTATAAACTATGGGCTTGTAAATAGTGATGGACGCAAAACTGAAAAAAATGCACCTTTATTTCCAAATAAAATATTGGTGCCAAACATTGTGATAGGGACATAATTTAAACGGTTTTATAACCGGTACAAATGGGCAAATACAATTACGGTAGCATGCATTATTTAAAAACTATAAGGCCTGGAACCCACTGAAAACCGCAAACGCAAAACGCAACCGCTAGCGTTTTGTCTGAGCGGTTTGCAAGCGGATTCATGCGCGTTTTTGGTCGCGTTTTGCAACATTGTATTTTTTTCCCCAGCGGGTGCCTAGCGTTTTGCGTTTTGCGTTTTTATCCTGATTGGTCCTGTGAATTATTTTTCATTTTGTTACAGTGTGCTGAACTGCAAAACGCTAGCAAAACCGCTCAGTTTAGGTTTTGCTGAGCGTTTCCGCTAGCGGTTCAATACTTTACATTGAAGCGCTAACGCTCCCAAAATGCTGCACGTCCTGCGTTTGCGTTTCTGAGAAACGCAAACGCTCCTGTGGAAGTTGCCCCATCCATTAACACTAGCCCAGCGTTTTGGCAAACTGCTAGCGTATCGCAGTGCTGCCAAAACGCTGCCAAAAGCGCCCCTGTGGGTTCCAGCCCTAATGGTGGAAAACTGAAAAATAATGTTTTTTTTTCCAAATGTTTTCCTATTTTCCCATTAAAACACATTTAGAATAAAATAATTCTTGGCATAGTGTCCCACCTAAAGAAAGCCTAATTGGTGGTGAAAAAAACAAGATATAGTTCATTTTATTGTGATAAGTAATGATAAAGTTATAGGCGAATGAATGTAAGGAGCGCTGAAAGGTGAAAATTGCTCAGATGCTGAAGGGCTAAAACCCCTCACTTGGGAAGTGGTTAATCATCCCAGAGTACCCTGCTAAGCTGATACAGCTCCCGCTTGCACAAGGTCCTGTTATATAGAGACATTATCCCTGTCAAGTCCGTTTTTGTTAAGTTGCCTAATAATTATGCACAGTAATAGTCACCTGCACACACAGATATCCCCCTAAAATAGCTAAAACTAAAAACAAACTAAAAACTACTTTCAAAAATATTCAGCTTTGATATTAATGAGTTTTTTTGGGTTCATTGAGAACATTGTTGTTGTTCAATAATAAAATTATTCCTCAAAAATACAACTTGCCTAATAATTCTGCACTCCCTGTATATACATACCTAACCTTCACAAGGCAAATAAGGACTGACCTTGTGATGGATCTATCCTAGCAGCACTGGGAGCTCCGGGAAAGCAATGGACAGACTTTGAAGAGAAGATGGTTATAAATTTGGGTTTTAGAAGAACAAAACACTAAATCAGAATCAGAATCAGAATTTATTATCGCCAAGTACAACGGTGGATTGTACCCGGAATTGGTTTTGGCGCATACAGGGTCGTTGATGAAGAAACAAGAAATAGCATACAGTTAAGCATGGCACATACATAGGAAAAGCATACATAGGACAACATTACAGCTTGTGCGTACAATTAAGCAGAGTGCAGCATTGCATACAGTTAAGCATGGTACATACATATAAACAATAAAAACAATTAAAGCAAAAATAAAAAACAAGACAGAGAGCATTGCAGCATACACGTACGGTTAACGTAATACAACCATAGCAGGACATACACTGATAGCAGGAACAGAAAAGAGTGGGACTGGAGCAGCAGCCTGAGAGCTGATATGAGCGCTGCCATTTTCGGCACTGGACGCTACACAGCGACACGCTCCCAACAAGACAGGTGCTACCGATAGTCCACGGAAGTAGAGAGAAAGCTGAGGGGCATCATGATGGAGGCGGACAGCAGAGTTCACTCGGGTCAGGTTGCCCAAGGAGTAGCGCTCCTGATTTCAAGTCCGCACGGCTGGGTAATGAGGGTGCAGACACAGTGGGGGCCCTGTGGGGCCAGGGGGCACCTTTGCTGGGCAGCAATGGTGGACGTGGGGCCAGGGGCAATGGTGGACGTGGGGCCACCCCGGCTGGGCAGCAGCAGTGGTGGACAGGCCAGGGGGGTTTACCTTTGGTGGTGGCAGGACGCTGATGCCCAGATGCAGCAGGCGGCATCACCTCCTCTGTGGCTGCGATGGGGCAGCATCGGGCCCTCCATTGACGGTGGCGTGGCCGTGCTGGTGACCTGATCTCAGGGTGACCTGTGGTTGAGGGGGTCCAGCAGGGGCCGGGGCTGCGATGGCCGTTCCCTTGGTGACTGGGGAAGCCACTGCAGTATAGGCCTCCTCTGCACGCGGGGAGTGTCCCACATGCCCGTGCTGGTGTCCTGGTCTCAGGGCGACCCGTGGTGGAGGGGGTCCGACAGCCCCAGCAATCCTGGCTGCGGACAAAGGGTAACCTGCCCGGCGATGGGGTGGTCTCTGGCGGCGGCCCTGGAGCAGCCACCGGCCCCTGAAAATGTCGGAGCGGCGGCGCACGTGCTCAGCCCGCATGGCGGCCTCTTCCTAGGCGGCAGCCCCAGACGGCTGAGGGCAGTGTCGCTGCTGCCCTTCTCACTGTGGTCCCCGGCAGGAGAGATAGACCGCGGACAGCGTGGAGGCGAGCGGCGTCCCAGCTCCCCTGGCTGCAGCGAGTGGTGTCCCAGCTCCCGGCTCCCCTGGCTACTACGAGCGGCGTCCAGATTCCCCTGGCTGCAGCGATCCCAGCTCCCAGCTCCCCTGGCTACAACGAGCGGCGTCCAGGTTCCCCTGGCTTCAGCGATCCCCACCACGAGCACCTCGAGGCCCCTGCATGATCCCCAGGTGGGTGGAGGTGGTCAGGAGGTTGCAAGCGGGGGAATTAGGGGGAAAGAAGAGA
This sequence comes from Hyperolius riggenbachi, assembly GCF_040937935.1. Taxonomy (NCBI): domain Eukaryota; kingdom Metazoa; phylum Chordata; class Amphibia; order Anura; family Hyperoliidae; genus Hyperolius; species Hyperolius riggenbachi. Next base: position 304,997,601 of record NC_090652.1, read on the forward strand.
AAAGGACCGGAGCCCTGTGGCCGTGGTGTCCTCGCATGGCGCCATCTTAGAATATGTGGGCCGGCAGGACTGCACACTGTTGATTAGTCAAGGCTGAGTAATATATTTGTTTTATGAGCCGTCTGATCGCTCTTTGCTACGCTTGTTTAGCTGTGTGTGCGATGGGACAGAGGCGAGGCGAATATAGGCAATGAAGCGTGGGAACGCGGTCTGATCACGCACGTCTTGTCCTGTCAGTTTGTATGTTCAGAAAAGCAACACTCGCCACCTCATATCTGTTATAGGTATGGTATTAGTTGCAATGGAGCTGATGCTTTCAAACCAAAAAAACCTTTTGGTGAGATGTTCCAAAAAAAAAGTAAATTTTACTCTGTTAGTCAAGATTTTCGAGTGTAATTTTTGTGTTCAGGGCTCAAGGTGTAACAAAAGCCCCATGGGAAGTGGAGGGTATGGGGGGGCAGCTACACGCAGGGGCCCATCACCTTGCCAGCGAGTCCTGAACAGCTGTAGATATAATAGCTTGGCTGTACACGCATTGCCAGAGCAGGATGTCCTATGTTGCTGCCACCAGACAATGGGGTCCCCTGTGGGTCAGTGATGTCAACACCCCCAGAAGAGGGTATCGGGCAGCATCACAAGGCTATGGGTGTCCAGACCAGAACTGGTTTTCTGGAAAGGCTGCAAAAGCCAGGGCCTCGAATGGCTGCTGCCTAAGGGGAAGGCTGGACATTACAACGAATAAAAGTGTTGCAATGAAGTGTGCTCAGGTCTCCATAGTGACACAGGGCATTTCAAACTTGTAGTTCTTTTCCAAGCTGCTAAAGAGTATGTTGTGGCAGTTTGAAAAAGAACTACATGTTTGAAATGCCCTGCGTCACTATGGAGATCTGACACACTTTGCTGTGATGTTCTAGAACAGTGTTTCCCAACCGCTGTTCCGCGGCACACTAGTGTGCCGCGGAACGTTGCCTGGTGTGCCGTGCTCTTATCCCCCCTCCCGCCCGTCCCCGCGGCCGCCGCTGTTATTACCTTAGCAGCGGCCGCTCTCCCCTCTCCAGCCCATGTATATGCTAGCAGCGTATCTCCGGCTGCTCTGTGTGATGCACTGATGCGGAAGGAGGCAGGGCTCGGTTACCATAGTAACGGCGATACATATCGCCGTTACAGGAAGCCGCTGCCCTCCTTTCTTCCGCATCAGTGCATCACACAGAGCAGCCGGAGATACGCTGCTTGAATATACACGCGCCGGAGAGGGGAGAGCGGCCGCTGTTAACAAGGTAATAACAGCGGCGGCCGCGGGGACGGGCGGGAGGCACTAAACTGGCTATACTGGGGCACTATTCTGGGGTACTATACTGGCTATCCTGGGGCACTAAACTGGCTATACTGGGGCACTATTCTAGCTATACTGGGGCACTATTCTGGCTATACTGGGGCACTATACTAGCTATACTGGGGGGCTATACTGGGGCACTATACTGGCTATACTGGGGCACTATACTGGGGCACTAAACTGGCTATACTGGGGCACTATTCTGGGGCACTATACTGGCTATCCTGGGGCACTAAACTGGCTATACTGGGGCACTATTCTAGCTATACTGGGGCACTATTCTGGCTATACTGGGGCACTATACTAGCTATACTGGGGGGCTATACTGGGGCACTATACTGGCTATACTGGGGCACTATACTGGGGCACTAAACTGGCTATACTGGGGCACTATTCTGGGGCACTATACTAGCTATACTGGGGCACAATACTGGCTATACTGGGGGGCTATACTGGGGTACTATACTGGCTATCCTGGGGCACTAAACTGGCTATACTGGGGCACTATTCTAGCTATACTGGGGCACTATTCTGGCTATACTGGGGCACTATACTAGCTATACTGGGGGGCTATACTGGGGCACTATACTAGCTATACTGGGGCACTATACTGGGGCACTAAACTGGCTATACTGGGGCACTATTCTGGGGCACTATACTAGCTATACTGGGGCACAATACTGGCTATACTGGGGGGCTATACTGGGGTACTATACTGGCTATCCTGGGGCACTAAACTGGCTCTACTGGGGCACTATTCTAGCTATACTGGGGCACTATTCTGGCTATACTGGGGCACTATACTAGCTATACTGGGAGGCTATACTGGGGCACTATACTGGCTATACTGGGGCACTATACTGGGGCACTAAACTGGCTATACTGGGGCACTATTCTGGGGCACTATACTAGCTATACTGGGGCACAATACTGGCTATACTGGGGGCTATACTGGGGTACTATACTGGCTATACTGGGGCACTATACTGGCTATACTGGGGCACTATACTAGCTATACTGGGGGGCTATACTGGGGCACTATACTGGCTATACTGGGGCACTATACTGGGGCACTAAACTGGCTATACTGGGGCACTATTCTGGGGCACTATACTAGTTATACTGGGGCACAATACTGGCTATACTGGGGCACTATACTGGCTATACTGGGGGGCTATACTGGGGTACTATACTGGCTATACTGGGGCACTATTCTGGCTATACTGGGGCACTATACTGGGGCACTATACTGGCTATACTGGGGCACTATACTGAGGCAACTAAACTCCCTACACTGGGGCAACTATGCCAGCTATGCAGCCGCACCCCAGCCCCCCCCCCCCATAGCGGCACTGTCCACTAGGTCGCGCAAACAACCGGGGGCCGCATCGCCCCCACCGCGCGCGCGCGCCGTTCCCCGGAGAAAAATTTGGTCAGACAGTGTTCCCCGGGCCGGAAAAGGTTGGGAAACACTGTTCTAGAAGATATAATAAAGAGTGTTTTTAGCCGCTGCGGATCCATTGCTGTTTTTACATTTTGACAAAACTTTGAAAGAACAATAAAAAACATTTGCTCCCATAGGATAAGTTTGTCTCAGACCAGTAATTGGTTCAGCGAAAATGAAACTAGCTGACGGCGGGCGACCGGAGGCTCCGTAAGTGACTGCGAGGGCACGGGACAGCTGCAGGGGGCTGGTAGAAGCCCCAGGCAAGTAAAACTGATTTTTTTATTCCCGGCTTAAAGAGTAACTGTCAGGCTGCAAAAGCTAATTTAAACCTCTATTCTCCTGTGTTAAACAGTTTAGAAGGAAGCCAAAAAGGCAATACTGAAGTTAAAAATCTCTCTTACTTTGATGTTTGCTGAACAGCAAGGCTGTTATTCCCAAGCTCCTAAGGAGGCCGGCAGGCCGCATAACAGATACTGCAAAGCATTCTGGGGCTGCTTCTTCTCCCCAGGGCACTCCCTTGGTCCTCCCCTTCATTTCCCTATCCCGCCCTATCCCGCCGTAAGGCTGCTTTCACAGTGGGAAGTTACAGGCTCATGTTACAGCAGCCTAACTCACAGGGCACATGTTCTGTTAGAGTATACTGCATGAGTCCGCTATTGTTCCTAGCCACATGGCTAATTAATATTCACTGCACAGTAGTGTTGTCCGGATCATGAACCATTAGGCCCCGTTCACACTTGCGTTTTGCCATGCAAACGGACCGGATCCTGATTGGATCCTGATCGGATCAGGACCTGATCCGGATCGGAACCGTACGGTTCCGATCCGGATCCGATCCGGATCCGGTCCCTTTGCATCAGGCTGCCATCCGGATCCGTGGGCAAAAAATAGCGAAATTTAAATAAAAAAATGTTGGGTTCAGCAGAAGGTGCACCTGGTGCACCTGTAGAATCAGGTTCCTCCGCTGTAGGCCTTACCTCCACCTCCGACATTCTGCCAAACAGCTCCAGCACGTCTGTCACTGCTGCTCCACTCCAGACATGCTTGGCCCATGTGTCCCCATCCGAAATGGCCGCTTGGATACGCATAGGAAGTGGAGTAGAACGTCAGTTGTTTGTAGACAGTGTGTTCTGTGCCTTCCGTTTCCCATTGGTTTCTGTGTTCCAGATGGTGCTGTCAGGCTCAGGTCCGGCTCCGGTCCGGGTGCGTGGGCCGGAGATCCAGACCCAAAAAATAGCGCATGTTGGAAAAGTGTCCGGATCCGGTCCGGCTCCATACTGTACGGAACGGACACGTGTGAACGACCGCATAGCATTTGCATTGCTATTCGGAACGTACGTTCCGTTTGTACAGTATACGGTCCGGATCCGGCCTGGCAAATCCGGACAGGGAACGCTAATGTGAACCGGGCCTTAGGATCTTTGATCCTGATCTTTTTTGTGAGTCGAATCATCAGGAAGCGAGGTAAGTGAGGATATTACATCACAATTGGCTTCATACAAGACAGACAAACATGGAACCTGCCATGAGTTGTCAGGAGCATCATTCTCTGCAAATACTATATAAAAATTCTGTGAAATCTAAACGTGGACAGTGAGATGCGCATGTAATGTAAGTGCAGCCAATATTTAGCTACTGATATATGTGTTTTTTTTCTCTGAGACCCTATACCTAACAGCTCCTCTTTAAGTGTCCCTTTAAAGGACACCCGAAGCGAAAATAGACTAATGTAATAAACTATTGTCTCTATCTTCCTTTTCCTAAAAATGACTTTTTAAGATATTCCACAGTTTTATTTTATGTTTAAATCTACTTTTTAAGTTTTAACTGTTTTATTGTTTTTGCTCAATGACACATTCGTTGAAGTATGCCAGAGCCAAAATGTATGAACTATTGACTCTTTTTATCTCTTTCCTGCTCTCAGAAGCCATTTTTTGCTAGGAAAGTGTTTTATAGTTGGAATTTCTTATCAGTGAGGGTCACACTGTAGTCACTTCCTGGACTGAGTCAGCCACTTACATACCTGATATTTAACTCTTTCAGGCAGAGAAAGAAAAAAGGAACACAGCATAGTTATTAGTGTGCTAGGCACTGTACATACACACGTCTATCTCATCATGTCACGTCACTCCGGGTATCCTTTAAGGAATGAATAATGAACTGGGGGGCTGTGTAACCTATAGCTGGGAGAGAAAAAGTGACCCCCATAAATAACAATGGATGTAATGAATAAGAAAAGATGATGGGCTTACCTCTAAAAGAAGGGGCAACACCAATTTCACAATGAAATGTAATATTCAGAGTTTTTTTAGGCTCTCCCAGCTTGCTTATACTGTGGTTCTCCTGACACTGTTTGTAATTTGATCTGAGGAAGCGGAATAAGCTCTGCAAAACGTGTTATCGACCAAGTGTCTGATTATTACATTTTATTTTAAAATTGGTGCTGCCTCTTCTTTTAGAGGGTGGTAAGCCAGTCATCTTGTCTTATTCATTACATCCATTGTTATTTTTGGGGCGCCTTCTCTCTCCCAGTTAGTGGCTGTTAAAGGGGAACTGAAGAGAGAGGTATATGGAGGCTGTCATGTTTATTTCCTTTTAATCAATACCAGTTGCCTGGCAGCCCTGCTGGTCTATTTCTCTGCAGTAGTATCTGATTAAAACCAGAAACAAGCATGCAGCTAGTCTTGTCAGATCTGACTTATGAGTCTGAACCACTGAAACACCTGATCTGCTGCATGCTTGTTCAGGGGCTATGGCTAATAGTATTAGAGGCAGAGGATCAGCAGGGCTGCCAGGCAACTGGTATTGCTTAAAAGGAAATAAACATGACAGCCTCCATATACCTCTCTCTTCAGTTCCCCTTTAAAGTCATGCTCCCCATCCAATCAAGTGGAGGGAAGAGGGTGGTAGCCTGTACCTTCCTTCCGGAGGACACTGCGAGAGGCTGGGCTTCAGCCATGATCATTCTGGTGTCCATTTTCATTGATCTTGAACTCATAGCTATTTTGAGGTTTTTCTAACATTGTTGAACAAAGGAAGAGCCCCTAAAGCAATTAAAAATATCCTAACCTTTGGCTGTAGTTGTATGGTTCTCCTTTCAGCCAAACAATGAATGGTAGGAAAGCACAATGTCAATGGTTTGATTTCCAAAGAATGGGCTAAAACGTAAAACTCGAAATAAACACATTAAGAATTCCACTTGTATGCCATACTAGAACTCCTTCGTAAAGGACACTAATGAGTATTGGGAAAATTGATGAATTCCTAATGACCGGATTGGATTTGAAGATGGAGTGGGAGAAAGCTGCCGATGTCCCAGGAATTCAGCTTCTCCAGGCAAGTGCCGAAAGAGAGAAGACTTATAACTTTTCACGTAAACTTAAAGATCGACATCAGAATAAATCAATACATTCTCCTTCTCATGTCATGATTATTTCATCTGCCTTATATTGTGCTACACATTAACTCTGAGGCATCATTGTTCCCAAACGAAGCTCAAGCTGAATCTGAATGCAACTTCAATAGTCAAAACACAAACAACGGGCTTTACTCATCAAGCTGCGCTTCTAAAACAATGCGGCTTAATCACTCAAGGACTGTAGGCTTACACCCCCTAGTGACCAGGCTATTTTTTATGCTTCAGGCCAGTGCTGCTTTAAGAGTTCGCTGCAGGGCCGTACAACTCCGCACAAAAGTGATTTTTTTTTTCAATAAATTATACCATTTTTAATTTATTTTATTATACCCCTCCCTCCCCCTGGCCGCCAATCCCAGCAATCGGCTCTCATATACATCAGCCTATGAGAGTCGGTCGCTCTCTGAGCCTCCCCAGGGAGACAGCCGATTGGCATGGCTGTCCCCAGTACAGTGCTGCAGTAGATCACAGATTACAATGTAAATAGACGGCTGTTTCGTCTAACAGTCTCCTAGTGGTGATCGCCGCTGGGAGACTGATGATGGAGCAGAGCCCAATAGACAGACAGCCTATTGGGCCAATCAAAGTGCCAGGATCACTTCCTCTGTGAATTTCCAATTTCCGTTTTCCTATTTCCAAATGTGGGGTTGTTTTTGTTATTTTTTTGTATTCTCTGATTGGTCAAATTCTTCCGAGTTGACTCTGCCTTCTCTGATTGGTCCAATGCTTCCGAGTTCTGTGACTGGGTTAAAATTACTAGGTTGCAGTTATGCAGTTTTTCCAAAGAAATCCAGTTTCGAGTTCCAATCAGAAATGGAGATTTCGGATTGGAAATGTGGAAATTTCAATTCCGCGAAATCCAAATGAGCATCTCTACTAGGCTTCCTTACTTGCCGGTCCCGCGCCCAGGGCGGTCACCCTGCCCGCATTGCCCAAGAAACGGCCCTGCATATTACTACAGTAGGGATTAGATTGTGAGCTCCTCTGAGGACAGTCAGTGACAAGACAATATACTCTGTGCAGCGCTTGCGGAAGATGTCAGCACTATATACATACTAAAAAGTAATAATATAATTTGAGAAATATTAGTATCATACATGGAATGTTACTCACAAACATCTGTTGCCCACCAGAAAACCAATGGTAAAAATTCCAGCACCCTCTGGTGGAGGTGTACCAATGGACACTGCTAGAGAAAAAGAGGAACCCTAGGTTATTGTCCTATTTTGTGCCGTCAATGAGAAGCTGAGAAAACCCGATGGTATTGTATTGCATCAAATCAGTGCTGGGCCGAAATTACGCATGAGCGTAATTACGCATCGTAATTCAATGTAAATTTACGCGTAAGCGTTACGCGTAACTTACGGTCTTACGCGTAATTATTTACGCGTAAGACCGTAAGTGGTATCGTAATTACACTGTCTACCGTAATTGCTAGGCATGCGTAATTTTACGAACACTTACGCGTAATTTTACGCGTAATTACTAACGTAAAATCTCCCATTTTCTAAGAGTAGCCAATCAGTCAACATCCTAAGCAACCAATAGTATCTTCTCCCGCCCTTCAGTATAAGCGTACGTTTTGACGCATACGAATGATATGTACGCAATAACTGTCACATTGACGGCTATCGCGTACACATCGTCCGCATGCGTAAAAAAATACGCATTAATGGGTATTACGGCACTACGCCTAACATTGTAGTGTAAGCGCCTTTATTACGGTATCCTTACGCGTAATTGCGTAAGTTTACGCGTAATTACAGTGATGTACCGTAGATAATTTCCTACGCCGTAACCGTAATTGCGTAATGCGTAATAGCGTAAAATTACGCGTAATGATCCGTAAGCGTAGATTTTTCCATTACGACCAGCACTGCATCAAATATAAAAAGTTTAAACAGAAAAAACTGAAACTTTGTGCAGCACTACTGCCCATAGCAGCAAATAATAAAGTAAAAAAATAAATAAATAAAATATTTTTAATAAAAACATTTTTTATTTAAAGTACTTTTTTTATATTGTAAAAATGCTTGTGGATAGCTTGCAAGACCGCAATTGGCAAGTGGTCCGCAAAAATGCTTACAATATAAAGAAACGATAAAAACAATGTACCGCTTTTGGTAAAAACATCACACGGAAGTTAAATGCCGGGACGGTTAAGAAAAAAAACAAACTAAAAATTTGCTCAAAACTCTGACATGTGCACTTTTGATTTGTGGGAATTGTGATTCTAAGAACAAGAACACTTTAACCAGTTCACCCCCAAGGGTTTTTATCCTAACGGACCAGAGCAATTTTCAGTTGTCAGCGCTCCTCCCTTTTATTCCCTAATAACTTTATTACTACTTATCACAAGAAAATGATCTATACCTCGTTTTTTTCGCCACCAATTAGGCTTTCTGTGGATAGTACATTTTGCTAAGAATTTTTTTATTCTAAATGCATTTTAATGAGAAAAACAGAAAAAAAAAGAAAAAAAATCATTATTTCTCAGTGTTCAGCCTTTATAGTTTTAAAATTAAACATTCTCCTGTGGATAAAACAAGCACGTTTTATTTGCCCAGTGGTCCCGATAATTAAACCGTTTAGATTATGTCCCTACCACAATGTATGGCGACAGTATATTATTTTGAAATATAAGTGGTTATTTTTCTGTTTGTTCTGGCCATAATTACAAGCCCCTATGTAATAAATTAAAATTAATTTTCCCCCATAAAATATAGAATAAAAAAAGCTGAGTCCCTAAGGCAACTATTTATTTATTTTTTTAAGCTGATTTTTTTTTTTTTACAAGTGTTTTTTTTGGGGGGGAGGGTTGGAAGTGTAATTTTATTAATGATGTGTATATACTTGAAAATGTGTGTGTTTTGTAGGTGTAATATACTTTTTGGCCACAAGATGGCGCTGGTGAACACTCATAGGACGTGTTCACTTTTTTTTTTTTTTTTTACACACTTTATTAAACTGTTACATTTCCTGTTTATGTGAATGGACGTAGCCGCTGTTCGCGGTCACGTCCATTCACTCCAGGCACTGCGATTGGGTAGAGGACTGTTCAGTCCTCTTCCCCAATCGCCCAGCACGGGATCCCGACGGTAATGGCGGCGGTAGCGGCGGACACACGGCGGTAGCAGCGGCGGGAATGCGCGACGTATTAAAACGTCATGTTGCTGTTAATAGCGGTAAGCATGACGTTTTAATACGTTAGGATGGCGGTAAATGGTTAAAGGATACCCGAGGTGACATGTGACATGATGAGATAGATATGTGTATTTACAGTGCCAAGCACACTAACAACTATGCTGTGTTCCTTTTTTTCTTTCTCTGCCTGAAAGAGTTAAATATCAGGTATGTAAGTGACTGACTCAGTCCTGACAGGAAGTGACCGCAGTGTGACCCTCTCTGATAAGAAATTCCAACTAGAAAACTCTTTCCTACCAGAAAATGGCCTCTTGAGAGCAGGAAAGAGATGAAAAGGGTCAATAGTTCATCGATTTCATCTCTGGCATACTTCAATGAAAGTTTGATTAAACAAAAACAATTAAACAGTTAAAACTTAAAAAGTAGATTTAAACATAAAATAAAACTGTGGAGTATCTTAAAAAGTCATTTTTAGGAGAAGGAAGATAGAAACAATCGTTTATTTCATTTCATATATTTGTTTATTTTCGCCTCGGGTGTCCTTTAAACTCACCAACCACTGCGAAGAATTAAAAAATCTGTAAAGCTCTGAAGAACGCAGTGGGGGGCCCCCACTAAGGCCTTGTGGGATTGTCTTCGTCACACTTTAGAAAACATATTTTGACTCTGAATTGCTTCCGTACATCCTGGGAAGATTAACAGCCAGCGTTTTTCTATTTAATATTCCAGTCTTCGGGTGTTAAATAATTTTCTTGGAAGCTGTAAAATTTCCGGCTCAGTGAAATGCATAATTGCGCTATAAAAACGTCCTCGTCAGGTTCTACACATTCTGTCACGTTACCTCCGCTTAATTAAAATATTGCTTGCTGTTTCCAGAGAACCATTTATCAACACCGCTCTCCTTTTCCAGGTACCCGCACCGTGAGACCAGCGTGGAGAAACAGATGTAAGGAAGGTGTTTTTTCGATGTATGGAGTTTATACATGAAGTTTCTATAGAATAACGATTCTCTGATGTCTGCGTGTGCCCACGCTAAGACCTTCTGGCATTGACTACTACAACATATTCCGCTCTGGAAAAGACAGGCCTAGGACCTTGAAAAGTAGAAGACAATTGCTCATATGCCATTAACTTTTTCTCCTGCGTTTTCTCCTAGGACGGAGATCATTTTCTTGTCTTCTCTTTAAAACAGGGGTCTCAAACTCGCGGCCCGCGGGCCATTTGCGGCCCTCAATACAATATTTTGTGGCCCTCGCCGGCAAAAGCTTCCTTATAGTTCGCTCCAGTGCTCCCCGGGGGCAATCTGCCGGTATTTCCTGGAAGGGGCAGAGCTTTCAGCTTCAGCTCTGCCCCTCCTGACGTCAATCGCCGCACGGATCGCCACCTCTCCCTGCCCCTCTCTGTGAAGGAAGAGTGAGAGGGGCGGGCAGAGGCGGCGATGCGCCGCGAATGTGAAATTCCTTATGCGGCCCAGCCTCATCCTGACTTTGCCTCCTGCGGCCCCCCAGGTAAATTGAGTTTGAGACCCCTGCTTTAAAATAACCTGTGATTTAACCCTTTATCGACCACTTTATTTAGAGGCTTGCAAGAGCTCCAGGCCAATTTATTTAGCACCTTTTTTTTTAATATCTTTATTTGTTACATTTTCTTGCTTTTAATTAGTACGGCTGTAATGTGTATTTATGGCCACTATTTATAGCCATGGTCACTAGGGGGCAGTGTGAAACAATAACAGAGGGCTTCTGCTTCCAGTTTCTTTATTTTCTGCTAGAAAAAGAGATCAAAGCTCTCCAAGAAGTTAGAGCACAAGGAGTTCTGCCGCTGAGTGCAAAAGCAGTGCACTTAGCGATAACTGTATTGAGACAGCTAATGGGTTAAAGTGCATTTTATTGACAAAGTGTGAACATATCACCTAGGAGAAAATTTACGAGAAAAAGTGAACTGCATAGATACTGGCCAGAGAGTCTGTAGTGTAGTGTGTCAGGAAAAGTAGATACATATGATACATACTATCATTCATAAAGCATTTCCGCATGCGGAAATGCATAAAACAGCTGACTTTACCGACCACTTGGCAAAGTCAGCATTCATAAAGGCTCTTTCCGCATGGAAAAATGACACTACCGAGCAGAGTGATAAATCACCGCCTTGTGCGGTGATTATCGGTACAAATGTAGCAAAATGTTAATTCATAAAGAACACCGCAAGCGGTGTGAGTTTGGGACGTACCGCTCCCTCTGATGTGGCGATACCAATGTAAGTGAATGGAGACACACAGACCTCCCAGGCAGCTGCAGCAGAGCGGAACACGGAGAAATGTATCAACTCGGCAGCTTCCGTGTCTCCATCTGCCTGCTTACCGCTAGCTTAGTTCGGGGAATCTCCGCACTGCTTCCGCACATGGATACTTTTTTATGAATGCCCACCCAGAAGTCTAAAACACCGCCAGCGGTGGTTGCCCGCACTGATTCTCCATACCGACAGCACTTTCATGAATGATAGCCATTGTAGAAGATTGGTTACTCGTTATCCCTGGTTGTCTTCAAGGCGGCTAAGGTAAAGCAGATTTGCAATTTATTCTGACCCCACTATGGTGAGTGATATAATTGCAGTATTTGCATAGCTTCTTTCTCCTGCCAGACTCAAAGCACTTGCAAGGCAGCCACTAGAGCTCACTCTAGTGGCTGCCATGCACTATATCCTCTCAATGGTCATCCTCCAAAAGCAAGGAAAGGGAAATTGAACATCTATATGGTGGTCATTCTACCATTGTTTCCAACCTCCAAGGGATGTACAAATCTACAGTACTTTTACTTTCTAGGTCAGTGAGATTAGTACAATCGGTAGACATTAGTATAATATGTGTAATTTTATATTGCTGCTACACCTAACACTAACCCTCCAACTCCAGTAACACCTGACACTATCCCTCCTACTACCAGTACACCTAACACTAACCTCACTGCTGCTACTCCTGACACTAACCCTACTACTCCCGCTACACCTAACACTATCCCTCCTACTACCAGTACATCTAACACTAACCTCACTGCTGCTACTCCTGACACTAACCCTACTACTCCCGCTACACCTAACACTATCCCTCCTACTACCAGTACATCTAACACTAACCTCACTGCTGCTACTCCTGACACTAACCCTACTACTCCAGCTACACCTAACACTATCCCTCCTACTACCAGTACACCTAATAATAACCTCACTGCTGCTACTCCTGACACTAACCCTACTACTCTCGCTACACCTAGCATTATCCCTCCTACTACCAGTACACCTAACAGTAACCTCACTGCTGCTACTGCTGACACTAACCCTACTACTCTCACTACACCTAACACTATCCCTCCTACTACCAGTACATCTAACACTAACCTCACTGCTGCTACTCCTAACACTAACCCTACTACTCCCGCTACACCTAACACTATCCCTCCTACTACCAGTACACCTAATAATAACCTCACTGCTGCTACTGCTGACACTAACCCTACTACTCTCGCTACACCTAACATTATCCCTCCTACTACCAGTACACCTAACACTAACCTCACTGCTGCTACTCCTGACACTAACCCTCCTACTCCCGCTACACCTAACAGTGATCCTCCTGTTACCATTAAACCTTACACTAACCACACTGGTAAGCTTTAAACTAAACCTCTTACTCCCGCTACACTCAACACTAACCCTCCTACTCCTGCTGCACCTAACACTAACCTTACTGCTGCTACTCCTAACACTAACTCTCCTACTGCTGCTACCCCTAACACTGGTCTTCCTACTACCACTACACCTCACACTAACCTCAGTGCTACTCCTACTGCCGCTACACCTAATACTGATCCTACTACTCCCACTTCACCTAACAAAAACCCTCCTACTCTTGCTACACCTAACACTCACATCACTGCTGCTACTCCTAGCACTAACTTCACTCCTGCTACTCCTAGCACTAACTTCCCTGCTGCTACTCCTAGCACTAACTTCCCTGCTGCTGCTCCTAGCACTAACTTCCCTGCTGCTGCTCCTAGCACTAACCCTCCTACTCCCGCTACACCTAACACTAACTTCACTGCTGCTACTCCTAGCACTAACTTCCCTGCTGCTACTAGAGTTGGGCCGAACGGTTCGCCGGCGAACGTGGTTCGCGCGAACTTAGGTGGTTCGCGTGCGGGTACCGCACGCGAACGTTTTGCGGAAGAAGTTCGGTTCGCCCCATAATGCACCTGAGGGTCAACTTTGACCCTCTACATCACAGTCAGCAGGCCCAGTGTAGCCAATTAGGCTACACTAGCCCCTGGAGCCCCACCCCCCTTATATAAAGCAGGCAGCGGCGTCCATTACGGCCACTCGTGTGCCTGCATTAGTGAGAGTAGGGCGAGCTGCTGCAGTCTCTCATATAGGGAAAGATTAGTTAGGCTTAACTTCTTCCTGGCTGCATACCTGTTCTGTTCAGTGAGCCCTCAGCCCACTGCATACCTGTACTGTGATCCTGCCACTGCATACCTGTTCAGTGATCCTGCCACTGCATACCTGTTCTGTGAACCCACCCACCACCACTGCATACCTGTTCAGTGATCCTGCCACTGCATACCTGTTCTGTGAACCCACCCACCACTGCATACCTGTTCAGTGATCCTGCTGCCACTGCATACCTGTTCTGTGAACCCACCCACCACTGCATACCTGTTCAGTGATCCTGCCACTGCATACTTGTTCTGTGAACCCACCCACCACCACTGCATACCTGTTCAGTGATCCTGCCACTGCATACCTGTTCTGTGAACCCACCACTGCATACCTGTTCTGTGAACCCACCCACCACTGCATACCTGTTCAGTGATCCTGCTGCCACTGCATACCTGTTCTGTGAACCCACCACTGCATACCTGTTCTGTGAACCCACCACTGCATACCTGTTCAGTGAACCCGCCACTGCATACCTGTTCTGTTCAGTGGACCCGCCACTGTATACCTGTTTAGTGAACCCGCCACTGCATACCTGTTCTGTTCAGTGGAGTTTGGTGTGTCAGTGTGAAGCAGTACCTTAATTACACTACCTGATTGATGTATACACATGCAAGATGTTTTAAAGCACTTTAGGCCTGTCATTTAGCATTCAATGTGATTTCTGCCCTTAAAACGCTGCTTTTCGTCAAATCCAGATTTTTCCCGGGGACTTTTGGCGTGTATCCCACTCCGCCATGCCCCCCTCCAGGTGTTAGACCCCTTGAAACATCTTTTCCATCACTTTTGTGGCCAGCATAATTATTTTTTTTTTTCAAAGTTCGCATCCCCATTGAAGTCTATTGCGGTTCCCGAACTTTAACGCGAACCGAACCTTCCGCGGAAGTTCGCGAACCCGGTTCGCGAACCTAAAATCGGAGGTTCGGCCCAACTCTAGCTGCTACTACTAGCACTTACTTCACTGCTATCATTACACCTAACACTAACCCTCCTACTCCCGCTACACCTAACACTAACTTCACTGCTGCTGCCTCTAACACTAACTTCACAGCTGCTACACCTAGCACTAACTTCACTGCTGCTACTCCTAGAACTAACTTCACTGCTGCAACTCCTATCACTAACTTCACTGCTGCTGCTCCTAGCACTAACTTCACTGCTGATACTCCTATCACTAACTTCCCTGCTGCTGCTCCTAGCACTAACTTCACTGCTGCTACTCCTAGCACTAACTTCACTGCTGCTACTACTAGCACTTACTTCACTGCTATCATTACACCTAACACTAACCCTCCTACTCCCGCTACACCTAACACTAACTTCACTGCTGCTACTCCTAGCACTAACTTCCCTGCTGCTACTACTAGCACTAACTTCACTGCTATCATTACACCTAACACTAACCCTCCTACTCCCGCTACACCTAACACTAACTTCACTGCTGCTACTCCTAGAACTAACTTTACTGCTGATACTCCCATCACTAACTTCCCTGCTGCTGCTCTTAGCACTAACTTCACTGCTGCTACTCCTAGCACTAACTTCACTGCTGCTACTACTAGCACTTACTTCACTGCTGCTACTCCTAGCACTAACTTCCCTGCTGCTACTACTAGCACTAACTTCACTGCTATCGTTACACCTAACACTAACCCTCCTACTCCCGCTACACCTAACACTAACTTCACTGCTGCTACTCCTAGCACTAATTATCCTACTGCTGCTTCCCCTAACACTGGTCTTCCTACTACCACTATACCTCACACTAACCTTAGTGCTACTGCTTACACTAATTCTCATACTGCCGCTACACCTAATACTGATCCTACTACTCCCACTTCACCTAACACTAACCCTCCTACTCCTAACACTAATTTCACTGCTGCTACCCCTAACACTAACCCTCCTACGCCTGCTGCACCTAACACTAACTTTACTGCTGCTACTCTTAGCACTAACTCTCCTACTACTGCTACCCCTAACACTGGTCTTCCTACTACCTCTACACCTCACACTAACCTCAGTGCTACTCTGACTGCCGCTACACCTAATACTGATCCTACTACTCCCACTTCACCTAACAAAAACCCTCCTACTCTTGCTACACCTAACACTCACATCACTGCTGCTACTCCAAGCACTAACTTCACTCCTGCTACGCCTAGCGCTAACTTCCCTGCTGCTACTACTAGCGCTAACCCTCCTACTCCCGCTACACCTAACACTAACTTCACTGCTGCTACTCCTAGCACTAACTTCCCTGCTGCTACTACTAGCACTAACTTCACTGCTATCATTACACCTAACACTAACCCTCCTGCTACCATTATGCATAACACTAACCCTCCTACTCCTGCTACACCTAACACTAACCCTCCTACTCCTGCTACACCTAACACTAACGTCACTGCTGCTACTCCTAGCACTAACTCTCCTACTGCTGCTTCATCTAACACTGGTCTTCCTACTACTACTACACCTCACACTAACCTCAGTGCTACTCCTTACACTGCCACGAAATTCCATGGAAATACTGCATTACTGAAACTCTGACGTTTTAGCCCAATAACAGAACTCGGGAGCATTGGTCCAATCAGAGAATGCAGAATTTTTAAGCGGAAATAGGATTACTGCAGTAATTTTAGGCCAATCAGATCTGGAAAATGTATGAAGTTTTAGGCCAGTCAGAGAATGCAGAAGTTTATCATGGATACCATTTGGCAATGTGGTAATAGTGTACATCCACCCCTTGCTTCCTTCTGCCCAAGACTCAGGCCTTTGTGGCCTGTGCGCAAATTCAACCTAGGCTGCAGCTAGGACCTCTGTCATACTTTTATTACGGTGTATCATCTGCTTTCTCTAGGACCACCAGGGACCACTGGCGTAACAATAGGGGATGCGACCCCTGCCGCCACGGGGGGGGGGGGGGGGGGGGGGGGCGCTCAGGGACTTTTGTGGGGCAGGAGGGGTCGCAACATAAGAGGAGAGCTGGCCGCAGATCGGTGGGGAGGGGGGACATTCCTCCCCCCCCCCTCCCTCACCTCGGGCTCTCCTCTCAGCGCTCCCCCTCCTGCAATCAATAATTGGTGGCAGCAGCGGCGGCTGCAGGTTGAATACATTACCTCCTTCTCGCCGAATGTCTTCCGTTCTCTAAGAGCAACTTCCTGTTTACACAGGAAGTTGCATGAAGCTCTAAGAGAACGGAAGACATCCGGCGAGAAGGAGATAATGTATTCAACGTGCCGCCACCGCTGCTGCTGCCACCAATGATTGATTGCAGGAGGGGGAGCGCTGAGAGGAGAGCCCGAGGTGAGGGGGGGGGAATGTCCCCCCTCCCCACCAATTTGCCACACTCTCCTCTTATGCTGTGACCCCTCCTGCCCCACAACAGTCCCTGAGTGGGCCTTAGGGGGGTGGGGGGAGGGGGAGATTTTTTTTTTTTTTTTTTGCAGGGGGGCCCAGAGATTTCTAGGTACGCCCCTGCCGGGGACACAAAGCAAGGACAACTTAGCAGAAGTTAGGACCCTTCCTCTCTCCAAAACCAACAAAAGAGATTCAGTGGAGATGGGTTTTATCATTGACTGTAGTGCAGGACTGTGAGCTGCTCCCTACAAAACTAAACACTAAAAAAACCCACACCAGTCATGCACCCAGCATTAGTCCAATAGCTCCTAAGGGTACGAACAATCGTCAGTCCTGCCAATGTATTGCAAATAATTGCCTAACCCACCACAATGGCTTTCCTTTCCATTAGGTGATAATAAAATATTAGGTTGAATCCAATTACATTTCCCTTCAGGAGATATTTAGAGACACTCTTCAAGTTACGCTTTAACACGACTTGAAATTAATTCTGACTTCATAAACTCTGATGAATTTCAATCACACAGAAATCTGCTATTTTTAGCAATTCATTTTCAAGTGATTAAATTGTGAGAATTTTGCTAATTTTCGTTCCCTGCTGGTTCTTCGCACTCTCCACCGAGGTGTCCCTGGGGATGCGTATACGAGCTATTACTTAAACCACAATTATACAGGCACATCTAACCATATTCATAGATATATAAATATATAGTATCTATCTGTTTGTCTATATATCTGTTTTTGTAAAGCAAACCCGAGGTGGATCTTTTTTTAAAAAAAATAAACAAACAAAAACATGCTGCCTGATCCAGGGTGGTTAGCCAGATCAATTACCACCACTCCAGGGGCGTAACAATAGACAGTGCAAGGGATGCAGCCGCAGGGGGGCCCAGAAGCTGCAGGGGGCCCCGTGAGGGAGAAGTTTCTTTTCCCTGTTCTGAGAGACTGACAACTAAGGGTGCAGATCGAAAAAAAAACCTTTCTGCTCCCTGCACAATTGTTCCAATGAATGCATCTACTCAGTCACTGATAAGGAATTATGCAAAGCTTTGCAGACAAAGATTTCTAGACAATCCCTATTCAGTGTTCAGCAGGGTCTTGTGTACAGTGCTGTTTTACTCCCATCAGAGATGGACAGAGTGAGTGTAATAAGCTGAGTCTGGGAGACACTCGTCTGTCAGTTTTCTGTATGCGGTTTCTGCACACCATGTGTGTCTGTATGTGTGACAACATGCACGTTTTATCACAGAAGCTAATGTAATTGATAGAGAAAATGTGTGCAGTGCTTCACTGCTGTCTGTTTTTATCTGCATGGGGAAAACACATGTCAGTGTGCACTAACCATTTGAATAACATTGGTTCTCAGTTTACCTGTGCAGAAAGCGAGGGGGAGGGGGCATCCAGAGGGGTGCGCCAACCCAAAGTTTTGCAGGGGGACCCAATGATTTCTATTTATGACCCTGCACCGCTTCCCACCACTCTTAGGCCCAACAATAGCTGATTCCCCCCCCCCCCCCCCCCCCCGAAAAAAAACATGTCCCCGACCCCTGAGGCCACAACACTGCAGCGGTGACTCTGTGCTTCTGAACAGAGAGATAGAGCTTCCCAATAAGGGATGGGAAGGAATCTATGATTGCCACATTCTACTAAAAATCAATAGTACTGCTGCTACCGTAATTCCCCCAGAGGCAGTGGCGGTTTACCCCAAGTTTCCCACCTCCGATAATACTACTCCCTGGGGCCTTCTGCAGAGTATTAGTGCAGCAAAGCACTTTCACACTCACCTCGGTGCGATTTAGAGATGATCATAGTCGGCTAACTAAATTTTGGTAATTACGGCCATATGTAATTATGATTTGGACATTCAATTGATTTTTTGTAATCCATTTGCAATTTTCCGTAATTTTTTGCATAATTTTGTTCCCGACTTTAGCAGTGAATAGCGAAGCCCCCATATATGCTATTGTCACCAAAATTGCTACATATGCTCACGGGAATAATGGTAAGGACAAATAATCATTTTTCAAAAACACCTTGTTGTTTTTGAGAAAATCAATCGTAAAAATGCAAAGGAAAAATGATTTTTAAACTCAGGAAGATTAGTTTTAAAACCATTTTTTTCTTTGCATTTTTAAAACAGATTTTCTTAAAAACTACAAGGTCTTTTTGAACATTTTTGTTGACAATAGTATGTATGGGAGCTTTCCTATTAACCACTAAAGTTGGCATGAAATTATACGAAAATCACATGAAATTAAAAAAAAAAAATGGGTTCTTGATTACATTTACAAATTAAATTAATTATGATTTTTCCTGAAATTCCACATTATATTTTTGCATCACAATTGTGAATTATAATGCAAAATTATGATTGTGCAAAATTCATGCTCCTCGCTAGTCCGATGTGCTGCTGTCTCCTTCAGGTGCCCGTACCTTATGACCCATGGTTATGAACATGCCGCCGGGCCACTTCGGGCACCGGGAGATGACAGAAGCACAGAGGATGGAGACCAGGGGCGTAACTATAAATCACTGTGCCCCCTGCAAACATTTGGATCCCCAGTCTGCTCAGGGCCATTTTGGGGGCCGGAGGGGTCGCAGCATGAGGGGAGAGCATGGCCACACATTGGCGGGGAGGAGGGACATTCCCCCCTCCCTCACCTCGGGCTCTCCCCTCAGCGCTCCCCTCCAGCATCTATCAGCAGCAGCAGAGCGGGCAGGTACACATACCTCCATCCACCGCGGAGGTCCGATCTCTATGTGCCTAACACTACTTCCTGTTTAAACAGGAAGCAGCATCAGACACTTAAAGGGCCCATACACCTAACGATTTTCCCGCCGATATACAGCAGATTCGATCACTGTGATCGAATCTGCTGTGAAATCGTTGCGCAAACGCTGACAGAACGATCGATTTCCGCCCGAAATCAATAGTTCCCGTCGATTCCCCCGTCGATCCGTCCGTGCAGAAGATTTTGCTCGATCGCCGGTGGGTTGGAAGTGTGTCAATAACGGCGTTCGAATGCCCGACGACCGACGCAATACAGGCAATACATTACCTGCTCCGGCCGGCGCGGGTCCCCCTGGTCTCCGCTGTCTTCTTCTCTGCTGGGTTCCGGACCAGCTGGCTTCACTTCCTGTCCTGGCAGGAAGTTTAAACAGAAGAGCGCCCTCTACAGTGAAGCTGCAGCCCTGGAGTCCGGAGCGGAGAAGAAGCAGCAGTGACATCGGGGAGTCGCACCGGCCGGAGCAGGTAATGTATAGCTGGCGGGGGCCGGCGCCGCGGCGGCAGCTCCACATATTGTGATCAGTTTCATGCTGAAATGGATTCACAATCTGTTTGCAGTAAAGGCAGCCATACGATCCCTCTCTGATCAGATTCGATCAGAGAGGGATCTATCTGCTGGTCGATCTGATAGCAAATCGACCAGTGTATGGCCACCTTTAGAGAGAGGAACCTCTGGCAGTGGAACGCATGAAGGTTCCTGCCCGCCGCCTGCTGCCACTGATAGATGCTGGAGGAGAGAGCGCTGAGGGGAGAGCCCAAGGTGAGGGAGAGGGGGGGACTGTCCACCTTCCCCGCCGATGTGTGGCCAATGCTCTATCCCCCATGCTGCAACCCTGGGCCCCCCGCGAGTGCAGGGGCTGCAGCCCCTATTGTTACACCACTGATGGAGACCACCAGCTTGATAGATGGGTATGAGAGCTCTTACCTGCTCTAACACTCTTCAAGAGATTTGATCACAGTGATTAAATTTGCCCTGAAATGTCTCACAGTGTATGGACCCCTTCACTCTCACTTACCATTTCTAATCTTGTCTGGTTCACCATGAGCTTCCTGAGCAATCTGTAACTCTCTGTGTTTCAAGTCCTACCTCCATAGAGCCACATTAATCCATGCCATGCACTGATGAGGAGCAACCAATCCGAAACAGTCTGTCTGCATGTTGGATTAGTGTGGCTCTGTACAAGCTGACACATCATTGCATTCCAGCGGTTCTGGAGGTGTGTTTAGCTTTCAGGGACAACAAATGATGATTTGCATATTCAGCAGTGAGGCATTGTGGGACACATCAGAGCTCCCTCCAACCTGATTATTCACAAATACCTTCTGTTTTAAGAAGGCAAAGCTCTGTTCTTCTTAAGGGGCCCATACACCTAACGATTTTCCTGCCGATATACAGCAGATTCGATCACTGTGATCGAATCTGCTGTGAAATCGTTGCGCAAACGCTGACAGAACGATCGACTTCCGTCCGAAATCAGTCGTTCCTGTTGATTCCCGTCGATCCGTCCATACAGAAGATTTTGCTTGATCGCTGGCGGGTCGGGAGTGCGTTGATAGCGGCGTTCGAATGCACAATGACCGACGCAATAGAGCGGCAATACATTACCTGCGCCAGCCGGCGCGAGTCCTCCGGTCTCCGCTGTCTTCTTCTCCGCTGGGCTCCGAGTCCGGCAGGCTTCACTGAACTTCTTGTCCCGGCAGGAAGTTTAAAGAGAACCAGAGATGAAGCACCCTCATGTATTTTATTACATTTATCAGTGGGAACATGACAGTAAACACCTACCCTGCTTTTAGTTTCATTGTTATCTGCTTAATTAGTCTATTAGCAACTGTGATAAGAATCCACCGACTATTCAGTCTAGGTTTGACCTGGAATCATTATAGCTGAGTCACTCTTCTGTGGAGTCCTTTCAAGCCCAAGCCTTCCCCCTCCTGGCTTAGATCTTCTGCTTTGCATACTGAGAGCTGTGATGACTGGGAGGGGCTGCTGCTCCTGAGAGAGAAGCTCTGTGGCTGTAATATGATCTCTGTGTGCACTAGATTCTCATAGGAATGAAACTGCAGTTATTATCAATGACACTTCCTACAGGCAGATCATACCAATATGAAAGCACATAGATGAAAGGCTGCATTTAGCCTAGATAGCAGCATAGTCTCATATAGCCTAGACAGCACATCCAGAACAACTCATATAACCCGGAAGGAGAAGGGATATGAGCCGGCGGCCATATTTGATTTTTCCTGGAGCAATAATGGATAAAAACACTAAAAAAGGCACACCAGAGTGGCAAAATTATCAGGTAGAGCATTTATTCTTTACAAGCTATCAACTGATATGTTTATTTTGTGTGAAACGTTCATCTCTGGTTCCCTGTAGAGCGCCCTCTACTGTTTAAACTTCCCCGGACAGGAAGTGAAGTGAAGCTGGAGCAGAGTGTGGAGAAGAAGACAGCGGAGACCGGGGGACTCGCGCCGGCGGAGCAGGTAATGTATAGCGGGGTAGGGGGGTCAGCGACAGCTTCACAGATGGTGAATTGATTTCAGGCTGAAGTCGATTTACAATCTGCTTGCAGTAAAGGCAGCCATACCATCCCTCTCTGATCAGATTTTGATCAGAGAGGGATCTATCTGTTGGTTGATCTGATGGCAAATCGACCAGTGTATGGCCACCTTTAGGTAAGTATCTGTTTGTTTTTACCACAGGTTTTCCTCAGTTTCACTTTTACACAGGCATGAGTAGAAACAATGCCAGTGCGAATTTACGCATCGTAGTTCGCATCTACGCATCGTAGTTCATAGGTGAAGTTTCAAAACTACGCTTACGAATTTACGAGTAGCGAATTACCGCAACGTGTAGCTTACACCCACTATGCGTAGTTAACATGTGTATTGCGTAGTGAAATACAAATGCATTACTCGCGTTTAATTTTCTGCGTGCGATTGTATGCTTACAAATTTACGCGTTGGAAAAAGGGAATGTACGCATAGAAGAGGTCCCGGTATAAGCATTTAAAGAGAAATTAATGCGTAAAATTTTCTGCATACGGGCTTAAGCCTCAGCATACCATACGCTTTGCACTATTTTACGTAGTCTACGAAATGTATATGAAGCGAATATTTGATTTCGAAGCCGTAGTTTGGTGAAGCGTAATTGCGTAAAACTACGCATAGTCCAGCGTCGCGAAGTTGGCTGAGTGCGACCATCCCTGCTTTTAAATGTCTGCCTTCTCTCTGAGGCAAAACAACAGCAAGCTAAGGCAATGGCTAAGGCTTGTGCATTCAGTCATTCTTCGTACATATTGTTCCCGTGGAGTCATTTGTAAGCAAGGCTCTGAAAGGGGAAGTTAATTGCTATGTCGGTTTTGCTGGTTGCGTCCAGCTAACACTTTCATCAAATTTCCACTCAGCCAGGGAACCAATTAGTAAAGGATAAGATTCTCTCCGAACAGGTCTCATTGCACAGGTTTGAATCACCTGCTTGGGGATTAAGTCATCTAATGGGGCAGAGCCGGCGTGTCACTGCTGGGGAAGGAATGTGACTAACAGTCCAGGGAAGGATTTTCACGAGACGCCTGTTAGCGGATCCCAGCCAGTCGCAATGAACACTCTGCAACGCTATAATACAAATCAAAACAGTGCAAGCATTCAGGACCAGCCTTTTACCGCTGATAGAAAATTCCATAAACGTCCCACGGTATTCATTTGGGTGCCGTTTTTTTTCTCTGTCTGGGAGGTATGGGTAAACATGCACTGGGGACATTTAAAAAAAACAAAACAAAACAAAAAGTTGAGACATAAAAAAGTTGCAATTTATAGGACCACTATGGCGAAAAATTGTAAAATTTAAATTGCATGAAAACACATAAATAAAAAGTATGCTTCTCCCAGAGTAAAATGTGCTATAAATTACTTTTCTCTTATGTTGCTGTGACTTACAGTAGATAGTAGAAATCTAACAGAACTGACAGGTTTTGGACTAACCTATTTTCTCCTCTTGGGGGATTCTCAGGGTTTGCTTCATTTTCAAGAGCACGCAAAGGACAGGTCCAGGGTTTAAAAAAAAACAACATCAACGAAAAAATCTACTTACCTGGGGCATCCTCCAGCCCCTGGCAGCCGATCTGTCCCCTCGTCGCAGCTCCGCTCACAGCCGGTGTCCCTTCTGTTGCAGATTCCGATCCTTGCCAGGCGCGGAAATGTTGGTGAGGTCGGCACATGAGACAGAGGGGACCTCAAGACACCGGCTGAGAGCGGAGCTGAGGTGAGGGACAGATAGTCTGCCAGGGGCTGGAGGAAGCCCCAAGTAAGAAGATCTTGTTTTTTTAACGCCATCCCTGTCTTTTAAAGAAAACCTTTAACAAAAAGAAGTGCCCCTGGGGGTTACTTACCTCGAAGCAGGATGCCTCTGGATCCTATCGAGGCTTCCTCTGTCCTTCTCCATCCCACAGTGGTGTCGCTGGGCCCCTCCGAACGGCGGCCATGTAAATATTTACCTTCCCGGCTCCAGCGCAGGCACAGTAGCGGCTCTTGCAAAAAAGGTAGATCAGCGCATCACCAGGCCGCCTCTGATTGGTTGCCAAGTAGCGGCTCTTGGCTCGGGATCCGGCAGAAAAACCCACTGACCCATTTAAAACGGACGGATGCGCCCAAAAAGAATAAAATGACTAAAGGTGGCTACACACCATACAATAAAATAATCAAATTTTTGATTGTTAATTTTTTTAGTGTATGGACCCAATCAATTTTTTTAAAGCGTTTTCAATAACTTTTTCTTCATAATTGGAAAAAAATATGAGCAAATATTTGGGTGCATTGATCAGTTTTTTCTAATGTTCCAATCAATCAATCAATCAATCAGAAAAATTCATTGTAATTCTTGAATTGAAAAGAATTTTAAAATATCGTATGGTGTGTCTACACCTTTAGGCTGCTTCCACACAGGGACGTTACAGGCGCACGTTAGTGCGCCTGTAACGCTCCCCTAACGCACAGCAATGTAACACAAGTGGGCTGTTCACACAGCCCACGTTGCGTTGCATGTAATGCTGCACGTTGTCGGGAAAGTGCAGCATGCTACGGCGTTAGAGCGGCTATAGCCGCGTTAGACTGTTTGCACATGCGCAGTGGGGGGCGGAGAGGAGGCGGGGAGAGCCAGCTACAGTAGCCGCGCACATGGCTACTTAATATTCACTGCACTGGCAGCCACTGATTGGCCGGCGGGACCACGTGATGCGGAGTGTCTCGCTCCGCCTCACGTGGTCCCGCCGGCCAATGAGCGCCACTTTGGGAGACCTTATAGGGATAGAGCCGCCTAACGCGGCTCACTCTACCGTCCTCTCTTGCAGCACCATACGTTGTGTTAGGTGCACGTTATGCGACCTTAACGTGGCACCTAACGCAACGTCTTGGTGTGCAAGTAGCCTTAGATGACATAGCATGAAAATCCAGCATTTTCCACAGGTGCGTTTGTGTAAGTGTAATGCGTATTTACTGCGTTTTTGGTGCATTTGCATTTGGCGTTTTTTCACACAGTTTTTCAAGCATTTTGCGCACGTTCAATTGCGTTTGCGGTTCGCTAATACAAAACACATGTGCGTTTTGTAATAGGAAGACAACAGGAAGCGGAAATACGTCAGAGATCTTTAATTTTTTATTAAAAACGCATTAAAAAACGCATTGAAAACGCACTGCATATGCATTACCATAGACTTTCATTATGTGCATTTTGGCAGCCAGCCTGCAGATTATGCAACACTACCAGCGTCTGCAGAATGCTTACTGTAAATCGCAAGTGCAACGCTGGACCTTCTGCGTCCCATAGACTAACATTGCTGCATAAAACGCAGCGTTTCCCGCTCCGCAAGCGTTTCTGCCATGTGTGCACCCGGCCTTAGACAGGCCGCCCGCATTTGCAAGTCATTATCGCAATTG
Organism: Hyperolius riggenbachi; assembly: GCF_040937935.1. Lineage (NCBI taxonomy): Eukaryota > Metazoa > Chordata > Amphibia > Anura > Hyperoliidae > Hyperolius > Hyperolius riggenbachi. The sequence goes on from NC_090652.1 coordinate 305,023,510, forward strand.
CTCAGCATTTTGCTATCATTTTGTACAGTGATTTACGGTAATTTTAGAAGCAATTTTTAACCGAATGGTTGAAATTGTAATTTGCAAATTTAAATTTTTTTTTTATTTGGGTAGTAAAATGGCGGCAAAATTGTTTTGCAATGTCCGTATATAATTTTTTATTGATGTCCAATCCTTTGAAAAAAGAGCAGAACCCCCTTGTAGGGAAATTGCCTTTCCCTATTCGTAATCGCTCCTTTGAACTCTTCTGCATTGACTATCATTAGCCTAGCACTTTTGGAATCGCCGGTTCTAGTGTGCCATAACCAACGAAACTGTTAAAAAGAAAGAGTATTTGAATGCTTACCATTTCTGAAGGAACATCAGCCAAAAACCATCAGCCAAAAACTTACTTTAGACTGATACTTATATTGCACATAAAAACTGTACAAGGCGTTTTCAGGCGTTACCCTCTTCTTCAGGTCAAATCACAACAACAATGTGCCAGAAGTGGTTGAGATGAACGATATGAGCACCTCAATTGCTGCCGTGATTTGATCTGAAGAAGCAGAACATGCCAGCAACATGTGTTGTCCAGTTTTTTATGTGCAATAAACTTTTCAGTCTAAAGTTAATTTTTAGCTGATGATGCTTTAGAAAGTTTTAATCCATTGTATTATTTTTGGCACCTCCCTATCCTCTGGAAGGGGGTTGTATTTTTAGTTTATTATCTTCTGATTATCTATGAGCCAAGAAGAGCGACCGCCTGGGTGATATGCTACACTATTGGCTCCTGTGTTTTTCCGGTTCTGACTTTTTCTGGATACCTTTCTCATGAGCAAATTAAAAGAGCTAACTTTCCTTGGTGCTCCCAATTGTGTAAACCTAAACAAAAAAGTATTTGCAAATTTGGGCACCGGATAACACCTAAAGTAAAATATTGGTCATGTTATTTTTCTCTCACACTATTCCCCCCCACCTATGCCCAACATTACCACGCTACCCACCCACCTATGACTAACACAATATATAGGTAGCCAACAAATCTCCCTCCAATCAGATTACATATTAACCCTCTGGGCGATACAATTGCATCGCCCAGGAGGGGGAGCAGCACTTTTTTTTTTAATTTTTTATTTTTTTTAAATCATGTAGCGAGCCCTGGGCTCGCTACATGATAGCCGCTGCGCAGCGGCACCCACCCCCCCCCCCCCCACCCACTCCGATCACCTTCGGCGATTAGAGTAAGCAGGAAATCCCATTCAGAACGGGATTTCCTGCTGGGCTTCCCCGGTCACCATGGCGACGGGGCAGGATGACGTCACCGATGTCATGGACGTCGTGACGTCAGAGGGAGTCCCGATCCACCCCTCAGCACTGCACGGCACGGCGGGTAGCGGCTGATTGGCGGCGAGCGGCGGCGATCAGAAGTTACACGCAGCTAGCAAAGTGCTAGCTGCGTGTAACAAAAAAAAAAATTATACAAATCGGCCCTCCAGGGCCTGAGAAATCCTCCTGCGCGATATACCCCGAGCTCAGCTCGGGATTATCGCCCAGGAGGTTAAAGAAAATCTGTAACGAAAAAAAAACCTCCCCTAGGAGGTACTCACCTCGAGTGGGGAAGCCTCCGGATCCTATTGAGGCTTCCCCCGTCCTCCTCGGTCCCACGGTGGCGGAGAAAATCCTCCCGGAGCGGCGGTGATGTAAATATTTACCTTTTGGCTCCAGCGCAGGCGCAGTATCCGCTCCCTCCCACGGAGATAGGCGGAGATAGCTGATCTCCGTCGGGCCGCTCTACTTCGCAGGCGCAAAAGAGCCGCAACAGCGCCCCCGCTGGAGCCAGTAAAGGTAAATATTGAACAGGCTGTCGGGCTGCTGTTCGGAGGGCTGCTGCGAGAGCCCTGCGGGACAGAGGAGGATGAGGTGAGTATCCCCCAGGGCACGTTTTTGGTTTTACAGTGTCTCTTTAAGAGAGATCTGTCTGATAAGCGATCTGCCCATACATCACTACAGTAGATGAATTGGCACCTTTAGAAGAAAACAAAAATTTGCATCCTGAATGAAAAACAGAGGAGTGGGACTCGGGTGGTAGGGAGGTATTATATACCCAAGTGTGCTTCGTTTTTTTTTCAAACTTAAAGCAAACCTGAAGTGGAAATAAACTTATGAGATAAATAACTGTATGTGTATAACTAATCCTGAATAGAATTTTCTTGGAGTCCCTGACTTTTATTTCCATTTTAGGGACTGAAAATGTAAGCTTTGGGTTTCAGCCAGATTTAGGGTCACACTGGAACAGCTGCTTATTCAGCTCCTACACTAAGTAATGATGACCTTTTGAACTTTGCTATCACTATCCTGCCATGATAAGTGTTCACATGGCAAAACAGAGGTTTTATGGTCTCTTATTAGTTTTCAGGACAGCTACTACTGCTGTCAGGCGGCTTCTACTGCAGAGATAAAGCACTGGCTTATTACTGGTAACTCTTGCATAAAAAAAAAAATAGTTAAAAGGAACACAGGTAAGTTTTAGGTAGGATTGGTATTAGTTTATCTCGGTATGTGACACCACTTCATGTTTTCTTTAACCACTAAAGGATCGCGGTCAATACCCCCCCCCCCCCCCCCCCCCCAGTGACCAGGCTATTTTTTACAAAATAGGCCACTGCAGCTTTAAGGGCTTGCTGCAGGGCCGTACAACTCAGCACACATGTGATCCCCTGCCCCTTTTCTGCCCACCAACAGAGCTTTCTGTTGGTTGGCTCTGATCCCTGCCAACATATTTATTTATTTATTTAATTTGCATTTTTTAACATAAATATTACTATTTTTTTAAATTATTTTCTTATAACCCTGCCCTCCCTCCCCCGCTAGCCAATGACAACGATCAGCTATGACATGGGATCACTCCGGTGTCTCAGGGGGACAGCAGTGTCACACGCAGTGAAAGCACTTCAACTCTGTCATTTTTGGTGGTGCTTTTGGCATGGATCCCCCTCCGGCATGCCACAGTCCAGGTGTTGGACCCCTTGAAACAACTTTTCCATCACTTAGACCAGAAACAGTCTTTGTAGGTTTTAAAATGTGCCTGCTCATTGAAGTCTATGGCGGTTTGCCTGTTCGCAAACATTTGCGGAAGTTCAGGTTCGCTGTTCACGAATTCAAAATTCTATGTTTGCGATATCTCTAGTAAGAGGATGGATGCAATGGTTTATCTCATTATTTTCACGTAAGGTTCACTTTAAATGTAGAAGTTATCCAAATACCATCATTATTTCTGCGACTTTTCACTTATCAACCTTTTTTTATTTTTCAGTAGAAAGTTTTTCAGCATTTTACTTCTCTGATTCTCCGCTCCCTCCAGAAATCTTTCCTCTGTGGGTGTTAAGTTAACTTATTTTTGTGCCTTCAGGGTTTTTTTCACTTTCGTAAACTTAGCAAATTGTTTGAAAGTAGCTGAGCTGTTCCCAGCTTCCGCCTACCCGGTAATTCCACCAACTTTTCATATTTTGACCTTAATAGGCAGTCTAAAGATTGCATTTGTAAAATACTGTATAGACGTGAAAAGCAGCAAAAAAGCCAGATGGAATATGGGAGTATGATGATTTTTTAAAGTTGTCACATTTTGGAGACGTCGGCGTCTGTAGTAGAGTACTTGTCTTACAACACTGGTAACATTACTGTCCAAAAACCTTGTTCCTTACATATGATGGAGCTAAGCATGACATCTGCCACCAAAGATTATTAGGGAAAGGGGGGGCTGGTGGTGACACAATTATAGTTTGGCATTCGCAAAATTCACGATGATCAGACAAAATGTAAAAACTCAGAATTGCAGTAAATCTAGCTGATCAACTTAAAATGAACTTGAAGGGAAAATGTAACGATTGTGGAACTTTCTCCGTGATCGGCGCACAACGCGTGCGCCATACGGCGGAAATCCTCCACAAGCGTATAATTGCAGGAACCCAGCAAAAGGTGCTACGCACCTGTAGAGGGAAATTCCTGTCGGCAGATGGCGCTGAGGAGTGCAGAGGAACCAATCCTCTGTACCTCCACAAATGCCAGACAGGAATTGTACGAAGCGCAGAACGCAATCGCAAGAGAAGCGAGCAAAGGGACAGGTTGTATGTGTGTGCGCCAATCTAGTCGCCACCCCGCGACAGCGCACACACAACAGCAGATACGAAACAGAAACGCAACCGCAAGAAAGGCGATTGCCAAAAGTGACACAAGGCAGATCAGAACAGAATACGAGGATAGCAAAGGCACAGCAAATCATACAATGAGGAGATACGGAAAATAACAAAACGCTAACTGAACGCGAACACCGCACTCATTCGCAACAGTGCACGCGTTCATGCGCGGTCTCCACGTGATAAGCACAATAGAGACAAGCACGCCTAACTAACCATCGACAGACGAACATGTAACAGAGGACGCGAGCGCTTGCTTAACGGTTACCTCACCGAGCCTCCAGCAAGCGTTCGTAGCAGACAAGACAGACACATGAAAACAGGGACAAGCGAGAGATAGGATCCACAGCACTAGCGAAAGTGGCTAGCGCGATCCAGGAAGACAGAACAGAAGGATCCACAGTACTAGCGCAGGATGCTAGTGTGATCCAGGTACAGAGTAGCAGAACAGAAGGATCCACAGCACTAGCGCTAAGCGAGTGCGATCCAGGCAGACAGAGTAGCAGAACAGAAGGATCCACAGCACTAGCACAGGATGCTAGTGCGATCCAGGAAGGCAGAACAGAAGGATCCACAGCACTAGCGGAAAGTGGCTAGCACAATCCAAGGAGACAGAACAGAAGGATCCACAGCGCTAGCGCAAGATGCTAGTGCGATCCAAGTGAGACAGATCAGAAGAGATAGCTGGTAGCAACCGCTGCACCAGCTATACTCCAAGAACAGAGATCAGAACGATTTCCTGTCGACCACCGCTGGGACAGGACAATCGCAACAGAACAAACAAAACAGATAAGCAATCCTAAACTGCACTAGGGGAACCTGCCTAGCGCAGTTTCAGAAATTACTCTAAGCTGAACTTCAAACAAAGAGTTAAGGCTGACACTCCTCCAGGAGTGTTTCACAGGAAGGAATCCTTATGACCAGCCAAGCATTGTGGGAAACACATAGTACTTATAGTACACGCCTCCAATGAATGTGGCCAGGAAATTTGCATGACAACGTATGCAAATTTCTCAGCAAGCACAAGCTGCAAAACTGACAGAAGCTCTACTTTCCAGAGTCCTGCAGCATGCAAACCTAAACAATGGTCAAAAAGCTGCCTGCCTGCACAGGCAGCTGAGCAAATCATCACAGAAAACTTATAAGATGATTAATTGTATGTGCAGCCAGTAACCAATCATACATATTGATGATTGTAATCTGCTAATTACGATTAGGCGAAATTAACTATACAAGATGTGCGGTTCTTGGAGTATATGTGTTCTACCATGATGTCAGTTATGTAAGGCTATGAGGAAGGATACTTGATCTGAAACATGTCAGCCATTTTCCTATATCTATGAGTCTGAAATAAAAACCCTTGGACATTTAAACCTGCGAGTGTGCGGATTTCATATCGATTTGTGTTCCACCCTCTGCAACCTGGCTTCCAGCGCCTCTGCTTTGGTACAAGAGGTAGACCATTTTTTTTCTAATGTATTCTTCTTAAAGGATACAGTGCCTAGCACACAAATAACTATGCTGTGTTCCTTTTTTTCTTTCTCTGCCTGAAAGAGTTAAATATCAAGTATGTAAGTGGCTGACTCAGTCCTGACTCAGACAGGAAGTGACTACAGTGTGACCCTCACTGATAAGAAATTCCAACTATAAAACACTTTCCTAGCAGAAAATGGCTTCTGAGAGCAGGAAATAGGTAAAAAGGGGAATTTCTTATCAGTGAGGGGTAACATTGTAATCACTTCCTGTCTGGGTCAGGACTGAGTCAGCCACTTACATACCTGATATTTAACTCTTTCAGGCAGAGAAAGGAAAAAGGAACACAGCATAGTTATTTGTTTGCTAGGCACTGTACATACACATGTCTATCTCATTATGTCACGTCACTTCAGGTTTCCTTTAACATATGTAGCAATTGTGGTAGCAATAGCATGTATGGAGACTTTTCTATTCACTGCCAAAATTGGCACAAAATTACACGTAAATTATGCATAAATTCATGCGTAATTACGAATGGTAACAATTACCTACCAAATTAATTACGCTATTCCTCCAAAATTTTGCAGTACGATTACGATTCGTAATTGCGTATTACAATGCGTAATTACGTATGGGCGTAATTTCTGCTCATCACTAATCATAAATAAAACTTAAAGTGTACCTGAGACAAGTAAAATAAAAAATGTATACATACCAGGGGCTTCCTCCAGCCCCCTACAGGCTGATCACTTCCTCGTTGTCTTCGCAGGCTACCCGGATCCTCTGCTAGGGGGCTCAGTAATTGTGCCAGCCGATGCAGGTGCAGTCCGGCCATGCTTGCTCCTCCATTGTGCTCCCATCGCTGAGAGCATTCTGGGCATAACTAGAAATCACTGGGCCCCCCTGAAAACTTTGGACGGGGCTCCGCCCACCAATAATTGTATGATTTGTTATCAGTGGCTGAGCAGATGCAGTCATTAGAACAATATCAAAAGTAGAAAGCTTTTTCTCTCTGTGCCCAGACTCCTAAAGTATCACTACAGGACACAGCACTTGGGGAGGGGTACAAAGGCTGGGGGTAGAAAAGCACTGTACACAAGTCCCAGCTGCACTCTGAATAGGGACTGTCTACAAATCTTTGTCTCCAAAACTTTGTAGGATTCCTTATCAATGGCTGAGCAGATGCAGTTGAACAATTGTGCAGAGAGCAGAAAGTTTTTTTTCTCTCCTTGCCCTTAGTTGTCAGTCTCTCAGGACTGGGCCCCCAAAGGCTTCTGCTGTTCCCCTCCCCCCACACACACACACACCCTCCGTGGCTGCATCCCTTGCAGAGTCTATTGTTACGCCCCTGCCTGTGCAGTAGTACTGCACAGGTGCAGAACTCTCCTAACAACAACAGAATGCACAGGACACCCCGACTAACAGAATTACTGCCCCTCCTAAAGGAGGATACAGACGGCCTTAATTTGCGCGCCACTTGCAAACAGACAGATATGTTTATTTACGGCCCTGGTGCTGAAGTAGAGTCCACAGGGATGTAGATACACGATACAGTGGTGGCGACCTGGTTAAAGGTGACCCCATCATATAGGAGGTTCCTTCGGTTATTACAGACCAGCAGATGACTGCATAAGGGATTTCTGTAGACTACGGTATATATGGTGCAGAATGCATTAGGGAATATCACTCCTTCCGTTCCACTCAAGTCCGTTGTTGAAGTCTTATCGAGTCATTCTTGACACTGACACAATCCAATTTAAGAACGCTCCGGCTGTGTCATTCGATATTCCATTTTTTTTCTGTTATTTAACTTCTCTTCAAGCCAATGTGCCTGGTTTTTAAATGACATTGTCACTGTTGTGATTACGACGTCCTGGAATTTATTCAGTAAACTGTTGAGGGTAGACGGCCCGCGCGGGGGAAGAAAAATGGAATTTGCTGCTAAATGATTTTGTGAGTGATGCTCGCTATAAAAATGGAGATGGTGTCAAACCTCATTATTGATGAAAAGATGTTCGCTGTCCGACTGTGAAGGTAGTTGGAATGGACGAGATTGAAGCTGAGTGACATCAAGTCTGTCAGAGCGTTCTAAAGCATACCAATGCCTAAGACGAAAAATACTTCTCTCTTTTCTCTCCCGAAAGTTGGGCCCAAAGCTCCCCTTTGCTGGTTGTTTGAAGAGTTTTAGATTTTTCACTTCACACTGGGGAAGAGAAAACTTTTTTTTCTTAAACTAAACTTAAATTGAGAAGACCAAGGCATCCATGGCTATAGGTGGCTATAGGGCTAGTATTATTCAATGGGGGACCCTTATGCTGTTTCTTTTTGCTTTCACTAAAGGTTATCTGGGAAAGCTTTTTCTCTGCAGTAACTGAAGCGCTCGAATGGCTCAGTTATAATAATAAAGGCTAATAAGATTAATTATAAAATTGAATCAGGCTTTCAATAAATGCGTAGGGCACATCACTCCAAAGCACAAAACGTAGACGTGAGAGACAGGGCCGGATCTACAATTTTTGCCACCTGAGGCAAACTTGTGAAGATACTGCCCCTCTCCCCCCCCCCCCCTCCATTGGTAGTATAACTGCCCCCAGTATAGGTAGCCCGGAGGGGATAGCAGCCAGGAAGAGGGGCAGCAGGTAGAGATGGCCCGATGAACATCTGCTGTTCGCATTCGCGGCAAACAGCAAACATTTGGCGTGTTCGATTTGCCCTAATACTGTACATCGTGATTGAGCTAAACTTTGACCCCTTACCTCACAGTCAGCAGACACGTGGCAGCCAATCAGCTAGCATCCCGTCCTGGACCCCCCACCCCCCTATCAAAAAGCACTTGCGGTGGCCATATTTAATACAGTCTCTGCTGGCTGCTGACTGTTAGATTAGATAGACTGAGAGCAGGGTCAGACTTGCTGCAGATAGGTAGGGAAAGCATTAGCTAGGCCTGTGTTCTTGTTCCTTACTTGCTGTGAAAGCACCCTAAATAGCCCTTTTGAGGGCTAGCACATCGGTCTCCTGTGTTTATTTTGTGTGTGACACTCCAAAGCCCACTGACACCCAGACCTGTGTGCACACTACTGCTGTTGCCTCATTAAAGAGAAACTCCAACCTAGAATTGAACTTTATCCCAATCAGTAGCTGATACCCCCTTTTACATGAGAAGTATGATGATTTTCACAAACAGACCATCAGGGGGCGCTGTGTGACTGATTTTGTGCTGAAACCCCTCCCACAAGAAGCTCTGAGTACTGCGGGCAAACTGCCACAATGTAACAATGTTCACAGACAGGAATTAGCTGTTTACAGCTGTCTCTAACAGCCAAAACAGCTAGGAGCAGCTACATAACCTGCCCACAGTAAAAATGTCACCATGTAATACATGTCAGAATGTAAATCTGGGAGAGGAAAGATTTTACAATGAGCAAACACTGACTAAATCATTTATACATAATTATGGTAAAAAATGAAGCACTTTTTTTACTACATTATTTTCACTGGAGTTCCTCATTAAGTTGCAGTCACAGAACCACTCCAGTGCATTATATTATTTCACTGTATTCTGATAGTACTATTGCATTTCTCTGTGTGAGACACTCCACAGCCCACTGACACCCAGAGCTGTCCATAATGTGATTTCTGCCCTTTAGAGATTAAAACTCGACTTTGCGTCAACTCCGTAATTTTTGGTGAGACTTTTGGCATGGATCCCCCTCTGGCATGCCACAGTCCAGGTGTTAGACCCCTTGAAACAACTTTTTCATAACTTTTGTGGCCAGAAACAGTCTTTGTAGGTTTTAAAAGTCGCCTGCCCATTGAAGTCTATGGCGGTTCGCCAGATTCGCCTGTTTGTGAACATTTTGCGGGAGTTCACGTTAGCTTTTTGCAGACGGTAAATTCTACGTTTGCAATATCTCTAGCAGCGGGCACAGTGGTGGGGAAGGGGGTCAGACCCCTCCCTCACCTTTCTCCACTGGTCTATGCTTGCCCTTCAGCTATTACCGCAGTGTGCAATTATCAGGCAGCGGTCGGGGAGGTGATGACTCACCTCCTTCCGCGTTCCAGCATGTTTTCCACTGCGCGTCACTTCCTGCAATGTACAGAACAGTGGGCGGCACTGCAGGAAGTGACGAGCGGTGGAATGCACGCTGAAACCTCAAGGAGGTGAGTCATTGATTCCCTGCCCACTGCCTGATAATTGTACACTGCGGTAATAGCTGGAGGGGGAACGCAGACTGTGGGACCCAGGTGAGGGAGGATGAGTCCGACCCCCCTCCCCACCGCTGTGCCCGCTGCCCCCCATCCTGGCTGCTAATCCCTCCAGCTCACTAAACACGGCCAGACGGGTGCCTCCCCCCCACTTCTGCCGCCTGAGAAACCCGCCTCACCCCACCTCATGGGCGGCCCAGAGCTGGCGAGAGAGCTGCGGATGTTTGTGCATCCCTATAGGAGCCATATACAGTAAATATTGGTTTTGGCGCCTATGCGGCACTCAATATTTTCAGGGCCTTTTGCAATGAGGAGATGGTTAAGTTTAGTCATGCAGGGGGAGTGGTTAAGGTTAGGTCATGCAGGGTGGTAGTCAAGGTTAGGCATAATGGGAGGACAGTTATAATTAGGCATGCAAGGGGAGGGAGGTTAGGCATCTAGGGGGTTTGTTAGTTAATGTTATGCACCGTGAGGTGTTGTCGGTTAACCTCCCTGACGTTCAATTTTCCCAGGATTTCTGTGCAAAAAGTGATAACATTTATTTTTAAAACTTTTTTTTTCCCTGTAACTTGCCAAAATGTGTCAAGCAAGGGTCTAGTATACAGTGCAGGAGAGTATTGATGTGTATGCACGTTTATACTGTTATACTGTACACAGCATGTTTTTATGGACGGACATTTCTGTCCATACCGCTAGGGAGGTTAAGGTTAGGCATGCAGGAGGGTGGATTAGGGTTATGCATCAGAGGAGGGGTGGTTAAGATAAGGGCTTCAGGGGGGCTGGAGGGGTGGTTAGGGTTAAGCCTCAGCAAAGGGAATGGTTTGGGTTAGGCATAGGTAGAGTTCTGTGTGAGAATAGGGTTACGTTTAGCTGTAGTTTAGCTGTCAGAATCATTTACCAATCTTTCACTATCCTAATTTGCACTTCATAATAGCCGAATATCAATACATTTACAGATATTCTACTTGCCAATATTTCGGGTGCCCAAATCTCCATCGGCCTTTTTGCATGTAGGCCACACCACTGACTCTCCATTTTTATTTTTTTCACGGGTACATCATGGACACTTTCTTCAGCCGAGGTGACTGTGTTACCATTTTAAATTCATTTGCGGGTCCTCCTGGCAAATGACTCTACACAACCGCTTCTCCAATATAACATGAACAACATGAAATCTTGTCTTCGGGAGACTCCTCTTGTCATAATTCAGAACCGGCTTTTTTTATTTCACGCGAGGCAGAAAGACTTATGTGTTTATTTAGCTTAGGATTTTTTTTTAAGTAGCTATCAAACCTCCATTGCTCAGAACTAAATTATTTAATTGCCCCATTTGCCAGATGTTAGACAGCAGATCTTGTTGGCAGTAGGCCTCGGAGGCGTCCAATTCAGTGCCGGATTCCGTCACAGAGCTCTCTGAGAATGTTATCCCATCAGCGGGCGTGCTTCAGCGGTAATGGCGCGCAGGTGAGGAGGAAGTGTGAATAAGAAGAAAAGGAGCGTAATTAAATGGAAGCAGAAATGAGGCAATTCTCCATATGAGGGGAAGAACCTCGGGGAACATCTTACTGGAACTACAATATTCAAAGCAAAACTCCAATTTTTGTTGAAAGAAAAAATCTAGGTCATCTAAACATATTATAAGCACAGGAACAGTCTTAAAGCAGGATTGTCAGTCACAAAATCCAATTCCCTTTGCCCACTGCTCTGTGTTTATTATGCAGCCTGCAACCTGGCCCTGCATTGCAAGCACTTTAATCTAATCAGAAATGTTTCTGCTGTAATAAATCTTATCTCAGTCAGCCTGACTCTATTTGGTACATTGCTTGGGAGAGGGAAGCTTGTTATCTCTCCTCCCACATTCCTGCTCCTCACTGATTGGCTGAGGGCAGTTTAGTGTGAAGCTGCTGAAGTCTGATCTATGCTGTACTCACCTGTTTACAAAGCAAGCTAGATATGGCAGTGCAGTTTTTAAGAGAAAAAAAAGAGAAAGGGAGGAAATTACATCAGGATTGGATTCAGTCAGAGGAGGTAAAAATGGAAAATGACTTAAACTTGAGATATATAAACTTGAATAAAAATGACTTTTTATTTACTATATTAATTCACTGAAATCAAAACATTGGCAGTATGGACAGTATGGCTGTCCTTGCCTTGTAGTGGCTGGATAGTGTAATGGTTAAGGGCTCTGCCTCTGACACAAGAGACCTGGGTTTGAATCTCTGCCTGTTCAGTAAGCCAGCACCTATTCATTAGGAGACCTTGGGCAAGTCTCCCTAACACTGCTACTGTCTATAGAGCACGTCCTAGTGGCTGCAGCTCTGGCGCTTTGAGTCTGCCAGGAGAAAAGCGCAATATAAATGTTCTGTGTTTGTTTGTTGCTGCTTTAATGTGAGCTGGATGTTTATGCAACAGAAACTAGATTCTTGGACAAGTCAGTACTGAATGCACAGTCGGTCATCTTGCCTGACAGTGGCAGCACAACACTGGGGCACTGACCCACCCCTCCCCGGGAATCACTGTGCCTCGCTGAGTGTGTCCCCCCCGCTCAGTAACAACTGTATCTAGGCTCCAGCAGTGTACACTGCACTGGATAGAGTCTGTAAAGAACTCTGCGTGTCAGCCGGAGACTATGTAGACATTGAGTAAACCAAGGGTCTTATCTATTTATAATTAATCCATGCCATGCACTGATGAGGATCAAACAATCCGAAACAGTCTGTATGCATGTTGGATTATTATGGCTCTGTACAATTTAACAAGCTGACACATCATTGCATTCCAGCGGTTCTGGAGGTGTGTTTAGCTTCTAAGGGTACAATGGTTAATTTGCATATATTCAGCAGTGGTGCTCTGGGAGACATCTCGAGCTCACTCCAACCTGAATTATCGCAAATTCTTTCTGTTTTAGGAAAGCAATTTTTTGTTTTTTGTTTTTTGTTTTTCTATTTATAAGAGCTCTTGTAATTATGGTGAGGTGAAAATAAACTAATGAAATAAACAATTGTACCTATCTTCCTTCTCCTAAAAATGACTTTTTAAGATATTCCACAGTTTTATTTTATGTTTAAATTTACTTTTTAAGTTTTAACTGTTTTATTGTTTTTGCTCAATTACACATTCATTGAAGTATGCCAGAGTAAAAATTGACCCTTTTTATCTCTTTCCTGCTCTCAGAAGCCATTTTTTTGCTAGGAAAGTGTTTTATAGTTGGAATGTCTGCTCAGTGAGGGTCACACTGTAGTCACTTCCTGTCTGAGTCAGGACTGAGTCAGCCACTTACATAACTGATATTTAGCTCTTTCAGGCAAAGAAAGGAAAACAAGGAACACCGCCTGGTTATTTGTGTGCCTGGCACTGTACATACACATGTCTATCTCATCATGTCACATGTCACCTCAGGTATCCTTTAATGTTGATGAAAGATAAGGCCCCTTTTACACTTAAAGGGAACCTGAAGTGAGGAGAGGCTCACCATTTTCTTCTTACAGTGATCCCTTCCAGTTCTGACAAGATTTTGTCAGGACTGAAATATACCAGTTGCTGTCAGTTATATATCAGCAGCTGTCAGCTACAACTGAATGTGCAAGGTAATGTCCATGTTTCCCTATGGCTCAAGTGGCTGATATTACAGTCTAACAGTGTGCTGACCAGGAAGCTGTTACGGGGTAATGGCCATTTTTAAAATGGAGGACGGAGAAATCTATTGATCACAGTGGACAAATAGGACGCAGTAGAGGAAAAAGAGATTGAGTAGTAGACTACACAGGAGGTAAGTATGACCAGTGTATGGTTATTTTGACTTTATTTTCAGTTCAGGTTCTCTTTAATAATCAGTTGCTCTCAGTTATAACTGAAAGAAAGCTGATTTTCAAAGGATATGTTTTCCTATGGCACAATTTCCACTATACGTGTTTGCTATGGAAAAAACGCATACTAAGGCACACTAATGCATGCCAAGGCATTAAGTGTAAAAGGGCCCTTACTGTTTTTCTTTTAAATTAGCCAATAAATGTTATCGTGATTCAAAACTTCCTGTCTGTAAAATACAAGTTCTAGTCTGCAGCAAAGGCTTAGCTACTAAGATAAGAAATCACACACACAATGTTTCTCTCCCTCCTGCCCCCTCAACTTGCTTGTAGAGTCGCCGGACACAGGCTGGGGGCTGGAATGATTTGTCTGTGCTCTGTCCACACAGGAGCAAATTGCTAACAATTAAGGATTAAAGCATGCCAGCCAACTAGACATGTACATCTGTAGATGACTTTTCTTCCATAATAGCACCATCATTTGGACAATCTGCTCTGCTTAAAAGCCTCTGAGTTCTGTTTGTGATGTTTACATTTGGTTCATATCATTTGCTGAACTAGTTAGCCTTAATTTTATCACCTGAGTTAGGAAAATATATCTAAAGCTCACCATACAAACATTGATTTTGATCACCTAAATGGGCCTCACCAGCCAGGCCATCGTGACCCCCCACCCCCCTGGAAAAAAAATTGAAGCAGGAGCCGTCACTGTCACATGCAGTGTCATCCAGGTGTGTACCTACTAGCTTAAAATATTAATGAATGATCAATGATTTATGATAATCAATTGGTCATCTGAGAGGTGTAAATGTTTAAATTGTTTACAATCTTGTCCAGATATTTTTTGCTACCAATAAAATTAATTATTTTTGAAAAATGGAGCAGTGCTGTTTCCATGGGAAACATTCCTTTTCATGTTACTAAATCGCATATTGATTGCCCAGAGCACACTCTGTATTGGTGAGTGCAGCGAAAACTTTCCTAAAAACTCAAGCCACCGAAAAAGAAAAGAAAAAAAGTTACTCACTTACCTATGGAGAAGGAAGGTTGTCAATCTCATAGAGCCATCCCGGTCCTGTCTCTGTCCCCTCACTTCCAGGAGAAGGAAGGTTGTCAATCTCATAGAGCCATCCCGGTCCTGTCTCTGTCCCCTCACTTCCAGGAGAAGGAAGGCTGTCAGTCTCATAGAGCCATCCCGGTCCTGTCTCTGTCCCCTCACTTCCACTGTTGGGCCTCAGTAAAGTTCTTTGACCAGCTTGCTCAAATACGCCATAGGGCAGGGATGTCCAACTCAGGGATGAGCAGGAACTACGCCAGTGCAAATGTACGCATCGTAGTTCGCATCTACGCGTAGTAGTTCGTAGGCAAAGTTTCAAAACTAGGCTTACGAATTTACACGTAGAAAAGTACCGTTACGCGTAGTTTACGCACGCTACGCATAGTTAACATGTGTATTGCAAAGTAAACTACGAATGAGTTACTCGCGTCTAATTTTCCGCGTATGATTGTATGCTTACAAAATAACGCATTGGAAAAGGGAATGTACGCATAGAAGAGTTCCCGGCATAAGCATTTAAAGAGGAATTAATGAGCAAAATTTTACGCATAAGGGCATAATCATCCGCATACACTATGCTTCACACTACGCGTAATTGCATATTTTAACGCGTATTCTACGATATGCATACAAAGCGAATATTTGATTTCGAAGCCGTAGTTTGGCGAACTGTAATTGCGTAAAACTACGCGTAGTTCCAGCGTAGCGAAGTTGGCTGACTACGACCATCCCTGGTCCAACTCCAGTCCTAGAGGGCCATATCCATGCCAGTGTTTGGGATGGACCGAGGAATGAAGAAATGTGTTCTACCTGACGGACCGCACCTTTCCTGATTCAGTCCCATCAATGTGAGCTGTGACAAAAATGTGTGAGGACCCCAGTCCTCGAGGACTGGAGCTGGACAGTGCCGCCTTAGGGAATCCTCATGAATGCCTCGAAATTACATGCGTCTATGCAGTGTTCTCCAACCCTATCCTCAAGGCCCACCAACAGTGCATGTTTTGTGGAAATCCACAGAGGTACTTAATCAGCTCTTCTGAGACACTTATTACCCTACCTGTGCATGTATGTGGTTTCCTGCAAAACATGTACTGTTGGAGGGCCTTGAGGACAGGGTTGGGGAACTCTGGTCTATAGAACCAATGTCACAACTGCTTCTGATGGCTTTCTGAGGAGTCCAGAAGGAGCAAAATGTCCACGTGGCAGTGGCAGACAAGGAAGGAGGACCAGGAGGACCAGGAAAGCACTATGGGTTCCAGAGCTTTCTGTCTCTTTAGGTGAGTATCTAACTTTTTCTTTTTTTCACATTTGCTTTAGGTTTCAGCCCCCCACTAGATAAAAAAAAGTTGGAAAACCAATGATCTTTTACAGGCATCAGGCAAATGTTCATCAACATACAGCCAACTCACAGGTAAAGATAATGACCTATCACAACAATCGAGCTCTCCTGGTAGATCCATATGGGTGATTATCATTTATTTGAGGTATTTTGTGTATACATTTTGTTAGATTAAGAAATAACCGTAGGTACACATATGTATGGGTGGCTTCTCCGCATAAACTTGTACAACAACCTCCCCATACCCCATGCATAGGCATCAATTCTACTACTAGTGCCACTTGCACTCTTGTTTCTCTTCGGTCTGCACCATGTTGGGATTGGCCATGTCATTGCAGCATGGACAGAATTCCTATGTGTCACATTGTTCACAAATAGAGGCCGTTTATCTGGAATTGCTTGTGCTGTGATCGCTTATACATAACCTCAAGCTGCTAACAGTAATTTTGCAACCACCCCACACAAACCCTAAATTTTTTACCTCCTCACACCCGGGGGCTTCGTCAGGGGAAAAAAGTGCCCATTGCTAAGGTGACAGTGCTAAAGAGCAAAGATTACATCACATATACGGTATAAATTCGTGAATAAGCCTAATTTGTAGCACAAAAAATATGCTGAAAAGTTACCCCCTCGGCTTATATGCGAGTCAGTGGAGCAGAACGGCTGGTGGAGCAGGTTTTGTTACTGGCAGAGGAATGTAAGAATTGTGCGCTAGTGATCCTGCTCTTGCCAGCTGGCTCCCTGCTGTGTCCATGCCCCCCATCCCCTACAACAAGGTGTGCAGAGTGTGCTGCTCAAGACTACCTGTGTCCCCTGGCTTGTGGAGTGGAGCGTACAAGCAATATGTCAGCGGTGCAATGATCAGGGATTCTTCCTGTGTGGAAATAGCTGTCTCTCATATCTATGACGCCATCTACGCTCTTTCACAAACCTACCCGCCGCTGCACATGGCACCAGTTTTTGCACAACAATTTTTGTATTGACAACATTAATAAATGGACTCACAGCGCTTTTGGACTTTTGCACAATTAATTCTGTTACCCCCCTCCTCCTGTATTGAACAAGTCACCAGTTTCTCAGTGGTAGCTCTATCATGATATTAGCTTTACTTTATTAAAAGATACATTTTATACAATCATCTCCCCCTAATAGGGTTACCAGTGGTACTGACCTGGGTAGTCACGATGTTTAGACAGAAAAAAAAATATCACAAAGAAAGTTTCTGAAGGACATAAAATATTTCCTAGATGATGCAGTGGACACGATCAGAGCTTGAAAAATACATTTTTCATCCCCTTTTAGTGGATTTAAAAAGGTCAGACTGAGATTAACCATTTATCCCAAATTGGCGGCTGAATCATTGTTCTGTCTGATGAGCATCACTTAGAGAAGTAAAGTATCGGCCACTTCTCCGGCGGAGGCAGGCAGCGCCAAGCGGTGAAACTAAATTGAAGTACAATCAGCTTGAGCCACCAAATTTGCTGAAACAGGCGATTCGGAGAGCGGGAGAAGCAATCGCTCCTCTGCAAAACAATTTAGAAGCGCTGTGATTTCAGAAGTGGTGCGCTCTGAATGGCTTAAGAGAAACGTGATGCCGTGCAGGCAGATAAAATGGAATTGTCATTAGTCGGAGCTTCGGAGGGTGAGGGAGAAATTTCTCATGGCCGTAAATGGGAGAAAATGGTGGTTTGATGTCACACAACAGAGGACAGCGTGCTGCTGGAGAGGACAGACAATGATCATTCATAACGGCATTATTATTGTTTGTACTAATAATCTGAACTCATACGTCATGCCTATCTGTTACAATATATGTCCTTGTGGAGATACCGTATATTCCGGTGTATAAGACGACACCTCAACTTTTCCAGTTAAAATATAGAGTTTGGGATATACTCGCTGTATAAGACTACCCCTCTTCCAACGCACACCAAATTTTAACATTTAATATTAACAGACACTGGTGCTGTACTGTATGGGGTACCCAGTATATAACAGTATTCAGGTGATTGACTGGTTGGATTGGTCAACTCTCCTTCTCCCTAAGAGGATTGGTCAGCTCTCCCTGTCTCCCTGTTTATCAGAGCGGTATGCAAGAATAGATTGCGCTGTGCCCATAAAACACGGTTCTTTCACCCTTCTGACCGACCCTTGTATCCTATTTACCTCCTTCTCTGCCTCTCGCATCTCGCACATGTGCGCCTGCGCCGCTTCACTACAGTCCTCAGCAGCCAGATCTGAGAGCCGGTAACAGGATAGGGCGTATCACCCGGCATCAATGACACCCAGCATTGGCATCTAATTTGTAGCTGCTTAAGGGACCACTCCATCATAAAAAGACAAGGCCCCCATATGCAATTAACTTTTTCACCTGAGTTCTCTCCTAGGGGATAATTTTCATCTTCTCTTTAACTACTTTAGCCTTTTGGATGTATCTGCTACGTCCAAAAGGCCGCTGCCGCGACGCTGTGTGCTTTTGCGGCCGATCACGCGCGCGCCTGCACGCACCAGTACTGCCTCCCGTTAGCCCGGAGATCAATGAAAGGGAATGCAGTTCCCATTCATTGATCTAAGTCCTTGTTAGAAATACCGATGGCTTCTATTTGAAGAGACTCTGAAGCGAGAATAAATCTATCTATCCCGCGGCTAAATGGGAGTCCCTTACCCCCCGAAATCCCCTCCGTGCAGCCGGGGATCTCTTCCTGATTGAGACAGTGCTAACCGCCGCAGCCCTGCCCCATGCGCGTCTATCAGCACGTATCTCCGCCTCTCCCCTGCCCCTCTCAGTCTTCTTTCACTGTGAGGGGCGGGGGAGAGGCGCCGATGCGCCGCTGATAAACGCGCTGAGAGGCAGGGCTGCAGCCGCTAGCCCTGCCTCTAGGAGCAGCAAAATCTACGACCAATCTGGTCGTTGATTTTGCGGGGGGGGTTGGGGGTGAAGGGACCCCCGTTTAGCCGCGGGATAGCGGCGTTTTAGCAGGGGCACACGTGCTCCTGCTGACTATGAGCTCTGAAGTGAGAATTATTCTCGCTTCAGTGTCTCTTTAAAGCCGTAATCTTTCTAAAGAAAAAAAAAGTTTCACAACCTCCCATACTTCCTGGAAGCGAGAGCACTTGTTTACAGGAAGAAAAAACATGAGTCCATCTTGTGGCCAAATAGTAAAACTACATCTACATACATTTTTTAAAATAAATTCACAAACAATTACATTTAAAATTAACTGTTTACCTCCCACACTCCCAAAACATACCCAAATATTTTTTTTCTTAATATAAAAAACATAAATAGTTACCTAAGAGTCTGAACTTTTTTAATATGCATGTCAAGAGGGTATATTACTATTATTATTATTTTTTTAATTATAAGCTTGTAAATAGCGATGGACGCAAAACTAAAAAAAATGCACCTTTATTTCCAAATAAAATATTGGCTCCATACATTGTGATAGGGACATCATTTAAATGGTGTAATAACTGGGACAAATAGGCAAATTAATTATGGTAGCATGTATTATTTTAAAGCTATACTGGCCGAAAACGAAGAAATAATGAATTGTTTCCATTTTTTTCTTAATATTCCTGTTAAAATGCATTAAGAAAAAAAAATTATTCTTAGCAAAATGTACCCCCGAAAGAAAACCTAATTGGTTGAGGAAAAAACAAGATATAGATCAATTCATTGTGATAATTAGTGATAAAGTTATTTGCGAATGAATGGGAGGTGAAAATTACTCGGATGCATTAGGTGAAAAATGACTGAAGGCTGATCTTGTTAAATTAACTTTTCATCATTTTACAACTAAAAAAGTACCAAAAAGTTGGTGAAAAAGTACTATTACATTTAATTTTCAGTACTTTCTTGCTTGTTGGTGGCTTAATAGACATTTTATGACAAGTTGTGAAAAAAAACAAAACTAGGAGAAAACTCCTGAATAGCATACAGGCCAATATGTAATGTATCCTCAGCACTCCTATATGGACAGCATAAACTCCCAATCTAAGTGGATGGTGCCTGCAGTCACCCAAAACAGGTGGCCGCCACCAGGAAAAAAAACAAAAACAAAAAAAAACAACAGACATAGGATTAATTACTATGTCTGTTATTTTGGGTGGAGGCCACCTGTTTTGTGTGAGCACGGGTGATATAAGCCAAGGTACCCACTTTTCCCTCAGGTAGTCCTGAGCAGCGCACTCTGCACACTATGTTGAAAGGATGGGGGCACAGACACAACAGGGAGCCATTAACTAAACCTGCCAGTAACAAAAAACCTGCTCCACCATACGTTCTGCTCTACTGACTCGCATATAAGCTGAGGGAGTAATTTTTCAGCACATTTTATGTGCTGAAAAATTAGGCTTATACGTGAGTATATACAGTATATAGTCTTGCCACTAACTGTCCCTCAGAGGGGTTCACAATCTAGTCCCTACCATGGTCATATGTCTATGCATGTTTTGCGTAGTGTATGTATCGTAGTCTACGGCCAACTTAGGGGGAGGCCAATTAACTTTTCTGTATGTGTTTGGGATGTGTGAGTGTTTGGAGGAAACCCACACAGACACGGGGAGAACATACAAGCTCCTTGCAGATGTTGACCTGGTTGGGATGCGAAGCGGCGGGGATCCAACACTGCAAGGCGAGGGCGCTAACCACTAGGCAACCGTTTTATAAATGGTTTCCATGTATGAGCACTGAGGATACATTACATATTGTCTCCCGTTGTTATACTGCAAAGTAACCGTAGTGTACTGCTTATTACACTGATTTCCATTATAATGCTCCTTATCATAGTGTGTTATTATACGCCACCTGCCCTTCCTAAAAACCATCCAATCACACAACAGACCCGAGTAACACCTTCTCTATAGTGGTAAGGCAACCACCCATTGAGTTTTTGAGGCGACCACTAAGGACCATTTTGGCCAAGAATGTAGTGTGTATACAGTAGCCCCTTATTACGGTGATTCCCATTATAATGCTTCTTATCATGGTGCCTCCTATCATAAAAATGTGTCATAATTAATGTCATTACAATCCACCTGCCTTTCTCCCAGTGCTGCATATAACCAAGCCTCCTAATTACACCACTCATCATTTTAGTGCTCCTCAGCAGTGTTGCTCACACAATTTTGCCAAATTCATTTTTACATAAAAAAATGGCATTTTCGATTTCAAGAACATTTTCGAGAACATTTTTGCAAAAATTAGTAGCAGTTATTACTGCAAAAACGTGAAAAATCATTTTTTTTAGCGCAGAAATTCACGAAAAATGAGAAAAATCACAAAAAGAATATCGGCATTTTTCGCTCATCACTGCTTCTCATGGTGGTGCCTCTGTATCCCATTGCATAAACTGGTATGAGCCTACTGGTCAATAGTCGACAGCTCCATTTCCTCTTTATCTGCTCCACAGTTGTCCTCATTTTTGACCCACTTATTCGTTTATCACCGCAATACATTGCTTATGGTTATCTGTTGTTTCAGTGTTCAATAAGTGTGCGTGTGTGTACAGTGTGTACAGTTTGTGTGTGTGTCATGGAACTTGGCACGGGCATTTAATGAATGAAGAAGACACAGAAGAGCCAAAGGAGAACATTTGAAATGTGCTCACCTGAGTAGCTGAACCAACACCTCCTCTTGCGTCCTCTCACACTGCATGGAAAATACCAGTGAACCCCTGCAAAGTCCTCAAGGAACCCCTGTTCAGGAAGTTTAGTAAACCAAAGATACAATGCTCGGATGAAATATTGCTCACAAAACAGGGTTGTTGCTAGGATCCTAAGAGATCTGCGACACTTTTGGGCACTCCAGCCAAAAATGGGTGTGGTCATGCACCAGAATGTGGGTGTGGTCATGGGTGGAGCTAAATTTTCATGACCTCAACAGTGGACTAAGTAGGCCTGCCCAGAAAAATGTTGAATGAAGCCCCCCCTCTCCATTTAATGGTGCAGCATGCTGGGTGCTGTGGTGCCCTGATGGGTGCTGTGGTGCCTCTATGGGGCCTACTGGGTGCTGTGGTGCCTCCATGGGGCATGCTGGGTGTTGTAGTGACATGCTGTAAGCTGTGGAGCCTCCCTAGGGAGCATGCGTCGTTGTGTATGTGCCCTCACTGTTACTCCCCCCAAACCGCCCCTTCCTAGCAGAGTAGCACAGTGGGAGGAACTACAGTACTCATCTCCTCCATCTATTCTCCAAGTCTGGAGAGATATTCTGTAGCTGGAGATTCTCCCACTAGCATTCGAGAATCAGACGCTATGAGCTCTAATGTCAGATTCCTTCTCGGACACTAAGGGGAGAAGCCCGAAAGAGATGTCTGCAGAATCTGAAGACCAAGTGGCCAGAGATGGGTACTGCCACCCGCTGCCTGGAGGACATCCGGGGCACCCCAGAATAGATCTGGGGCAAGTGCCACTGATCTTTGGGGCTAGCAACGCCCCAGTCACAAAATAAAGTTGTCAATAAGAGCAACCATCAGCTGGACAGACAAGGAATTTGATCTATTCTGACTTGGGTGTAGTGGCTCTTTCTCTGTAGCTGAGTCATCAGGACGCCCCCAAACAAATACTAAAATATACAAAATAATTTAAACCAGTTTAAAAGAAAGTGTCAAGGCTTGCCGCCTTTGAAACAAGTAACAAGGGCACACGCGGGTGGCTGGTAAGAAGAGTTTTTCATAGAGCACAGTGTTATTAGCACTTGTGTCATCCTCTGTAAAATAAGTGAGCACAATAATTTTGATAGGTAATGCTAATAGCCGTGATTAGTAGCTATCAGCGGTAATTTGGGTGCTGGGGATGCCTGACTAACTAGTGGGTGCTGGGGCCTCCGCTATACAAATTGTTGCTATAAGTAACAAGCGCAAAAATGGCTATTAGTATTAAGTATTGGTGGATAGGGTTAGTCAGCAGGGGTGGGTCTTTAGGGTTAGTCAGCGGGGGTGGGTCTTTAGGGTTCGTCAGCGGGGGTGGGTCTTTAGGGTTAGTCAGCGGGGGTGGGTCTTTAGGGTTAGTCAGCGGGGGTGGGTCATTAGGGTTTGTCAGCGGGGGTGGGTATTTAGTGTTTGGTGTGGGAGGGGGATAACGTTAGGCACCAGGGTTGCTCGTAAACTACGCCAGCGCGAATCTACGCATCGTAGTACACAACTACGCATCGTAGTTCATAGGCGAAGTTTAAGAACTACACTTACGCATTTCCGCGTAGTCGTAGTCCCGCTATGCGTAGCTTCGCCCGCTACGCGTAGTTGACGTATGTATTGCGAAGTCAACTACGCATGCGGTAACTGCATTTATATGGGTCATTGCGCATGCGCAGAAATTTTATTGCCCTTTATACGCATACAATTCCGCATAGGATGTTGGAATGTACGCTTATATTAGTTTATATATGCGCATAGTTAGCAGATTATTGCGGAAATTTTTCCGCATAAGGGCATAAGCGGTCGCATCAACTACGCTACGCAATACGTGAAGCTTGCGTATTTTAATGCGTAGTCTACGGTATGCTAACGTAGCGAAGTGGCTGATTTCGGAGCCGTAGATTGCGAAGCGTATTTGCGTAAAAATACGCGTAGTTCCAGCGTAGCGAAGTTGGCTGCCTACGACCATCCCTGTTAGGCACCACCGGGTGGGGTTAAGGCTAGTCACCACCGGAGGGTTTTAGGGTTAGGCAGCGCTAGGGGGGGATCAATTAATGTTAGACATCGATAGAGAGGATCCTGGTGAGAATAGGGTTAGGTTACGTCATAGCAAAATATTGGTTATCTTAACTGGTAGAATATCGGTCATTTTATACTAGCGTAGCAGCTATATTCATTCTAAACACACAATGCATTTTGCAAGTCAGACTAACCACCTCAGGTCATAGTAAAGTGCTGTTGCAAACCAATAACAACGACAATCAACTGGCATTGAGAGACAGCTGCTCTTGCTGGTTTGCGGGGTGTTGAGTTGGGGAATGCCTTTTTTGTTTGTGACATGATACATTTCTAAACAAAGTCATTAAAATATGCCATGGGAAGCCCATAAACATGCAAAACAATCACGTAAAACTTCACCCAAAACATAATTACAGCTGGGAAGGAAATGTAGACTCTTGGAAACAATGAAATATTCATGTGGCATTTTATGATGATCATCAGGCTACAGTATATACAGTGTCGGACATTCCCCCAGCGCAGTACATGTCATTGTCTCTCTGCTGCCCCGAGCTGTCTCTGCTTCTCTACAGATCTATTCATCACGGCCGCGTAACTGAGTCGGGTTAGCCAAGACAAATGGGAACGATAAACACATTTTATGGATCTGTGAGAGGAGAGCTGGGTAATATTTTAATTGTAATATAGCGCCTAATCATTCTGCTAAATACATAATTGTCTGGGTCTATTTCTCACCGAACAAGGCTTAATTTGATGTATGACTGAAGCTGGATTCCAGGCATGGCGCCAGGCCGAAGAAAAGACTGAAGTACGAGGAGGAGGCCTCTGCTAAAACATTTTATAGGAACAGATAAATTTAGTTCAGTTGTCTATCAAGAAAGAAATTGAATGAAAGTGATTTTGAAGCCGAAGATGGCGTGATGAGATAAACACGTGTTTCTTTAAAGTGAACCTTAAGTGTCCCAAAAAAAATGAGTTTTACTCACCTGGGGCTTACCTCAGCCCCCTGCAGCTGATCGGTGCCCACGACGAGTCGCTCTGATGCTCCGGGTCCCGCTGGCGGCCACTTCCGGTTTCGCCGTCAGGACCCGTCAGGCTGGGGAACGCGGCTGATACTACGCGTTCCCAGCCAAAATAGCACCCCTATGCGGCCATATGTCCGCATACGGGTGCCTATGCGGACATATGGCCGCATAGGGGTGCTATTTTGGCTGGGAACGCGTAGTATCAGCCGCGTTCCCCAGCCTGACGGGTCCTGACGGCGAAACCGGAAGTGGCCGCCAGCGGGACCCGGAGCATCAGAGCGACTCGTCGTGGGCACCGATCAGCTGCAGGGGGCTGAGGTAAGCCCCAGGTGAGTAAAACTCATTTTTTTTTGGACACTTAAGGTTCACTTTAAGACTTAGGCCCGATTGTGACGAACGGTTGTCCATGCATTTGGTTGCCTTTGGTTTTATTGCCTTCCTGTCCACTCATTTTTGGTAAGCATTTGAAGTCATTTTTGTATTCAGTTGTGTTTAAAGTGTAACTGTCAGGCATAAAATCAAAAATCAATTCTTTATTTTTTATCTAATAAACAAGTAATAAGGATGCTAACCAGGCAATCCAAAAGTTAAAATCACTTACTTTTCTTGTTGATAAATGATCTTTTCCCAGTTTACCTGACTCTTATTTGGTACACAAAAAATTTGGTACACAAAAAGGAAGTCATGCTGGGTTGTCCTTTTTTGCTTCTGTGCTTTCCCCTCACACTTAACTAATGCAGCCTGATTGGCTGAAGCCTCTTTCCCTCCTGTTTTTCCCTCCCATACTTCTGTTCCTCTCTGATTGGCCAATATTTCTCATGCTGAGACAATGCCCTTTCTATCGTGAAGGGCGGGCAACACACACACAATCAGGCCGAGGAGAGTAAGGGAGGAAATGACATCAGGATTGGCTTCAAAATAGCCACAGTTAAAATGGGAAATGCTAAGAAGGATTTTCTCTTTTTTTGCTGTAGAAAAATCACTAAAATCAAAACCTGGACAGTGCAATACATATGTTATGTAAGTAGAGAAAGTATTTATCTACTTATATGTGTTTTTTTCTGAGATAGTATGGCTGACATCTCCTCTTTAAAGGGAATCTGAAGTGAAAATAAACGTACAGCAAATAAATAGAACATTAGTAGCAAATAAATGAGTTTCATATTGTACATGTTTCCAGTACAGGAAACAATATGAAACTCATTTCTTTGCTACTAATGTTCAAAGAAACTTCAGTTGTTATTTATGCAAACAAGCTTCTTTGAACTCTGTGACCAAGTTTGGTCAGCTACAGTGCTGTTTTCTGAAGCACTTAGACATCAAATAAAGAGTGAGAGGCAGAACTTCAGATAAGGTTTTACTGCAGGTAAGCTTAAAGGGTCACTACCTCTGCTCTGTTTTATAGTTTAAATACAGAGTGTAATTTGTAAACTGCAAATATTAGAGAATGAGGTAATGTTTTTAAAAAAAGCTATATAACTGAAAATACAAATATGAGACTCTTTTCTTTGCTACTAATGTTCTATTATTATCTGTACTACACATACAAGTTCATCGTATCATAAGGTTTTTTTCACTTCAGCGTCACTTTAAAAGCTTGTAGATACAATGTCATATGTGTGATATGGTGAACGCAGCGGACTCCCGGAAGCTGCACATAGTGCCTGTGAGTTGTGATTTACCACATCGATATACAAAACAACGGCAAACATTTTGTGACAGTCAACTAGAGCACAGCTCCCATTCATTCCAGTGTAGGGCTGATCGGAAATGCCAACTAGCCATTCGTTGGAAACTCCGATGTCTGTGAATGCCGGTTACCAATTTTAAAAGTTTCCAATTTTCCAATTCCGGAGGAGTCTTTTTTATGTCATTTTTTGTATTCTGATTGACCAAATATTTGACCTGGACGAATCAGAGAATTCAGAACTTTTTACTGCTGCCATCCAAAGTTTCACAGTGATTTCTAGTTACGCCCTTGGTGGGGCTACATACCAATATACAGCAATACCTGTGCTTACCTGAATATAAGACAATTGGCCTCAATTCACTAAGATCATGCTGGAGATAATAAGGCAAGAGAAAACTTACCTCCACACAGTGAGAGAGTAATCTTATCTCTTCATTCCTTATGTTACCTCCTCTGTAGTTAATTAACAGCCTGAAGACTTAACTTTAGAGATCTCACCTTAACTTAAATACAGAAGAGTTAACTTTAGGTTTGCCTGAGGTAAAATGTTTCCTGAATACTCCATTGTCATAACATAGCAGCCATTTGTGATATTGCATATAATACAGCGGCCATTTGGTATAACTTGTATCCATTTGAAGCCATGTCTCATTTTCTGTCTGTGTCATATGTGTATGCCGCTAAAAGCAAGTCTGGCTTTGGGGGGTATACTTGTCACCTGGCTCAAGGCAAGCTGCTAATGTGATTGTCTGTATGGCAGTGTGAAGTACATTAGCATTCAGTTCCTCTGGACACTGCGGTCTCCAGCAAGGAAACAGGTAATTACATAATGACCCCCGCTTTTGTCCTGAATCTGCTGACAGGGTGTTGCATTGCTTTGAACTTTGTATGCATGTAGACAGCCCCATTGTCCCAATAAACAAATCAGGACTGACTGAGTCTGGGAACTTCAAAGGCTAACAGGAAACTGGGAAATTTGCATGTCACAGCAAGCCAAGATGTGCTGTCACACCCGAGGAATTGGATTATTACTGGATCTGGACATTTGAGTGGCCCCAGGCCACAAATCTGGCTATAAAACCTCAGCTAGGAAGATTTAGAGTTGTAGTTCCCTGGAGATAGCAAAGATGCTACAACTGCCCTGGTCCAACCAGAACCGCGGGCTCCCGCAAACAACGCTCTGTCCATGCTGGTAACTTTTATTCCCATTTTTATTTTTAAGCAAACTGTCTTGTTGTGTGTCTTTGTAACTTTTACTTTGTTTTTTTTTTTGTAAATCTTTTGTATATTTACCTTTCTGCACTGTTCCACTTTTTTCTGGAATATTAAATATTTATTTAATAAGTTTGACTTCTGATGTACTAACAGCTCATAGCCTAGAAAGAGACTGCAGTGTAATTTGCGTTACAAGTTCAGTGCCTGATTGTGTCTTGCTACTGTGTGATTAGATTGTGTGTGTGTGGTGTTCTCGTATTCTTGTATTTTGGCCTAAAGCGCAAAGCTGACCCAAATACATGAGTGCTGGACTGAATGCAGACCACTCGACAGCAGAGTGGGAATTGTTGAGCAGCAGCTAGTGGTGGCAGTGAGAAGTGGCTTTGAGGGGTGACAACCTTGTGTTAGCTTGAATAAGGCTGCTTCCCCTCGCGATCTGGTCAAACCCTCAGTCGGGAAGCATCGCTGCAGGCTTGCCGTGGGGCCGGTTCCTGACATACATGCCTTATCCCCATGGTGATAACTCTAGAAACGTTATTAAAGACAGGAGATAAGCTTAATGAATTGAGGCCAAATTGTCTTTTATTAATTTTTACTTAAAAAGATGGGCTAGAGCTTATATTTGGGGGAGGGCTTATTTTTCTATCAGGAAATGTCTCTTAGCGAGTCAACAGAACATTTCCTGTTCCTTTGTGCTGTGTTCTTCCTGTGCTGTGTGTCCTCCTGCCCAGTACTGGTCGTAATGGAAAAATCTACGCTTACGGATCATTACGCGTAATTTTACGCTATTACGCATTACGCAATTACGGTTACGGCGTAGGAAATTATCTGCGGTACATCACTGTAATTACGCGTAAACTTACGCAGTTACGCGTAAGAATACCGTAATGTAGGCGCTTACACTACGATGTTACACGTAGTGCCGTAATACCCATTAATGCATATTTATGTACGCGATAGCCGTCAATGTGACAGTTATTGCGTACATATCATTCGTATGCGTCAAAACGTACACTTATACTGAAGGGCGGGAGAAGATACTATTGGTTGCTTAGGATGTTGACTGATTGGCTACTCTTAGAAAAGGGGAGTTTTTATGTTAGTAATTACGCGTAAAATTACGCGTAAGTGTTCGTAAAATTACGCATACCTAGCAATTACGGTAGACAGTGTAATTACGATACCACTTTACTGCTTACGCGTAAATAATTACACGTAAGACCGTAAGTTACGCGCAGCGCTTACGGGTAAATTTACATTGAATTACGATGCGTTATTACGCTCATGCGTAATTTCGGCCCAGCACTACTCCTGCCTTCCCCACTGTGCTGCCTCTTCCTCTTCTAGATCCATAGGTATGCTACTGTACTAACCAGGCACCTGCCCAGTGATCCCTGCACACTGCTGATAGCCTTGCTGTGTGCTGGGGTGACAGGACCGCTGCCCGATCGGCACTGCACCGCTGTGTCCCCGGCCCGCTGGCCGCTCACCTCTTCCTCCTGTGCAGTGTACTGATCAGGCACCTGCCCTGTCACCCCTGATAACTTTGCTGTGTGCTGGGATGACAAAACCGGTGCCGAGCTGCACTGCACTGCTGTGTCCCCGCTTGCTGGAAGCCTATTTTCAGGGTAGAGCGTATTTTCAGGGAAACAGGGTCTATAGCTAAAGAAAGTGTCTGTGATGCTGAAATCAGTATAATTAACGTAAAAATTGGTTATCCTGAATCATTTACTAGTACTTTCTACTATATGTCACTACAGGGCCTCTTTATTGAGGCCACTCGGTAATCAGGCCACACGTTGGACACTAATATCTGTGAAGCACTTGAAATTGCTGCCAAAGGTCTCCATTCATGTCGGGCAATCAGGGGGTCTCCCATAAAAGGACCCTTACAAGAAACCCTATGATAATAATGGAGTTCAGACATGCAGCGCTATAGTAAGGAAAAGAACTGCAAAGTCTATTAAATCGCAGCAGTTATAAAACAATTATGCTTAATGTTCTGCACTTTTCCTGATACACTGAATGCCGGAGTATCTTACACTTACTAAAGTGTGTAGTGAGGTATAATGAGGCCGTGTACAGCGCCGGCATTCAAAGTCCAATCACGTACCGCAAGAAAAGATCTCAGAGTCTTGTGTGAAGCCAAAATTCAGCACAAACTTTTATTTTAGTTTTAAAGAGGACCTGTAACCAAGAATTGAACTTCATCCAAATCAGTAGCTGATACCCCCTTTCCTATGAGACATCTTTACCTTTTTTCAAATAGATCGTCAAGGGGGTCTGTATGGCTTTTATTTTGGTGAAACCCCACCCACGGTGTGATGTATGTGAGCCTTGTTGCATTGTGGGAAATTACAGCTGTTTACAACTGCCAAGCAACCAGTATCTCCCTCTGTGCATATGTAGATCTATAACAAAAAAAACAAAAAAAAACTTTGAGTCTATTGCATTGATAGGAGGTGTGGCTAAAGATAATGGCAGTTGGTGTTGTCTAGTTATTTCACCTCTGCCAGTAGTAAAGATGGTGACCTGCAGGCTGATTGTGGATCAAACAATATGAACAAATTACATGGTGAATATTGATCATTTCTTGATCTCGCTTCTATTTTCTCACTTCTCACTTTGCAATGTATTGATTTTTTCCCTTTGTTTGCTAAATTTCCTTCTTAAAGTGAAACAAAGACAAAGCACCCTCATATTTTACCATATACAGCAGGGGTGCCCACACTTTTTCGGCTCGCAAGCTACTTTTAAATTTGCCGAGGCCAGGAGATCTACCAACGTCTCAAATGCTAAGCACGCCCCCCCCCCCCCCCCCCGCGTAGGTTAGCCAGGTATATGTGCCTGCAGCATAGGTTGCGTGCCCTCAGTGTAGGTTAGCCAGGTATATGGGCCCTCAGTGTAGGTTAGCCAGGTATATGGGCCCTCAGTGTAGGTTTGCCAGGTATATGGGCCCTCAGTGTAGGTTTGCCAGGTATATGGGCCCTCAGTGTAGGTTTGCCAGGTATAGGGGCCCTCAGTGTAGATTAGCCAGGTATAGGGGCCCCCAGTGTAGGTTAGCCAGGTATAGGGGCCCCCAGTGTAGGTTAGCCAGGTATAGGGGCCCCCAGTGTAGGTTAGCCAGGTATAGGGGCCCCCAGTGTAGGTTAGCCAGGTATAGGGCCCCCCAGTGTAGGTAAGCCAGGTATAGGGCCCCCCAGTGTAGGTTAGCCAGGTATAGGGCCCCCCAGTGTAGGTTAGCCAGGTATAGGGCCCCCCAGTGTAGGTTAGCCAGGTATAGGTCCCTTCAGTGTAGGTTAGCCAGGTATAGGGCCCCCCATTGTAGGTTAGCCAGGTATAGGGCCCCCCAGTGTAGGTTAGCCAGGTATAGGGCCCCCCAGTGTAGGTTAGCCAGGTATATGTACCTGCAGGCGGAGGAGAAGAGGCGGCGAGGAGAGACTCTGGCAGGCCAATGGGATGTAGGAGAGAAGCGGCGGCGAAGAGAGAGGCGGCGCGGCCGCTACGTCATGGCTGGGGGCGGCGCCGGGCACGTTACACACGCACATTACACAGGCTGCCCTCCGCCGCCCCCAGCCATGACGCAGCGGACGCGCCGCCTCTCTCCTCCCTCTCTCCTCGCCTGCATGCATTCTATTGGCCAGCGGCCAGCAGCTAAACACGAGCTGCTGGCCGCAACAAACATTAACGAGACGCGGCCAAGAGGCCGCGATCTACCAAGGAGGCGGTCGCGATCTACCGGTAGATCGCGATCGACCTATTGGGCAGCCCTGATATACAGTATATCAGTGGGAACATGCTCAGGAATCATTATAGCTGAGACTGTCTTCTCTGATGTCTTTTCAAGCCCAAGCCTGCCCCCTTCTGGCTCTGCTATAATGACTCAGCTATAATGATTCCTGAGCAAAGCCAGACTGAATGCTCAGTCTAGGATTTTATCAGGGCAGATAACAGGCAGGCTGAGCAGTGAAGGATGAAACAGAGAGCAGGGTAGGTGTTTTCTCTAATGTTCCCATTGATATATATCACTGGTAAAGGGAGTCTCCAGTAACACAGACAGGAATACAAAACTTAAATAAGTTTATTACTCTATTGAAACTTTTACAATTATTATTTAAAGGTGTGTGCTGACATTGCATGCCTCCCAACCATCCCAGTTTTGCTGGGACTGTCCTGAATTAGGAGACTCTGTTCCATTTCCCAAATACCCCCCCATAATTCCCTGAATATCACTCCCCTATAGCCGGAGTTCGCCCATACTAGGTGAACTCTGTTGCCCAAATTACACACCAGCCGCTGTTATAGGCACTCATTACTTAGCAGCCTATAGTGCCGCCCAAAGTACCAGCTGTGCCACACGTCAGTTTTTAAACGTATCTGAGATGAATGGTCAAAAAGATTTTTTTTGTACCAGGCAGGGGTGTAACTATAGGGTAGCAGTGCAGGGGAGCAGGGGGGAAGGGGGGAGATTTCCCCCCAGGCTGCCTCTAACTTAATGATTTAGGGCTGGTACAGTGCCTGTTGCTTTCATGTTTTTGTATAAGGCAATGTGAACCACTAGGCTGGCAGAGGGAAATAAATGCCCAATTACAGAGCAATTAGAGGGTGGGCAAGCTGGTAAATATACACAGCATGATGCAGAGCAGAGGCTTGCCTGCAGGGTCCATGGGAAAAAAATCTGTCTGGTCTCTCATCATTGTTAAAATGACTGTATGTGCACAGCTACATAAGGTATTGTCTAGGTTGAAAAGTATTCAACAGTCCCTAGACTCCAGGAGGGCTGCTTACAGACAGTCCCTAGACTCCAGAAGGGCTGCTTGCAGACAGTCCCTAGACTCCAGAAGGGCTGCTTGCAGACAGTCCCTAGATTCCAGAAGGGCTGCTTGCAGAAAGTCCCTAGACTCCAGGAGGGCTGCTGGCAGACAGTCCCTAGACTTCAGAAGGGCTCCTTGCAGGACTTGTGTGAGAGACTGGCAGGGACAGGAGTCATATTACAGCCTCTGTTCGATGTGGCTGCAATACAGATAAGCTCTCTGCTCCATCTCAGGCTATTCTCAGTCTCTCTCCCCCTTTCACCTTTGGCCAAATAACACTTCAGCTGCTTAAAGGACACCTGGGGCGAAAATAAACTAATGAAATAAACCATTGTATCTATTTTCCTTCTCCTAAAAATGACTTAAGACAGTCCACAGTTTTATTTTATGTTTAAATCTATTTTTTAATTTTAACTGTTTTATTGTTTTTGCTCAATGACACATTCATTGAAGTATGCCAGAGCTAAAATTTATGAACTATTGACCTTTTTTATCTCTTTCCTGCTCTCAGAAGCCATTTTCTGCTAGAAGATGGCTTCTGAGAGCAAGTAATAGGTAAAAAGGGGAATTTCTTATCAGTGATGGTCACACTGTAGTCACTTCCTGTCTGAGTCAGGACTGAGTCAGCCACTTACATACCTGATATTTAACTCTTTCAGGTAGAGAAAGAAAAAAAGGAGCACAGCCTAGTTATTAGTGTGCTAGGCACTGTACATACACATGTCTATCTCATCATGTCATATGTCCCCTCGGGTATCCTTTAAAGCAGTGGTAGGGAACCTATGGCTCGGGCAGAGCAGGGACAAGGTCCTCCAGCACCCAAGGCTGAGACACCAAAGTGCACCCCTCCATCCCTCCCAGCCATCACACACTGATTGCTATTACACTAAGAGGCGCCACAGGGCCCACAACCTCCCCAACACCTTAATATCTAATTATCTGGCTTGCAGTCACTGCCATGTATGCCCTTTTCTTATTTCTTTCTGCTTCATACACAATTAGGAATGACAGCTGAATGAATTGTGCTCCCCTTCCTACACTGCGCCCTGAGGCTGGAGCCTCTCCAGCCTATGCCTCGGCCTGGCCCTGGGCTCGGGAGCCAGATGTGGCTCTTTTGATGGCTACATCTGGCTCACAGACAATCAGTAGGGGTGGATTCACTAAGCTACACTGCTCAAGCAGCACAGCTTAGTGTGGCAGCACAAGTAACATTTTCAATATAGGCACGCTACCGCTGTAGCATGCACTACTAACTTACTTGTGCTCACCCAAAACGAACAGCTGCTCCAATTATCCCACCTTGCACCCTGTCAAGTCCAGTGACTTTGTAGGACGAAACCACACTTTGATTGGCCCAATAGGCTTTCTGTCACTTCACAGGCAGCCTATTGGGCTAAAGTGCGGGGATCTTGTCCTACAAAGTGAATCAACTCCCAAGTCAGCTAGCTAATTGTACAAGCTGTTAGTCTGTATTTCTCCTGTCTGGCTCTCCGGGGAAATTGCTGATGTTGCTGATACCCAAGAGAAGCTGAAGACGTGTCTGAGACTTCCACTGCCCGGAGGATCAACTGTATACATATCACCATGGCAACAGGGACATGAGCCCTCTGCTGCGCATGCGCACTGTGCCAGTTTGAAACTTTTTGTATGGCTCTCACAGGATTACATTTTAAAATATGTGGCGTTTATGGCTCTCTCAGCCAAAACGTTTTCTGACCCCTGCTTTAAAGGAAGCATCCGAGCTCCTAAAAAATAAGCTTTACTTACCCGAGGCTTCCTCCAGCCCCTGGCAGCTGCTATGTCCCTCGCCGCAGCTCCGGGGTCCCCTCCAGTTAAGATGCTGAACTTGCCAGGTCAGCATCTACAGTGCCTGCGCGAGCCCCGCTGAGGACCGCGCTCACCTGCTCTGGAGCGTTCTGCGCAGGCGCGTGTATGGAAGAAAGAGTGCAGAGACCGAGGTGGCGGCAGACACACACAGGTAAAGTGGAGCCGGAGGGGGCATTTTACACTGGGGGGGGGGGGATACATGGCTGGGGCAAGGTGTTGTCACTGTCACTAAGCTGATTCCCACAAGATTTCATGCTGAAATCGATTGAGAATCGGTCTGTGGTGTATGGGCAGCCGACAGATATCTTTCTGATCAGATTCGGTCAGAGAGAGATTTGTCTCTTGGTTGTATCTGCACATCATCACTAGATGTACGGTATGTCCACCTTTAATGGAACTAGCAGCTGTGCATAAGAATTCCTTAAAATGGATCCGAGATAAACTTTTACTCATTGCATAATTGTGTTCCTTACATATAGTTTATAGGGCATTCCTGAAGCCAAATACTTTTTATTGTTTTAATTCTATTATTCCCTATAAACTAAACAAGCCTCGCCCACAGCTCCTTTTGTGCCTTGGCACTGTAGCAAGAGCTTATGGGAGCTCAGTCTGGGCAGAAGGAGGAGGAGGTTACTAGCCAGAGATTTCAGAGGCAGAGGGGAGGAGAGAGGAGGAGAGGGGAGTGAATTTACACACAGGCAAGCTGATAGCATCTCCAACCCTCAGCCTGTGACAATGTGACAAACAGAATATGGCTGCCCTCATTGTATCACAGGAATAAATAATCATAAACTAGCTAAACTTAAGAGAAGATATATAGACAAGTTACTTGTTATAGATAGTTTTTCATCTCGGATCCGCTTTAAAACACAGCCTGGAAAGAATAGCTCCTTGTTGCCTGGCTTGTCTATGCCTAAAAACGGTGGCATTGCAACGGGTTTGCGATTCTGATCGCGATTTTGGGTGGAAAATGGACATATAGCGTGTTTGTGTCTCTGTGTTGATAAATATCATACAAACATATGCTAGACTTCACAGCTTTTTAATTAGTTTTTTTTTTTTTTTACTTCCCAATCTTCTACTGCGGTTTTTATTTTTTTTAAAAGCTGAACATTACTGCTGCTGTGTTGGAATATAAGGCTTACGCTGGAGATGAGATCGGATCTGATTAGCCAATAGAAAAAGCTACATGCGACATTACTGCCACCGGCTGTACGGCATCTAATGCTCCTTGTCATCTGTGTTATAAGCAGCTAACCCACAGGGTAATAGAGGGCTCCTATGTACAGATTACGAATATGAAATAGAGGACGGAGGTCATATTTCTGCCCTAGAACTAGCACAAGAGAAAAAAGCACAACACAGCAATAATGCGAGAATACATCATCTCCTGGCCGCCTCATTTAAAGAGAACCCACCACAATTTGCAAAATGTGCATCTACATCGCAGTTTATTTGCAACTAAAAGACCCTGTGCCTTTGTAGACCCTATATTAGTTGTATATGCATGGCCGGATTTCTGGCAAGGCCACATAGGCCATGTATATTCAAACTAAAAGAGCGCTGGTGAATATGTTCTAATAACTTTATTTCTATGTATATACACACATTGCATTTAAAAAAGTTTACCTAAAACAATATAAATTCTTCAACCACTACCCCACATACAAACCACACCACACATACATACGTGGGAGCTATGCGATGTTCTAAAAAATGTATATATGCAAAAAATTTTTTTATACAGATATATGTAAAAGTACGTGCATGCACGTGTGTGCCAGGTTTTTTGTAAAAAGCTTGTGGGTAAAAATCAATGGTTGATTCCACTATCACTTTTCCAATTGTATACGAACAAACTGTGCATATGGAAAGAGACAACCAGCCAAGAGCTTACGATATGGGGATCCCTGTCCCTTAAGGTTGTGAACATCTGTTCCTCAGTATTACTCCATATTACTCACTCCTTCCAGATGATGGTGCAGTCTATCGTCCTGGCCTCACGCCTCCGCTGATATGCGGATTGTAGCCGCAACTGTGCGTCCAGCGGTACCAGCGCAATACCTCGCGGACAAGCGATGTTCCTCCGTACGTTCTTCCGGGTGTGACGTCACTCACCCGGCTTCTTACAATTCTCGCGATGGTTCGGCTTGCCCTGGAATCTTTTCCACTGAGAGAGGAAGTATACACGCTGTGCGTTCCACTTTGGTTTTTCCGGACACTATAGCGTGAATATGTTTACTGCTCAGCGACAGCCACAAAATCCAACCTAGGTACCATGAGAGTCTTTGGGGCGCCCCTCCAAACCTCAGATTGACATGTTTCGACAAGTCCACTTGTCTTCCTCAGAATCTGTACCTTGGCCATGGCCTAGGGCACCAGATAAACAAGGGGCGGCCTGCAGACAGTGGGCATTATTTGCAGGGCATTATTTGCAAGTGTCCAAACAAATGAAAGGGGTCAGGATAACTGCACTATTAGTACCAGCTGACATCTGCCTGTGCTGTGCTACAGGCATCTGCAGTCCGTTAACCAAACGTTTGTGAACAGTGTGTGACTAGCAAAAAGCTAGACCTTGTCCAATGACTAGCAGCTGCAGGCAGTTACAGAAGGCCGGGTCTCACGCACTTGGCGTGGGGGATGAAAGGACCAGGGGCAGCACCAGCAAATAGTACAGAATACAGAAGGCAGCCTCTCACAGTACCCATTTCTTAATCATTGATTGGCCAGCGCTGTTACCCTGAAAACAGCAGTGGGTACAGGACTCACTTTTACGTGTTGCTGACCCCACCCAATGTCCAATTGTGAGCCACTTTTGACAATGTGTGTGTGGTGGACGGCTCCCACCACGCCCATAACCTGTAGATCGCTTGATTGACCAGTTCCCTGTGTGACGTGATTGATTCACTTCATATTGCCATGGAGACCTCGGCACTAGCCGCAATAGAGGACACCAGCGGCCCAAAAATGTTTTGGTGTGTGTGTGTGTGGAGAGAGGTGGTAGGATACGGTTTCGGTTGGGGCGGCTGGTAATAGTCGGCCTTGGGCGGTAAGAAGTACAAATCTGGCCCTGTGTATATGCCCAGAACACTCACAGTTAACTTGTTTACGACCGCCGATGGGTGTGATCACGGCGGCTCCCCCAGGACCGCCTTACTCCAATTGGCGTCAGGTGCTGGGGTTGGGTTTTGCAGGAGATTGCGCATGCCGATGAGCGCGCATCTCCGCTCCGTCATTGGTCTCCCAGTGGCGATCGCCTCGTGGAGACTGTTAGACGGCGAAAACGCAGTCTATTTACTGTGTACGCCGCTGCGATCTATGGCAGCACTGTACTGGGGACAGCCGTGTGACATCATGGCTGTCCCCACTGGAGGCAGGGAAGCTGATAGTGCTGATTGGCTGGCGTGGCAGGGAGGGTTGGTTTAAAAAAATAATAAAAGAAATAGCAATATTTATTGCAAAAAAAACCCCACATAAATATTTGTAAAAAATAAACATTGGGGGAACAATCACAGCCCACCAACAGAGAGCTCTGTTGGTGGGCAGAAAAGAGGAGGGAATCACTTGTGTGCGGAGTTGTGCGGCCCTGCAGCAAGGCCTTAAAGCTGCAGTAGCTTAATTAGTAAAAAATAGCCTGGTCACTAGAGCAGTGTAGCCAACTCATCCCTTTAATTACTGACACATCTACCTAGCCACGAAACCTGTATAATTCATATGTGTCAGTAATTAAAGGGGTGAGTTGGCAACTCAGCACTAGAGGGGTTTAAGCCCATGGTCCATAAGTGGTTAATGAGCAACTTTAGCAAACAGGGGGGGGGGGGGGAATCAATACAGTGCAAAGTGGGAAGTAAAAAAATAGAAAAGAGATCAAGAAATGATTGATATTTGCTGTATAATTTGTTCATATTGCTTCATCCACAATCAGCCTGCACATCATCATCTTTACTACTGGCAGACATGAAAAACAGACAGCACTTACTGCCATTAGCTATAACCACACCAGGGGCGTAACTAGGCCCCACCGGGCCCCCCTGCAGAATTTCAGAGCAGGCCCCCCCTCCCTGGGGCCCGCTCGTGGTCGTTTTGTGGGGGCTGGAGGGGTGGCAGCATGAGGGGAAAGCCTTGGCCACAGTCGGCCGGGAGAGGGGAAGTTCCCCCCCTCTCCCTCACCTCGGGGCTCTCCACTCTGCGCTCCCCTCCAGCTAGTTACAATGTGGGCAGCGGCGGGCAGATACATACCTTCCGTGTGTTCCACCGCATACTCCTCGCTCTAGCGGCTGACGTCACTTCCGAAAGTGACGTCACTTCCGGAAGTGACGTCAGCCACTAGAGCGAGGAGTATGCAGTGGAATGCACGGAAGAAGGTATGTATCTGCCCGCTGCCCATACTGTAACTAGCTGGAGGGGAGCACAGAGGGGAGAGCCCCGAGGTGAGGGACAGGGGGGGAACTTCCCCTCTCCCCGCCGACTGTGGCCAAGGCTTTCCCCTCATGCTGCCACCCCTCCAGCCCCCACAAAACGGGCCCGAGCGGGCCCCAGGGGGGGGGGGGGCGAGCCCCCCGCGGGAGCAGGGGCTGCAGGGCCTATTGTTACGCCAGTGAGCCACACCCACTAACAATGCAATTGGCTGTTTTTTTAATATATATACATATGTACAAAGGGAGATACTGATTGCTTGGCAGTTGGAAACAGCCATTATTTCCCACAATGCAATGAGGCTCCCACAGTGTGATGTCAGGACCTAGGTCATGACATCACACTGCAGGAGAGTTTCACCACAGTATTAGCCATACAGACCCCGTGATGATCTATTCGAGAAAAGGTAAAGATTTCTCATGGGAAAGGGGTATCAGCTACTGATGTGGGATGAAGTCCAATCCTCCTGGGTTCCTCTTTATGCTAAGTACACACATGTGATAATTGTTGCCTGTCGGAGATCGGGAAATAGGAAACAATTCCTCAGCCGTCAAATCGAGGACTGATTCTGTACAGACACATTGTTAGCCTGTAGGCTAGCGATGGGTTCTGTTGTTATGGAGGTGGAGGATGGATGACGATCAAAGCACAATAAAGTGGATTCCTGCAGGTAGGGGGAGTGCATTGTGACTGATCTGTCCTGCTTGGGGATTGGGGGAATGTAAGGATCTGGCATGATGATTCCTTGATGACCTTCAACCTCTGGGTAAGATCAATTGGGCAACCTGTGTACACACACTCGATTGTTGGCTGATACTGTCGTTATCAGCTGTTTCAGGCGCAGTGTCGCTTGCAAATTTCAAGTCAAGTCATTTTTGCTGTGAAAATGCCATTTTCGAATTCAAGAAAATATTTATACATAGAATTGGTATAAAATACATTGTTTTTTTTCAACATATGGTTAAAGGAAACACATTTTTCTTCCCTATTTTTACAGCAAAAATTCACAAAAAGCGGGAAACCGTTTATTCTAACACGAAATTTGCAAAAAAAAAAAAAAATGTGAAAAAGCAAAAGCTTGTTACAATCGGATTTTCAAAGGCATTTTTGCTCAAAAAATTGAATGTAACATCATTTTTGTGAAGATTAATGGGAAAAGAATATTGTCATTTTTTACTTATCGCATGTCTGCACGGCACATGTCTGCTTTCTAAGCGTTCATTTTATTTAGCGGGCCTTCACAAGTCTCTGCAGCCTGGAATAACTAACAGTCATAACGCAATATATTAAAGCCATAATTATGTTGTTATAAAGTTATTAAAAGCCCTTTTTTGCTGTTGTTTGTTTGCTCCTATTAGGGCCCATTCACACTTGTGCGTTCTCAGAGCGATTTGAAAAACGTGTGCACAATCAAAGTGTATGGAAGTGTTCTCATCTAAGCATTTAGCGATTTGCTGAAACGCAAACGCGTTGCATGCAGCGTTTTCTGAGCGATTCTGGAGCGATTAGCGATTCAATAAAAGTATTTGAATTAAACTAGAAAGCACAAAACGCTAATCGCTGGAAAAACGCTCTCTATTCAGTGAAAAATCGCTAGTAAAAAACGCCAAATAAATGCTCAGCGTTTTGCGTTAGCGTTTAGCGATTTCTAGTGTGAATGGGCCCTTATGAGTGTGGATTACGCATATACTGTAATTTGGATTTATCCAGTGCCTTTCTTCCTGTACGGTGTGTAACTGCTGCTACTGGCTTTAGACATATGGCCTCAATTCACTAAGCTTAACTCCTGTCTTTAATAACTCTTCTGAGCTGTTTTACAGTTATCACCATGGTGATATAATTGTGATAACTGTAAAACAGCTCAGAAAAGTTATTAAAGACAGGAGTTAAGCTTAGTGAATTGAGGCCAGATCTATCATGCATACCTCCCAACTTTTTGAGATGAGAAAGAAGGACACTTAAACCACACTCACACCACACCCCTGATCACGCCCCTGTCACACCCCTAGTCACGCATACCATAAAGATTTCATAAGAAATTGATGTTGCTTTATAATTCAAACCACACTGGTCCTTTCTATCCTGGTTCATTATCTATCTATATATATAATAGGCTAAGTGCCTCAACCTTCCAGCAAGAAGAAGAAGTATTGCCCTGCCCCCAGGGCCGGTCCAAGCAAGAAGAAGGGGCTGGTCCAAGCAAGAAGAAGAAGTAGTGTCATATCAAACCAAGGGCAAAGAGGGATAATTTGCATATTTAGTAGCAGTGCATTGTGGGTAACCACAAATGTTAACTTATAGCTGAATTATTGCAGATTTGCTTCTGTTTTAAGAAGGAAAATTTACACCAAGCTTTGCTTCTTTTTTTTTTTAGTACCGTCTTTCCCCGAATATAAGACACTGTCTTATATTCTTTTTGGGGAGGAAATGTGTACTAGGGCTTATTTTCGGGGGTGGGAGGGGCTAGACGCTGTGTGTATGGGCAGGTGCGTGGTCTCTTACCGCACCTCCCTTGTGGCTGCCTCCCCCTCCGTTCCTGGTAATTCCTCCAGTGGCGGCGGCATAGTAATCCATCTGTGAGGGCGCCCTGTGACCCTCACGCAGTACGCTAGGCCGGCTCTGCGCTGGCGCTCTCTTCCTGTCATCATGTGCGCCCGGCAGATGCGTCCCAGGCGCACACTGATTAATCAATGTGCGCCTGGGACGCATCTGCCGGGCGCACATGATGACAGGAAGAGAGCGCCAGCGCAGAGCCGGCCTAGCGTACTGCGTGAGGGTCACAGGGCGCCCTCACAGATGGATTACTATGCCGCCGCCACCGGAGGAATTACCAGGAACGGAGGGGGACGCAGCCACAAGGGAGGTGCGGTAAGAGACCACGCACCTCCCCATACACACAGCGCCCCGCCCCCAGCTAGGCCTTATTTTCGGGGTAGGCCTTATATTTCAAGCATGCTTGAAATATAAGGGAGGCCTTACTTTCGGGGTAGGTCTTACTTTAGGGGAAAGACGGTAGGAGGGCTTTTTGGTCTCTTTTATCCTCCTACTATACATTCTTAGTATTTTGGGTCACCCTGAGCTGCTTGGTTACTCTGTTGTACTGGTCCAAGCCCTTTATCATGTAGCCTTATCAATCCCTGCTATGTACTTATGAGGACCAAATGTCTGAAATAGGCTGTCACATGTGGGTTTGATATGACTGTGTAAAACTTAAAGCTATAGGCTTGCTTGACTCAGTGCTGGTCATAATGGAAAAACTACGCTTATGGATCATTATGCATCATTTTACGCTATTATGCATAAAAACAGAGGCGTATAAATATAGCCTGTTCAAACACAGGTATATAGAATGATGTGATAGGTTTTTAAACTAGGTTTTGGTAATATGAATTGTATAGCCAGGTGCTGGGTTAGACAAAGGTGGTGGTTGTTCCCCGCACTTTTCGGTCTCTTTTCTGACACTTACTTGTCTTGTTCCCTTCACATGACAGGCTAGGGTGTGACCTAACAGAAGCGAGGTGAAATCCGGGCAGTTAGGTTTCTGGCCACAAGATGGCCATGGCGCGCGCACATCCGAGGAGGAAATCACGCAGCGTGGTAACTTGGTTACCACTGGGGCGTGATGGATGCTAGGATGACGTCGGCGGACGTGAGGGAGTGTCAGAGTGACGGCGTTACGCCTAAATAGGCGGAAGACGCCGTCCATTGTACACTAGAAGCCAACGAGGCGCACTGCGCGGACGGACAGGAGGGACCCGCTCGATTCATACTACCGGGACCCTAGGCATGCTATCTTGCCCCTCTGATGAGGCCCGAAGCGAGTAAGGGCGAAACGGCTGTAAGGGCAGCTAACCTGGAGTTCCCCTGAGCGCACCCATGCTTCTGTTCATACTCATGCCTGCCACCGCATGTCTACACTAACGCAAGTATTGCCTGCACTGCTAATCTTTTGCTCCTCGTATGTTACTTGGCTTGGCTCTGTGCTTGCTTACACATGCTTCATGGACAGTTTGATCACGTTTGCTATATGCATAGAAGTGGTTCAGATGGCTGATGTCCTGCAGCTTTTTTGTCATGTGCATGAAACGGCAATAAATGTCAA
Organism: Hyperolius riggenbachi; assembly: GCF_040937935.1. Lineage (NCBI taxonomy): Eukaryota > Metazoa > Chordata > Amphibia > Anura > Hyperoliidae > Hyperolius > Hyperolius riggenbachi. Next base: position 305,066,313 of record NC_090652.1, read on the forward strand.
CAGGTTTTATCCATGAGTGCCTGCCTATGTTTTCTTCTGTGAAATAGATTGAAACTTGTTTCATTGGATTGTGGCACCTGGTCTGGTTTTGCTGAAATTCAGAGCCGAGCAACCCCTCTGATTCCCTCTGTATACACCTACATTGTATATTCATTGCTTGCAATGGCAACCTCTCTTGTTAGGGACGCAGAGGAAGAGAACATGATTGAGTCTTTTGAACAAGAGATTGATTTGGATTTTAGCCAAATGGATATTAAGGAAATGGAGGCAGTGCAGGCAGGAAGAGATCAATGTAAGGATTTTTTTGTAGACGAATTGGCAGTGGATGGAAGAGACGTAGTGTTGGAGAGACTGGAGTTCAAACTGGCTAAAGCAACAGAAAAAGAAATCAAATTGTTTTGGTCTATCGCATCGTTTGAGCAATATGGTGAAAAAGGCTATGCCTCAAGAGGTTTTCGATTGTACCAGGATCCATTAGATTATCAGGATGACCCGGTTTTCATGGAAAAGTGGCGCTCGGCTCATATAGCCCATGCTAAAAATCTGATGAGTATTGTCCAGGAACGTACAAAGGTCGAACACAAAAAAGTGAAAAATGAAATTGTGGATTTACAAAGGCAGTTACATGATTTGATGACCGATGAAGATTATAAATCGCTGATGACTAAAATTGACCTTAAGGGTGCCACAATACAGAAAGAGACTAAAAACAGGAAGTTGCGTAAATTTTTGAGAGACCAAGATGACTTTCAAAAAGGGAAAGTTTTCCAATGGGGAAGAAATTCTAAAAATTCCCAAGGGCAGCCATGGAGAAAACGTTTCCCCAAAAAACAAGTTAAGAGAGATCATTGGACCTCAGGTTCAGGGTCAGATAGTCCAGATGAGAAAGAAGGAGATAGTTCTACAAAAAACAAGTTAAATCATACTAATAAAAAAAAGGGGAAACGCCCAAGGGGAGGAAAAGAAGGGGGAGGAGAAAGAGGCGGAGAAATAGAACAGAATTCCCAAGCGGGAATACTGAAACAAGTATCATGGAAGGGAGTATCACAGTACAAGAAGAGTTAAATAAGAAAGATGTAGATCAGCGTAGTAAGGACCAGGAAATAGGAGGAAGTAATACCACAATGACCGTTGTGAATTTAACAGGGGTCGAGTTACCAGTGGAATGTATAGAATTGCTGAGTAAAGGATTGAACTATGGAATAACGCAGAAGTTTGATTATCACAAATTTGAAGTGGACTTATATAAAGCAACTAGGAAAATCCAGATCGATCGGGTCTATAATAAACTGGAAGGAGAAGAAATAAAACAGTCCCAAAACCCTTTAGGTCATGGGATTCCAGGAAACTTGGGGTTTATGGCAAAGTTAAATGACAGTGACTTTTCTGCCTTGAAAGACTTATGTGACCTGCTGGATAGTCCTGATGAAAGAGATAGTAGCACACCTCGAAGTCAAGAGGTAGATGTAGAAGAAACAAAAGAGGGGTTTCATATCAAGTCTCGGACTCCCTTCCCATTAACACCGGGGTCACCAGTAGATATTTTTCACGAGGCAGTGTTGAGAGATGTGAAGGCGCAAGTCTATCCTGGAACTCCCCCAAATCTAAATGAAAGAGAATTAAGGGCTTTAAAATGGTTACAATCAAGGAAAGATTTAATAATAAAAAAAGCGGATAAGGGGGGGAACATCGTAGCTATGAGTAGAGAATATTATGTAAAAGAGGCACAACGACAGTTGCTGGATGAAAAGTCTTATAAAAAATTAAAAGGGAACCCAACGATGAAGTTCCAGGATAGATTGCGTTCTTTACTCAGGAGAGGAGTGGAGAATAGATATCTTAGTCAGAAATTGGGTGAACAACTGTTCGTAGAATACCCACGGCATCCCGTGTGGTATTTTCTGCCAAAAATACATAAGTCCCTGGTCGATCCCCCAGGACGGCCAATAGTGTCAGGGAGGGGGTCAGTGTCTGAGCCCCTTTCCAAGTATCTGGACCACACTCTCAGACCCTTCTTGGAGGGTATACCCTCCTATTTGAAGGATTCAACTGCAGTTCTAAAATTAGTTGATGAGTGGGAATTAAGCTCTGAGCATAGGTTGGCTAGTATTGATGTAGTGAATCTCTATGGAAGTATTCCACAAGAAAAAGGTGTCATAGCAGTTGAAGAAATTTTGCGTAGGAACAATAAAGATTCAGGCTATGTCTCCTTTATAGGAGAATGTCTTACGTGGGTATTGAATTCAAATGCCTTTAA